>NW_023144633.1:3917893-4012893 GCF_012932325.1 Thrips palmi
GAGCAAAGTCAAAATTCGGACCGTTTTGAAAGTTCACCGCAAGGTTCCCTGGAACTCTCCTGGAAAAAGTCGCAAGCTCCTGGAGAAACCAGACTCCATTTTCAACCATGAGGAGAATCTTAGCGCCATCCCGTTGGCACACCTGCCCTTCCTTGGTGTCGTTTTCAATAAAGCCGCCGCTGTCTCCTCCCCCACGCTCCTGTTAATTCTCCGCGCCATCTAATACCGTGTCCGGCTCTGTTTCACTCTGTTTCGCTATTTATCGCTCCTACACCGGATATTAGCCGAGGTGGATCGGGGCCGGGGTCGCAGCGCGTCGTCGCAGCACTGCCAACGGTTTATAAACAAAACGAGGTCCTAAGCATGCGGCCTGCGTGTCGCCGGGCAATTAGGACCATCGCCACATTCACATTCGCATTGCTATTGTTATTGCACTGTTTTGGCCGGGACGCCTCTCAGGCGGGCGGGGCCGGGGGGCTGCTTCCGAGCAAGGCTCCCCGCGGCCCGGCCCTCCGGCCCCTCCCCCCCCCCCCCCCGGCGGGCCGCCCCGTGAGTGCGACAGAGAGGGCACCGCCCTGGGCGCTGCCCGTCCCGGAGCCACGTCCGCGGCGCACAGTGGGCCAGAGGACCGGTGGAGGTGGGCAAAACTCTAGACGCGTTTTGAGCTCCAGAGTCGCTAAACAGGCCTCGAACCGAACGTGTGACCCCACCAATGGATTGCTCTCCGAACGAGGAATTCATTGGTGGGGTCACAAGCTCGATTCGAGCCCCATTTAGCGACTCTGGAGCTCAAAACGCATCTGGAGTTTTGGCCGTCCCCACCGGTCCTCTGGCCCACTGTGCAGCGGGGCGCGACTGCCGCGACGACGCACTTTGCATTCAAAGATCGGCCGCTAAGCCGCGCCGCACAGCGTCGCCGCCACGCCTCAGCAGCTATGAACAGGAATCGACACCCATTCTTGCGCACCCGAAAAAAGCGGCAGAGAGAGGAAGGTTTGTGCTGAAGCGAGTTTGGCTTTGTCGGCTTCGCGAGGCCTGAATTGTACTCGCTTCCAAGCGCCCCGGTCTTTGATTGGAGCCCTCGACCGAAGTTGGTATTAAATTGGGAAATTACTTCGCACCAAAGTCTCGGCTCGGGTCATCTGACGAGCGCAAGTGAACAAAGTTTACTCGTTGAGAACTTGTCTCTTGCGTTTTTGGCAATTTTTTTTTTGTGGTTATGGAACTTGCTTAAACCGGGCGCCAAGGTACAGTATAGTCCCACTTAGTGTTCGCTCTGTGGTTCCGTGCGTGCGTTTCGCCCCGCCCCGCCCCGCCCCGCCCCGCCCCGCCGGCCCTCGGGCAGGTGTCTTGACGTCCGATCGCGATCCAGGCCGAGGAGATGGACGTGCACACCCACGCACACCCATAATCATGGCCGTTTTCCCGATCCTAGACACTCGGGGCTCCATTCAATTTAGTTGTCATTAATCCATTCAATAATGTGGCAACGCGGCAGCGCGCCGACCCTTGCGTGTTCGTGTTCCGACTCGAGCGGCGACTCTCTGTCTCTCTCGCTCCTACTGACCGCTGCGGGCCGCTCCGCGAGTGCGAGAGAGACAGACAGACCATCGCGAGGCGCTGCTGCGAGGCAACGGCCGGCCGAAGGATGCCGAAGGATGCCGAAGGATCGAAGCAGCAAACGTGCTAGTGGGCGGGCATGAGCGCTCTGCAAGTGTGAAAAATATTCAAATAAGGAAACGGATAAGACCGGGGCAGACCGGGGCGGACTGGGGGTGGGAGAGAGATGAACCCGCCCCGCGCCTCGCCCCGCGCCTCGCCCCGCGCCTCGCCCCGCGCCTCGCCCCGCGCCTCGCCCCGCGCTGCCCGCGCTACAGGAGCCATCTGCTTGCTATTCAATGATCCCAGCAAATCGTTATGGCCCCATACCGTATATGCCGGCCGAGAGGGCGTCCGAAGTCCGCCCGAAGGGCCGCGGCGGAAACACCCGAAGGACGCCGAGCGGGCCGAGCGAGAGCGCGCGCGCCCTTTCGGATTTCGAACGCGCCCCGTGGCGGCGTGGCGGCGCCCCATGGTGGCCGGACGGGGTTTGCGAGCGGGAGGGGGGGAGGGGGAGGGGAGAGGAGGGGAAGGGGAAGGGGCATCCACGTTGTGCGCAAGGACCCGCCCTGGGGGGACCCGCCGCTGAAACATTCATGGATTCCATCCATTCCTTTGAGTCGCGGGTTTGCCCAGGACTGCCCTTGCCATACCATGGCCATACCCAGCCGTGCCTGCTGCCCGGAGCATCCAGCGCCCAAATCCGGCGGCCACCCGCGGCACGAGCTGCTTCGTAGGACTCCAAGACTCGCGGCTACGGCGCCGCGGGTGGAAGTCGCAGGCCGTCTGAGCAGTTCCACGACGTCGAGGACCTTGACGGGGACGTCTCGGACGTGCACTCCCAAGATCCTACTGAGCTTTTTCTTCGTAATACGAACAAAAAGCTTAGTATTATGACAGCACAGCGAAGGTAGTAACGTATGGTTAGGGGTTCTCAGTAACTTATGACCAGTTTCTTAGTATTACAAACAAATTTCTTTGTATTATGATAGATTTGTGTCGTAGAGTACTGAGAATTAGCTTAGCATTATGACAGCACGGCATTTCTCAGTAGGAAATTGGGAGTGTGCACCCCGGGTGGAGGTAGCCGTCAAACTCCAGGACGGCGAAGGCCTTGACGGGGACGTCCCAGCCCTGCACCCCGGGTGGAGGTCGCCGTCAAACTCCACGACGATGAATGCCTTGACGGTGACGTCCGGGCCGGACCACCGGGAGGCGCCGGAGGGTCGCCGTCAGAGCTCCACGACGCCGAGGGCCTTGACGGGGACGTCCCGGCCGGACCGCCACCGCGCCGCCTCGGCCACCCTGAGCAGGGCCAGCAGGGGAACGCGCACCCTTAGCCTCTAAGCCTCCCTTCAGCCGGCCCGCCACCTCACTCAATATGCGGGCGAGATAAAGAACAAGGAGTTCCCATCCAGCACCTTGGCCGCCATGCTGGCCGCGCGGCACGGCCAGTCAGAAGTCGCTCTGTGTCTCTCTCGCACCCCCTGCGGGAAGCCCATGCGACCCTGTGTCCGAGGGAGACACAGCGATCGTGGACACGGCGCACAGTGGGCCAAAAGACCGGTAGAGAGACAAATTCTACACGCGTTTTGAGCTCCAGAGTCGCTAAATGGGACTCGAACCGCACGTGTGACCCCACCAATGGATTACTCGTTCAAACAGCAATCCATTGGTGGGGTCACACGCTCGGTTCGAGTCCTGTTTAGCGACTCTGGAGCTCAAAAAGCGTTTAGGATTTTAGCCGCTCCACCGGTCTTCAGGCCCACTGTGCGGCGGCACGGCGCCCGGTGTGGTCTAGCCCTTAATGGTAATGGTAATGGCGGGTAGGCAACCCCTGATGCCGCACGCATCCCTGTACGACGGGCAGGCCTACCCACGCGGCGTCCTTTTCACACCGGGGTTTCGTCGCTCTGTCTCTCTCGCACCCAAAGTGCGCGACACTGCGAGAGAGACAGAGCGACGAAACACAGTACGTGGATTCGCTCCGCTGGACGTCGTTAAAAGATGTAACCTCCATGAGGAACGGCGCTCGAAAGGGGAAGAACGTGTCCGGCAGAGAGAGAAAGAAAACTGCGGTACACGGCCCATTGAATGTGTGAGAGAGAGAGAGAGAGAGAGAGAGAGAGAGAGAGAGAGAGAGAGAGAGAGAGAGAGAGAGAGAGAGAGAGAGAGACAGAGAGAGAGAGAGAGAGAGAGAGAGAGAGAGAGAGAGAGAGAGAGAGAGAGAGAGAGAGAGAGAGAGAGAGAAGGACGAGGGGTGCGCAGAAAGCAGGGTAGGGGGTGGAGTGCCGGATTTGAATGGATGGAGCGAGAAACATTGGCACGGAAAATAAACAAAAGTTGGTTTTGGTCCCAGAGCGACTTGCCCAAGAGGACTGGCCGGGAGGGCCAGAGGCCAGGGGAAAAGAGGGGGGGGGGGGGCGCTGGGGCCTGTACGGTTAGCTGAGGGGCCCATGGGCAACTGTGCAGCCAAGGGGTTGGGCAGAGATGGCTAGGCTTCCCAGGGCGCGCGGCGCGGCCGGCGGCGCAGACAAAAAAAATCTTCCCACGCGCAAGTTTAGATTTATTTGCACTCCGCTGCAGCGCACACAACAACAAAAACAACAACGACAACAACTGGGCGCCGCTTACGGGAATTGCGTCGTTGGTCTTGAAACCGAGCAAAAGGCTCTTAATTCTGTGTTTGTCGTGGCGTGGCGTGGCCGCGGCGTGGCGCCGGCGTCGCGGCCCGATGCAGAACGGCCCCTCAGAGCCGCCAAGGCTTGGCCACGCCGCCTGCGGTCTCGAGACACTGCTAGAAGCAGCTCCGACCTCACTTCCGGACTTCGGACACAGCACGGCTCGACTCGCGGCAGGGTCGCGGGGCGGTCTGGCCTCCAAGTCACTGGCACGCGAAAATCTGCTCGTCAAAAACACGCAGGTCACTTTGTTGGGCTGCTGAAGGTTGGAGTTTTGAAATCGAATTTCTAAAGCATACTCATTGGTCGAGAATATTTGCAAAGGTAAGCTCAGGCTGCTCGAGCCCTGTCGGAATCGAGCATCCTTGCGATGCACCTTTCCGGACGTTCTCCGTCTCCGCCCCTCCTCCCTCCCTCTCTCTCTCTCTCTCTCTCTCTCTCTCTCTCTCTCTCTCTCTCTCTCTCTCTCTCTCTCTCTCTCTCTCTCTTTCTCTCTCTCTCTCTCTCTCTTCTCTCTCTCTCTCTCTCTCTCTCTTTCCCTCACTCGCGCACGGGGCGCAACAGGGCACGGTGTCGCTTGCGCCCTTGTTAACGCGCCCCAGACGTGGCCCACGAGGGCGCGGCGCGGCGCGGTGGTGGCGGCGCGCTGGCGCGCAGTGTAGTGGCCGGAGGCCTTGAGCGCCTCGCCGAGGACGAGGTGGACCCGCAAGACGGACTGCGGGGACGCGGACTTGTCACACAGACTGGGCACCCCAAGCACAGCGAGCGCAGCGCGCAGCCAGCTCCCTCTGCACTGTGCGAAACGACGCCGAAGAACGTCGCTCTGTCTCCGTCGCACTCACGGCGCGGCCCGCGGAGTGCGAGAGAGACAGAGCGACTCTCCGGAGCGACCCCGCGCCACGCACACCGATTCTCATTACAGCGCCCTGGACCATGCAAGAGTAATGCCGACCATATTCCCAATTTACCTCAGAGTTGCCTCAAGCAGGCCGAACTCGGCCGGGCCGCCCCATCTCGCACCGCCACAACAAATCTGAGGCCGTTCCGAGGACAGCGGCAAGCAAGGCACTCAGGGCAGCAGACTGATTCCGAGAGTCGTTTTCGTCGCTCTGTCTGTCTCGCACCTGAACGGGACGCCCCGTGAGTGCGAGGGAGACAGAGCGACGGAAACGACTCTCGGAATCAGTCTGCAGGTGCCACCGCGCGGGGCCGCCGGCCGGGCCGGCCGGCCGGAGTCCCGACGGACATTTATTAGAAACTCACCCACGTACAGCCGTGGCGGGGAATTTAGGCATTTATCCACAAAAAGAAGGGGGAAGAGAGACAAAGACGTGTCGTTCGTTACGTCCTCGTTTCGCTCAGGCGACGGCCACTTTGAGGTAAGTTTTGATTGGGGCGATGTCTGGTCCACTCTGAGAAAAAATGACGGTAAATCCTGGATAATTTTTTTGCCAAACTTTACCGTACTTCAAAAACCAGTATCCACCGTACAGTCTACAGTATTTTCCGTACTTGTTTTACAAAATATTCCGTAGTTTTTTAACAGTAGTTACCGTTCTTTCGTACAGTGCATGCCGTAGGAAGGACCAGATCTGGTCCCAACAAAGGCCGCTCCCAAGAATTGTCTACATCAGGATCTTAAAAAAAGGGGGTCGACCGACTGAAAAATTTTATTGCACCTTTCGATAGGTCTCGTCAAGACCTTTCCAACGAGTGGTCGGAAGGGGGGTCCAGGAGTCCGACTTCAGCAGTTATGTACATCAGAATCTTGAAAAACGAGGGTCAACCGACTGAAATAAATTATAGCAGTTTTTGATACATATTATAAGTACGGGATTGCCGGGTAAAAAAGTACGGGATTCCTTGTAAAACAAGTACGGTGTTGCCTGTAAAAACAAGTACGGTATTGCCTGTAAAAAAACGACGGTTTTGCCTGTTAAAAAAAGTACGGTGAAGTCTGGAGTAATCAGTACAGGATTTACCGTGATCTTTTCTCGCAGTGTCGCCGATTTTTGACTGCATGTGAACATAATACGAGGTGAATCACTCAGCTTTCTGGTGTACACATGAGTATGAGTACGGGTGAGTACTTCCTCGAATACTCATGAATTTCACATTTTCGAACGTGTTTTGGCTTTATTCAGCGGTTTGGACGACACACAACGCCAAATCGTGTAAAAAAATAAGCGAATTTTGTTTTTTTTTAAACTTGTGGTTTCACTGAGTACGGGCACATTTGCACACATGAGTACGCTAGTGATTCACCCCTCGACATAGTAACATAGCGCATACGTCCACAGTTCTACACCGTCCACAGTCCATAATTTTTCGCGATACTAAATTTGGTGATCATCATCGTTGTCTGATAGAGGTGTTTTTGACACTGACTAGTTTTCGCATGGCTTTCTCGATCATATTGGCAGAGGGAATCTCGGTGCAGGCTCCGAGCCATCTCCCGCAGTACGAGTGCGAGAGAGACCGCACGACGAATAACCATCGGAGTCAGACGGCCAGGCCACTGGAGGAGTTGGCCTGCATTCTCCGGCACGGCGGTTCAAATGCCGTCCCGGATGGCCAAAGTTCCCTTCCCTTCCCGCCTAGATGGATAGATGGATGCGTGGGTGGACGGCGGACCTCTGCGCTGCGAGCCGCGGGGCAGCAGCGGGCCCCTCCTGGGATGACTGGTTTCTTTTCCTCTGACTCCTCTGACGGGCCGCGCCGTGTCCACCACCCTGCAGACTGAGAGTCGTTTTCGCCGCTCCGTCTCTGTCGCTCTCACGGGGCATTCCCTACAGGTGCGAGAGAGACAGAGCGACTCTCGGAATCAGTCTGCGTCCACCCTGGCCCACCCCGCCCCTCCTCGAGGACGCCGCCAGCCCCGCCGGTCACCCACCGCCCCAGCGCGGCAGCCTTCGCAAAAAAAGACAGAGGAAGAGTGAGAGAGAGAGAAAGTGCGTGTCCTTGTCTGGGCCCGAGAGAGACAAGAGATTGGGCCGAGGCTGCGCCAGGCCGTGGCCAGGCCGTGCTTGCCCCTAAGGTAGCCGCACCATTCATTAACGGTTAATAGGAGTAATTACTGCATTATCTGCTCCGTCCGTCTCTGTCTCTCTGCCTGCCTCTCTGTCGGCCGGGGCGGGGCGGGGTGGGGTGGGGTGGGGCGGGGTGGGGCGGGGTGGGGCGGGGTGGGGCGGGGTGGGGTGGGGTGGGGCGGGGTGGGGTGGGGTGGGGTGGGGTGGGGCGGGACGCCCCCTCTACGCGTCGCAAGACTGTCCCTCTTGCATTGCGCTCGTCTTTCCGCGCGCCGGGCCAAAAGGTGTCCCGCCAGACCTCCCTCTCCCGAACAAAAAAGGAAAAAAGGAAAAAATGTCGGTGTCGGTATTCGAACCCCGAATCATTAAAATTTTGAATCCATTGAGATCAGCGCGCGCGGGTGCTTGAACCCGGTAAGGGCATCGGCAGGTTCTCGGCCTCCTCGGCCACGTAAACGCGGCCTGCAGACTGATTCCGAGAGTGGTTTTCGTCGCTCTGTCTCTCTCGCACTCACGGGGCGTCCCCTTCAGGTGCGAGAGAGACAGAGCGACGAAACGACTCTCGGAATCAGTCTGCTGCTGCTGCACCTCCAAGACGCGACGTCGGCGACGTCCCGGCCGCCGCGGCGTCCCGGTTCCCACTGCACCGACTATGGAAATGAATTGAAATGGCGGAAAGGAAAGAATGACCCCCTCCCCCCTTTCCCCGCCGTTCTGTTCCGTTTGTGCCGTTTCCGGCCAGACAGACGGATGACGGTCGCCGGGGCGTTATTCTTTTGTTTGGCGCGCGACTATTCGACGACGACCGGGGTCGCGTTTGCCCAGCCGCAGCTTGAGAAACGGGGGGGGGGGGGGGGGGGGCAGCCATCAGGAACAGGTCACTTGTCGACTGCGTTGGAACTGCCCCCTTCCGGAGTGTGCATGTTTCTGTAGGTGTGTGTGTGTGGGTGTCTTTGTGTGGGTGTGGGTGTCTTCGAGATGTTTAAGGGCCTTTTGGAACTCACACCCCTCCGGCGTTGCCTACCACCCTTCACTGCAGATGAGCCCTTCGGTTGTCGGGTCGCCTACCTCACCGACGGCGTGCCCGCGACTCCACCGCACAGTGGGTCAGAAGACCGGTGGAGGCGGTCAAACTTCTAGACGCGTTTCCATCTCCGAAGTCGGTTAATAGATCTCGAACCGAACGTGTGACCCCACCAATGGATTGCTCTCCGAACGAGGAACTCGGAGGAATCCATTGGTGGGGCCACACGCTCAGGACGAGTTCTGTTTAGCGACTCTGGAGCTCAAAACGCGCCTAGAGTTTTGACCGGGTCCACGGCGGATCTGCAAAGCCGCCATGATAGCAGACGACGGATGGCGGCCAGACTATTTAATGGAGGAGAAAAACTTTTCCTCCAGTGAGGCAGAACGAACGGTGGTCGTCGCAGTGTCTGTCTGCCGGGGCGCGACAGCGCGGCAGCGCGGCAGGAAGCAGACGACACCGATTCCAGGATTGCAGGACTGCAGGTTCCAGCGGCGGCCCGGCCTCTGCCTGCAGACGCGTGCAAAATTAATACCGATCCGACTGACGCGGAAATTAGCAGTGCCGTGACTTGGTGGCGCCGCCCGTGGCGGTGGGAGTGGGACAGCACATCGACAGTTTCAGGGAGAGGGAGAGAGAGAGAGAGGGGGCCGCACCGCAGTTACACTCTAAATGTAGGGTGTCCAGAAACTGGGCGCCTTTGCCGCCTGCTCCACTTTTTAGGGTGCCAAATGTCGCCCAGTTTCTGGGCACCTTTGTCGCCTAGTCTCGGGGTGGGCAAACCATTAAGGAACCTGCCTTCACCCATGGCTCAGCAGCGACTAAGGTGCCAAAGGTGCCCAGACTCTGGGCACCTTAGTCGCCCGGGAACTAGACATCTGTGCATGCTCTTCCATGGGAGAGGGCCGGTTACTGCATGATTAGTCCACCCCGAGACTGGGCGACAAAGGTGCCCAGAAACTGGGTGACATTTGGCACCCTAAAAAGTGGGGCAGGCGACAAAGGCGCCCAGTTTCTGGGCACCCTACATTTAGAGTGTAGGGGCATTCCGTCACGCGTCGCAACGCCATCATAAATCCAGGCACTGACACCCCGGCGGCGCCAGCGGGCCTCGGGCCGTTCTATCGTGAGCTTGTCAATTTGGCCGGCAGGCGGCGCCAGGCGTCGCGACGCCGTCGCCGTCCTCCGGGTGCCGGACAGGACCTGGACAGGACAGCGCCGGCGACGGCCAGGACGACGCCCAAACCTCGGGGCGCGTCGCGACGCCTGGGGAATAAGTAGACAGCTGGCTGGCGGGGTGCGGCGCACAGTGGGCCAGAAGACCGGTGGAGGCGGACAAAGCTCTAGGCGCGTTTTGAGCTCCAGAGTCACTAAACTGGACTCGAACCGAACGTGTGACCCCACCAATGGATTCCTCGTTCGGAGAGCAATCCATTGGTGGGGTCACACGTTCGGTTCGAGGCCTGTTTACCGACTTTGGAGCTCAGAACGCGTCAAGAGTTTTGTCCGCCTCCACCGGTCTTCTGGCCCACTGTGCGTGTGCGGCGGGGTGCGGCGTGGTGGGGCGGGGTGGCCGGCCCGCATACAGACTGCAGACTCAAAATCGGTGAAACCGACGTCACCTTGACGTGTTCCTAGAGCGACGTGGTTCACGGGGGTCTTGCAGGGGCTGGGGATCGCGGCCCATCATCGCCAGCCTCGCCTGGCGGCTTGGCGCTGACGGCACCACCAGCAGCAGTCTGATTCCGACGGCCATTTCCATCGCTCTGTCTCTCTCGCACCCTCAGCGCGTCCACCTGGGTGCGAGAGAGACAGAGCGACGAAAACGACTCTCGGAATCAGTCCGCTGGCCGGCGCGTCGCTGCTCGCCGCGCCACGCCGCGGCTGCGCTATGCACGACAGATTTAGACGACTCTAAATACCATAAATACGGGCGATGGCCTTAACGTAAACCCCCGGGCGGATTCAGGGCTGGGCCAGGCTGGGCCGGGCTGCGCGCCGCGGCTCGCCCAGCCCCGCGTTCGCTTCTATTGTTTACAACGGCCGCGGCATATTTCCGTCTCAATTCCTGTTGCTTTTGGCGCTTTGATTTACATCGAGTTTACGTTCGACCTCAGAAATGACTCGAGCGCGCGGCGGCGAGCGCTGCGAACGGCTGGGAGGGGGCGGGGGAGGGGGAGGGGGCATTTTGACCGACACGTAGCAGGGGCGCTAGCACTTCGCGCGCCGCGTCTGTATTTGTTTTGTTGGGTGTGATATGTGGAGTAGCGTGTGTGGATACGTGGGGCTTATTTGTGAGCCAGTCCCCGCCCCCTCTCTCTCTCTCTCTCTCTCTCTCTCTCTCTCTCTCTCTCTCGCTGCTCCTCGCCACGAGCCAGCCGTGGCGGCCCCTATGGTCACTCTCTAATGACACGTTGGCCACAGTAACAATGATCTTTGCTTTAATGACCTCAACAGCAGACTGATACCGAGAGTCGTTTACGTCGCCATGTCTCTCTCGCACTCGTGGGGCGTCCCGTAAAAGGGCGAGAGAGACAGAGCGACGAAAACGACTCTCGGAATCAGTCTGCAGAACAGCCACGGTATCGCGGATTAATAAAATAACTGTTTTATTTTATCTTGACGTTCTTCATAAAATCAATCGCTCGTGTCAAAAAAGGAAATTAATTTTTGTCTTTTAAGTATACGGATCACATCACTATTATATGAATAAATGAACAGGACTCCTCAATCTCCCGATCTGTTGGCACCACTGTCGGCCACCCTGCTGCGCGGCGAGGTGTCACGCACTCGGAGAGCGAGAGAGAGAGAGAGAGAGAGAGAAAGAGAGAGAGAGAGAGAAAGAGAGAGAGAGAGAGAGAGAGAGAGACAGAGAGACAGAGAGACAGAGAGACAGAGAGACAGAGAGACAGAGACAGAGAGAGGGGGAAATTTCCCAAAGCGATTCCAGTCGGCTGATTCCGAAAACGGCGTGCTTTCGTCGCTCTGTCTCTCTCGCACTCGTGCCGCGTTCCGCAGTGGTGCGAGAGAGACGGAGACAGCCAGCTGGCGCGCATTAGTATGAGTGACCATCGCGGCGATGCCTGACTTTAGATGGCTCGTATAAACCATAAGCCCCCCGCACGCACGCACGCGCGCACCCACACCACCGTAAACGCACACACGCACACTCGCCGAGGCGCGCCGAGGGGTCACGATATGGGTGTCCATCGAGTGACGGGGCGCACCTGTCACGCGCCGTCACGCGCGTGACAGAGTGACGCTTGTCACGCGCGTGTGCTAGCGACGCCGGGGACGCCGGGGACACTAGCGAGGCGTTTTAGTATGCGACGGTCCGACTGACCAGGACTTTGTGATGGATGGTCTCACTTGCCACGCTCCCTCGCTGTCGCCCCACAGTGGGCCAGAAGACCGGTGGAGGTGGCCAAAACTCTAGACGCGTTTTGAGCTCCAAAGTCGCTAAATGGGGCTCGAACCGCACGTGTGACCCCACCAATGGATTCCTCGTTCAAAGAGCAATCCATTGGTGGGGTCACACGCTCGGTTCGAGTCCGTTTTAGCGACAACACAGCTCAAAACGCGTCTAGAGCTTTAGCCGCCTCCACCAGTCTTCTGGCCCACTGTGCGCTGTCTCCCTCGCACCCCTGCGGCTCGGTCCGTGCGAGCGAGAGAGACAGCTCGGTTCGGCGTCAGCCATGCCCGTCCGTCTGTCCGTGTGTCTAGGACACCCACGCCGTCGGCCCCGCCGGCGTGGTCAAGCCCCCGACCGTGGTTGCCCGGCCGCCATGCCATCCTGCGACTGCAGCTGGACTCTGCGCTGCCCGGCGCTAGTTCTAGTTCCCGCGGGCGCCGCGCGCCGCGAGGGCGCCACACTCCGACTGGGTCGCAGTGCGTTCAAGTCCTGCGGCCTTGCCGGCCTCGCTGCCCTCGCTGCCGCACAGTGGGCCAGAAGACCGGCGGAGGCGGCCAAAACTATCTAGACGCGTTTTGAGCTCCAGAGTCGCTAAATGGGACTCGAACCGAACGTGTGACCCCACCAATGGATTGCTCTCCGGACGAGGAATCCATTGGTGGGGTCACACGCTCTGTTTGAGTCCAGTTCAGTGACTCTGGAGCTCAAAACGCGTCTAGAGTTTTGGCAGCCTCCGCCGGTCCTCTGGCACACTGTGCGCCGCACTTGGGCACTTCGTGCTTCCGGCCTTCCAGGACCATTACACTGAAAGCGCGCCGGCAAGCTGAGTCGCGTCTTCGCAGCTTACTAATTACTAATCGTCATCCTCGCATGTAGAGTGGAGTCCGGGACAGCGGGTAGTGCAAGAACGGGCTGTCCTTCGCCCTGCAGACTGATTTTGAGAGTCGTTGTCGTCGCTCTGTCTCTCTCGCACCTGCAGGCAACGCCTCATGAGCGCGAGAGAGACAGAGCGACGACAACGACTCTCGGAATGAGTCTGCTAGCCGTCCTCGCTCCCACCAGTCCATAATCCAATGGGTACCCGCTGTGGCGAGGCCGAGCGGAGCCGAGCGAGGCCACCCCTCTCTCTGTCTCTCTCTTTCGCTGTCTCTGCCTTCCTCTCTCTGCAGCAGCCACGGGCAACTAAAACGACGGATGTGGTCCAGTCATAGGGACACCCCCTCCCTGCCTCCCCGCACCTCCCCTCGCGAACACACCCGCGCGTCCCCAGACGCTGCGCCGCGCGATGCTCTGGAATGGAACGGAGAGTCTCCCTTTCTCTCTCTCTCTCTCTCTCTCTCCTCTCTCTCTCTCTCTCTCTCTCTCTCTCTCTCTCTCTCTCTCTCTCTCTCTGACCATTCTCTTCATAGCTAACTGCTTTGGCCAGAGTTTCTTTGGGGCTGTCTTGCCGCGCGCCGGACTGGACCACGTCCTCCACCGCCTTCCCCCACCCCTCCCGTCGCACCCCCACCCCCACCCTCCTCGCTCCATCTCAGTCAGGCACGTCGCTCGGGGCGCTGGGCCGCGCTGGGCCGCGCTGGGCCGCGCTGGGCCGCGCTGGGCCGCGCTGGGCCGCGCTGGGCCGGCGGGGCGCTTGGAACGTCCACTACAGCTCCTGTCCCGCGCACGCCGTGGCGCTGTCCACCCTGTCCAGTGTCCGGGCCGTCCAGCAGACTGATTCCGAGAGTCGTTCTCGTCGCTCTGTCTCTCTCGCGCCTACACGGGACGCCCCACGAGTGCGAGAGAGGCAGAGCGACGAAAACGACTCTCGGAATCAGTCTGCTGGCCAGTCCAGGCGGCGCGAGGCGGCGAGGCACGCCGCTCAATACCTGTCCAAAAGGAGAGAGAGAGAGAGAGAGAGAGAGAGAGAGAGAGAGAGAGAGAGAGAGAGAGAGAGAGAGAGAGAGAGAAAAGAAAAGAAACGTATACATTGTGAACCGCGGCGGCGCAGACGTCGATAGGGGACGCGCCCTGACGTGCGGAGTGGCGGCTTGGGCCGAACTTGGACCGCTCCACGCGTCGTCCGGCCGTCGGTCCAGTGCCGTAGTTCGCGCCGCACCCCGCAGTGAGCGGCCCGGGTTCGAACACCAAGTCATTGTTTTGTTTTTGGAAGCCGCCACATTCAGCGCGTTTCGGAAACAACGAAGGGACGGCGCGCCGTGGCGGAAGTCGCGCGGTTCTGCGCGAAAGCAGCCGCCGCGGTGGTTCGTGTTATGTCAAGTTGGTACTGTGAATAGAGTTAGGTTGGTACCACCATTGAATATGTATCCGTATGTTACCTGCTGAATAACAGTCACAATAAAGTTAGTTCAACTGGAACCTGCGTCTTAGTCAGACTCCTCCATCCACACCCGAACTCCAACATCAAAGTTCGAATGCAGCGTGCGAGGTGAAGCCCCCCGCGACGCTGCAGGGACGGCCATCGTGTTGCCTACGCCAAGGCGCTGCTGCGGCCAATGCGACGCGCCGCCCCTCCCGGACGGCGAGCCGGCGGGCCGGCCAGACGGGGCGGGGGCGGCCGGGGGCGGCCGGGGGTTGTAGTTGGTCCGAGGCATCATCTCCACGACCGCACTCCCCACGCCCCGCGAGATTCAGCTGTCCGCGGGACTTCGATCAGCCGGCCTCGGCAGCGCGGGCAGCGCTAGTGCCCCTCCGGCCCCTCCACCCCCTCCGGCCCCCCTCCGCCCCCTCCGTCCCCTCCCCTCCCCTCCCCTTCACCCCGGTCCTTCGGCTTGGACCGGAGCTCGGGCCCTTGACACTCTCCTAACATCTTCCCACATCCTTCTCTTCTCTCTGGTCACGCCGTCCACGCCGTCCCCGGCGCCCCGCCGCCCCCACCGCCCCCGACGGCCGCCACCCCACCACCGCGTGGTCCGCGCTGCGCGCTGCGCCCCGGGCGGCCCGGCGTCCCGGACTGGACTGGCCACCCCCACCGGTCACCATGGTGACGACCATGCGGATAGTGGCCTTATCATAACCGGGCGGCCATCTTGCCATTGTCACCCCCGCCGCCCGCGCCCCGCCCGCCGCGCCCCCGCCGCGCCCCGCCCCCCCCGCCCGCCGCCGCGCCCCCGCCGCGCCCGCGCGCCGCCACGCCTCGCCCCGCGCCCCGCCGCGCCCCGCCACGACCGCGGCGGTGGGGTGGCGGCCGTCGGGGGCGGTGGGGGCGGCGGGGCGCGGCGTGGCCCCCGGATGCGTGGCGGCCCGTTTCCGGCCGTCCTCCCTCTGTGTGCGGTCGTTTTGAAAGTGACCCCGCCATCGCACTGCGCCGTCGCACTGCCCCGCCGCGCCGGACACTGAAGCGGTTATTATCCACCCCGCCCCCCTCGTGCACAAATCAACGTAACGCCTCTCGCAGCCCGAGACAGCCACGCACAGCGCCTGGCCGGCAGGCAACCCATCCGCCACTTGTGGTCACGTTTTGCCTACCCCACGGGCGCTGTGCAGCCTGGGGCGGTGTGTGTGTGTGTGTGTGTGTGTGTGTGTGTGTGTGTGTGTGGGTGTGTGTGATTTTGTGTGTGTGTGTGTGTGTGTGTGTGTGTGTGTGTGAGATTTTGTGTGCGCCCGCGCCAGTGCTTTTCCCGCTTCCTTCGCTTTCCTCTCCACCGCGTGGCACATATCACGTCTCATGACGAAATAAACGCCTCGAGAAAGTTAGGTGCCCCGCTGGCCTGCGAGTCGATGGGGGCCGTGGGGCCGTGGGGCCGTGGGGCCCGGTTAGGCTGGCGAGGGCGCCGCTACACTGGTATCAGGCACCAGGCGGCCGGGCCCGGCCGGGCCGCGAGGCGTATGGCCTCCCGAATCTGACAAGGGGAATTTAGTTAGCACTTCGGGCCGCGCCGCGCCCGACCCTTCTCCTTGGCGTGCGAGAGAGACGCCGCCCATTTTCGCCGCGCCGACGGAAAAGTTGGACTCGAATTTTGGTACCACCGAAAAACTGTGAGACGTGAAGTTCCCCGCACTGCGACGCGGACGCGTGCGTGTTCGAAATCGCAAAGTTGGTGTGTGGCGCGTCGCCGCTGAAGAGTACTGGTGCGTTCCGTTTCTTGTGTTTGTTTTCGACGGTGCCGCGCTCCGCGCTGCGCTGGCCGGGTGCTGGGGCGCGGGGAGGGGGAGTGGGAGAGGAGGGCATGGGTGGCGGACTGCGCGAACGCTGCGCGGACGGCGCAGTAAGGCCGTGCCGGCCAGGCCTTCGCTGCTTCTAACGCCAATCGATTGTCATCCGTTGGTTGGCCGAGCGTCCGAACGGGCAGTCATAGCCACCCCGCGCTGGCCGAGAGCCCCTCCCCCTCCCCCTCCCCGCCCAGCCCCGCCGCCCCCGCGCCCCGCGCCCCGCCTTGGACAGCCGGGCTCGGACTTCCTTCGGCCCCCGCAACCCCAGCAAAGCCACCCTCGCGGCCGCAGCCCCCTCGCTGCCCCGCGGCCCGTTCTGAAAACGGCGGAGTTGGAGCCGCCTGGCGAAAATAAAATCATATTCCCAGCTGAAGCTCACGCGCGTGAAGTTCGCCGGGGCGCAGTGGGCCAGAAGACCGGTGGAGGCGGCCAAAACTCTAGACGCGTTTTGAACTCCAGAGTCGCTAAGCAGGACTCGAACTGAACGTGTGACCCCACCAATGGATTCCTCGTGCGGAGAGCAATCCATTGGTGGGGTCACACGTTCGGTTCGAGAGCTGTTTAGCAGCTCTGGAGCTCAAAACGCGTCCAGAGTTTTGGCCGCCTACACCGGTTTCCAGGCCCACTGTGCGCGGGCTGGCGACTTCGGAAAATTTCGGCACATTTTCATGCGTTTCCTCGTCGAATTAGGCTTTTCCACAAGCAGCAAAATCTGCAGAAAAGTCTTGTCGGGATCTGTTTGAACTGCAGCTCAAGCGGCCCGGCGACACGGGAGTTTGCCGGCGCTTCCCGGGAGGGCCGCGCCTTGGCCGCCTAATGCGACCGGCACCTCATAAAATTGGCCCTCGCCTCTCCACGCAAAGTGCATGCAAAGTTGGCGGACACACTTCCCGCTGCCAGTTAGCGAAGTATGGCGATAGCGGGGCGGCGGTCGGCGCGGCGCACAGTGGGCCAGAAGACCGGCGGAGGCGGCCAAAACTCTAGACGCGTTTTGAGCTCCAGAGTCGGTAAAGGGGATAGAACCGCACGTGTGACCCCACCAATGGATTCCTCGTTCGAAGAGCAATCCATTGGTGGGGTCACACGTTCGGTTCGAGTCCCATTTAGCGACTCTGGAGCTCAAAACGCGTCTTGAGTTTTGTCCGCCTCCACCGGTCTTCTGGCCCACTGTGGGGCGGTCGGCGCGGCGGTCGGCGGTCGCGGGTGGTGCTGGTGGCGCCACCCCTCGGCCGGACGCCGTACTGCGGCTCGGCCCGCGAGCGGCCGAGCGATTCGGAAGAGTCCTTTCGTCGCTCTGTCTCTGTCGCACTCACGGGGCTCTCCGTGAGGGTGCGAGAGAGACAGCAGGCGGCGGGCCAGCACCGCCACTGCGCGCTCCTAGCTCCTCGCCTAGCTCCTCCGCGGGCCCGGTGCGGTCCGGCCCGGCCGGCGGCCACGGCCAGTCCTCGTCTTCTGTTTGTTTCTCCTCGTCGCCGTCCTCCCCCTCCCCGAGGCCGCGCGCCTCGTCCGCTTCCCGCTGGCCGAGCAAAAGGACCAAGGAGTAGCAGCATCTTACCCGACACGAGCAGAATTCTGATTCGGAACAACGCCAGACATGATTCCGGACCCGAGGCGAACGCGCGGACGCCAGCGCGAACGCCGACGCGGACGCGCGGGGGAGGGATTTTTGGGGCTTGAGCCGCCTGGACTTGGAGATGGCCCTCTGGAAACACTTCCGGCGGGCACGTCCGTCGTCCGTGCCGTGTTCCTGGGCCCGCCCGCGCCACACTGTAAGGCCGAAGAGCGTGCTTGGACACTGGACACTGGACGCCAAGACAGCCGCGAAGCTTCTCGGCCGAAGCTGAGCGCTCAGAACGACCCCTGTGGCGTGCGCGCCGTGGCGGTAGGCAACCCATCCAACGCCCTGTGCGACGCGTTGCCTGCCGCCACGGCGCGCCCAACGCCCCGCGCTGCCCAGCGCACAGTGGGCCAGAAGACCGGCGCAGGCGGTCAAAACTCTAGACGCGTTTTGAGCTCCAGAGTCGCTAAATGGGACTCGAACCGAACGTTTGACCCCACCAATGGATTGCTCTTCGAACGAGGAATCCATTGATGGGTGGGGTCTCACGTTCGGTTCGAGTCCCATTTCGCGACTCTGGAGCTCAAAATAAACGTTTTGGCCGCGCCTGCACCAGTCTTCTTGCCCACTGTTGAGCGTCTTCGTCGCCGCTCTGTCTCTCTCGCACCCATGGGCAGCGCGCCGCGAGTGCAACAGAGACAGAGCGACGGACGCGGCTGTGCCGCTTCGCGCGGCTCGGCGGAGCCATTTTTATGAGGGTGAACCATTACCCGGCGCACACAGCCGCACAGCCACGCAGCGCTCTCAGCCAACAGCAAAATCCTTTCTGTCGCTCCACTAGAAATGGACAGGACATTTCTCGGAGCACTCCGACGAAATTCTGCGGCGACGGCGCGGGGGCTCCGAGCAGTCAGTGAAGGGGTGAAGGGCGGAGGGGTGGGGGGGGGGGAGGCGGAACGGGGCGGAAAAAGAGAAAGAGAGATGAGGGTCGAGGCCATACCGCAGTCTTTCTCCTCCAATTCGATCCCACACACTGCCTCTCTCTCTCCCTCTCTCTCTCCCTCTCCGCCTGCCTCCCCTCTTTGTCTCTCAGGAGATTAATCAATGCCGGTAATTCGCTGCCTTAATAACTCTCCCCGCCCCACCCCGCCCCGCCGCGCCCCGCGGCTTTTACATCGCTCTCCTCAATCCTGGCGGCCCCGTCCCGCTCTGGCGGGGTGATTTGACAGTTTTGGGGAAGGACCGGAAACGATGGTAACGATGGTAATGGCACCGCCGAGGACTCGGCGAATTTAGAGTCAAGGCTGCCTATCCTATCCGGTGTCTGCGCCCATGGCCGGATGTATGTGTGTGTGTGTGTGTGTGTAGGTGTGTGTGTGTATGTGTGTGTGTGCGTGTGTGTGGGTGTGTAGGTGTGTGTGGTGTGTAGGTGTGTGGTGTGTAGATGTGTGTGTGTGTGTGTGTGTGTGTGTGTGTGTGTGTGTGAAGAAAAGATGGCTAAAAATTAAGTTGGAAGGGCGGTAGGTAGGAAAGAAGGGTCGGTGGAGAAAGAGGGCCTGTGGGGGTGGTTGGTCGGTCGGTCTGGAAGCAGCAAAGCGAGACGAAGGGAGGGACAGGGGAGAGAAGGCGAAAGAGATGGAGGAGGAGAGAGAGAGAGAGAAAGGAAATATGCCAGTGGTCATAGCGAGGGGTACTTGGCCCGCGCTGACCGCGTGCTGGACCGTGTTCAGGTCGGCCGGGGGAGGGGAGGGGAGGGCGAGGAGGGGGGTCTGGGCATGCCGCAGACGTATGGCCCTCTGAAGTGCCATTTGCGGATGCATGACAGCGCGGCGGCCATGGCGGCCATGGCAGTGGAGGAGTCGGTAATGGGTCCGACGGTTGGTGGCGCTGCTGGTTGCCGCGGCAACGGACCGGCAGTAACTCTCATGAGGAAGCCTGCTTGTGCCGCGCGGCACACTGATTCCGAGAGTCGTCGCTCTGTCTCTCTCGCACCTGCACGGGACGCGCCCCGCGAGTGCGAGAGAGACAGAGCGACGAAAACGACTCGCGGAATCAGCCTGCAGCCCCAGCAGTGCCAGCCACTGCGGGAGCAGTCAGCCCAACATGAGCGTTATCCCCTCTCGTAACTTTCTCATCCGCGCCCGAACGGCTTGTGAGGGACCGCGGGGCGGGGCGGGGCGGGGCGGAGCGGGGCGGGGCGGGGCGGGGCGGGGCGGGGCGGGGCGGGGCGGGGTGGGGCGTTCACGATCTCCAACGCCAAAGTCGAGTTGTTGGATGATTGGTGCGTGGTGGCAGATTCGCCCGCGAATTTCCAAGAAGTAGATTTTTTGTCGCCCTGGACATTGGTTGGTTCCTCATCCCTCCCAAACGCTGGTAAAACTAAACCGCAGTTCTACACTTCGTTCAAAAGCATGCGCTTGAGGATCCTTGAAGGTCGGCCTAAGACCTTCCTGGAGCGTACAGCGTACAGTCTACGCTTTAAGAAAGGCGTAATGTTCGTTGCGCCGTAGTTTTACCAATGCAGTGACTCTCGTTTGTTCCCCGCCTGAAATCTGGGCGACAAGCGCTAAGCGTCTCCTTCTCCCGTGTGCGTGCGCGCGCGCGTGTGTGTGTGTGTGGGGGGGGGGGTCTTTTTGAAGGTCCTGCAGGAGGCTGTTTCCGAAGCGTTCTTTTCTCCGTAGCTCTGTCTCTCTCGCACTCGTGGCACTGTGAGAAAAAAGTACGGAAAAAGTACGGAAAAAGTATGGAACATGTCTGGTCAATAATCTGCCTGGAACGTCCGCACTTGCCAACTACGGAACGTTCCGTACTTTTCTTCGTACCTCCGTACTATATTTTTCTGTACCATTTCCGTACAAAAGTACGGAGTTTTTTTTACAGTGGGGGCGTCCCCAAGAGCCTGGAGCGACGACGAAAGCACGGTTTGGATTCAGCCTGCGGACCTCGCGGGCTGATGGCAAGTTCCGCGGCTAAATTATTGGGTCGAAGATGAACGCCTCGTCCCACAGTGTGCCGCGCTGCAGACTGATTCCCAAGGCCGTTTACGTCGCTCTGTCTCTCTCGCACCCATACGGGGCGCCCCGTGAGCGCGAGAGAGACAGAGCGACGAAAACGACTCTCGGAATCAGTCTGCTGCCGGGCATATATTCCCGCATGCAAACAAGAGGGAGATCCATCTTGGATCGCGACCCGCGGCCCCTCCGGGGAAGACCTGGGGGCTGGGAGCCCCGGCCGGCCGGCCTTAACTAGGCAAGGCACCGACGCGTTGAATTTCGCAGTCAGAAAGCAGATCGGGCTGACAGAGGCACCTCACTGTAAATGTCTTATGGCGAAAGGCTGCACCAACGGTGGAGATTTTCGCCATAATACCAACGAAATTCGTCAAAATATCTATAAGGTACATTGAATTCTCAATGATATGTTATGAAGTCAGCTGCACCACCATAATATGGAACATTTCCACCATGGAGAATCTTCACTGTACAACATTTAGAGTGCTCCCTCCGAGTCCGGATGATAACAATGTTGGCTGCTCAGGTGAAATTTTTCCTCGTCAAGAGCATCCCCTTGTCCGGAGCTTCAGCCCGACACGGGAGCCTCTAGGTGAAGGCTCAGACGTCTGCGACCACGAGGGCCGTTCATTATCTCCCAGCCACCCTCTCTTAATTTCTCCGCATTATTCTGAGAGAGAGGGAATGAGACAGAGAGACGGAGGGACAGAGAAAGGAGAGAGAGAGAGAGAGAGAGAGAGAGAGAGAGAGAGAGAGAGAGAGAGAGAGAGAGGCAAGCCGCAGCCGCTCTCCGCCCTTGCCTTTCGCCTCCTTGAATGCGCGGCGGCGCGGAATATATTTTATGAAACTCCCTCTGTCTGTCTGTCTCTCTCGCTCCCTCTTGGCACCGCCCGCTTCTCTCTCTGCTCTTGAACCCTTTCCCTGGCCGCCTTGCCATGGTGCCTCCGGTTGCGCACACACGCCGCATTCCGCCAAGGTGTATCATATTATCGTGTTATCATCATCCCCTAGCTTCTAGAAGCTTCCGGTTCGTCTCGCTGTCTTATCTTCTGTCTCGTTCTGTCTCCTCTTGCTTCTTTTCCTCTCTACTTCAGCTTTCTCCTCAGCTTTCTCTCTCTCTCTTTCTCTCTCTCTCTCTCTCTCTCTCTCTCTCTCTCTCTCTCTCTCTCTCTCTCTCCCTCTCTCTATCTCTCCCTCTCTCTCCTCTCTCCTCTCTCTCTCTCTCTCTCTCTCTCTCTCTCTCTCTCTCTCTCTCTCACTCTCTCTCTCTATGATGAACGCTGTCATCCCCTCAAGGTATAACATGTCCCCCTGCATTAACGAAGTGTCTCGGCCCTGGCGTTGTGTCCGCCCACCCCTTCCCCCTCCTCCTTGCCCCCGCCCCTGGCCGTCGTCCAAGATGAAACAACACACTAACGCACACCGCGCGACCCAGCCACCCTTTTTCATACCAAGAATTATTTCAGCCTCCGTTTCCTGACCGCCTAGAAGAAACTCAAAATTTTGAGAATCAGGGGTTTTGGTTTGCAATGAAAAGAAACCTTCTTTGTTCTTTGTCTCGAGGGCGTCTGATCACTTTTTCGAGAGTGTGCTATCCTCCTTCGCGGCGACGCTCCCGCGAAAAACAAGCGTCTCTTCCAGAGCAGCAAAACCCCACTTCCCACTTTGACGTTTAATAATCCCGAGAAACAGCAATTCCCCGCCGCGCTCTCCTCGACGTTCTCTCTCTCTCTCTCTCTCTCTCTCTCTCTCTCTCTCTCTCTCTCTCTCGCTCTCTCTCCCCGCCCTGGAAATATCCCGTATAACCCCATCTCGCAGCGCGCGGCCCCGCGGCCAAGCCAAGGCCAAGGCGCGGCCCTGGGCGGAGAGTTTCTCTCGCGCGCGGAATTTCTAGATGCATTATTTAATGTTATTGCTGTTTCTTCTGGGCGAATAAAATGAAATGGCCGACCCGGGCCGCGGGCCTGGCGAAGGAGCCGGCGAAAGGGGGAGGGGGGAGGAGGGAGGGGGAGGGGGAGGGGGGAGGGGGAGGGGGGAGGGGGAGGGGAGGGGGCGTGACCTGGAATGCGCGGAGGGGCGGCGAGAAGCCAGGCCCCGTATCTCCCTGGATGATAAGAATACAGCATTGTGTGCTGGTACTGCTGTGTGCTGAGCGGGCTATGCTTTAAAATGGAAATGCGCCCCCGCCGCCCCCGCCGCCTCCGCCGCCCCCAAGGAGACCGAGAAGCAGCCGTGTCCCTCCAGAGTTATGCCTCCATGTGGATTTTGCCAGCCTGCGGCGCCAAGGCCGCCGAGGTTCACGCCGTTGCCACCAACTAGACGAAATTCCCAACAAAAAATTCGTTTTCCACGTATTTTTAAAAGGAAAAAATACTTGAAAAAAATTATTTTTAACTGGTATTTGAACCCGGAACCGTCATCCGGAGTCGTCGCGATGCGCTCGCTCAGCCGTCTGCGACTCAGATCGTCGTGACAGCTGTCAACAAACCCCTCTCGTCGTGTTGATTCAGGACTTATTTTCTCCAGAGCGAATTAATGAAAACAATGTTTACTGTCGCGGTTTTCGCGCATCCCCCGTGCATCCCTTTCCCTTTAGAAGCGCATCCAGGCGTCAAAACGCGCGTCCTCTCTCTCTCTCTCTCTCTCTCTCTCTCTCTCTCTCTCTCTCTCTCTGTGTGTGTGTGTGTGTGTGTGTGTGTGTGTGTGTGTGAATCGAAAACAGGAGCTGCCCGACAAACACAACGTGAGACTTCACCTCATATGCGCGTCGCATGAAACTTGCAACGGGTTTGCTTTTCCTGCGAGGGACAGTCTGCTCCCCATATCATCCCCTGAGAGAGCACGGACTGGCCATCCTAACGACAGTGGAATCACGAGTAAAGGAGTGCCCAGGTCAAACAATCTAGGAAAACAAAAAGAAATGGGCAGATTTCGGGACTACGCTTAGTCGGGAGAAGATAAGAGTTTCCACGGCATATGAAGTACAACGGCGCACAGTGGGCCAGAACACCGGTGGAGGTGGCCAAAATCTCGGACGCGTTTTGGGATCCAGAGTCGCTGAATGGAACTCGAACCGAACGTGTGACCCCACCAATGGATTCCTCTCCGAACGAGGAATTCATTGGTGGGGTCACATGCTCAGTTCGAGTCCTATTTAGCGACTCTGGAGCTCAAAACGCGTCTAGAGTGTCGGCCGCTGGCGCCTGCGCCGGTCTCCTGGCCTACTGTGCGAGGCACTGGTACACTGGTACCGCAAACAGCAACTGTTGTTTGTTTTGACAGGCCGCTCTAATTCGGGGTATCGTCGCGCGCCCTCGTGCGAGGCTAACACGCGGACATGTGGCTCGGCCGGCGGCGGCAGCAGGGCGCGGATCATTTCGTGTCGCTCCGTCTCTGTCGCACTCGCGCGGCGTCCCGGAAGGACCCGCGGGGACCGGCCGGCGGTGCGAGAGAGACAGCAGGCCGTTCTTCGCGGCGCACCGCGACATGTGCGACAGGCAGCGCCGATGTGTACATAGATGAGTGACACCAAACAGTGCAACCGATAGGGTCGCGCGCCCCGCCATGAACCCGGCCTGCACAGTGTGCCTGCACTGTCGGCAGCAGGGGCGAGGCGAGGACAAGGGGTGCGGCGCACAGTGGGCCAGAAGACTGGTGGAGGCGGCCAAAACTCTAGACGCGTTTTGAGCTCCAGAGTCGCTAATCAGACCTTGAACCGAACGAGTGACCCCACCAATGGATTCCTCGTTCGGAGAGCAATCAATTGGTGGGGTCACACGTTCGGCTCGAGGCCCATTTAGCAACTCTGGTCTGGAGCTCAAAACACGTCTAGAGTTTTGTCCGTCTCCACCGGTCTTCTGGCCCACTGTGCGGCGCAGCGGCAACAGACCGATACTGAGAGTCGCTCTGTCTCTCTCGCACCCGTCCGACACGCCCCATGAGTGCGAGAGAGACAGAGCGACAGGACTCACGGAACCAGTCCGCAGGGCGACGCATCGTCGAACATCGAAAAAGGCTGGTGATGCGCCGGGGGCATCATCGGAGGACTCGGAGGCATCGAAGATCGGGGCACGTCCCGGCTAGAGCTCCTGAAAAACAAAACAACAACAACATCAAAAACCGAGGGGGTATGCGCTCTCTGAACCTGTGTACCGACTATTACGCTATTACGCTCTATTACGCCACAAATTAATCGGAATTTAGCTAAAAACGGCCTAAAACACACCAAAATTAATAAAATTTTGACAATTTCGGCTATTACGCGACTATTACGCGTATTATTACGCAAGCTATTACAGATAGAGTGTACCGACTATTACTCTAGAAACTGAAGAGAGTGCATGGCATGCTCCTCCTAGGAGTCAACCACAAAGCACACTCTTCCCAAGAGCATGCTTGCAAGCACACTCTTCCCAAGAGCATGCTTGCAAGCACACTCTTCCCAGGAGCATGCTTTCAAGCACTCTCCTTGCTTGCAAGCATGCTCCCAGGAAGAGCGTGCTTGTCAAGCATGCTCCTGGGAAGAGTGTGCTTGCCAAGCATGCTCCTGGGAAGAGTGTGCTTCGAGGGGGAAACGACTGAGAAATTTAGTGTACATCGGATAGGGATAACCCCGGATAACCCGCGGATTACCTCCGGATTACGTCGAAAAATTTCCAGGATTACCATTGGATTGCGCCGGATTACCCCGGACTACCTCAGAATTTCCCCGGATTACCCCGGATTACCTTAGAATTTTCCCGGATTACTTCGAAATTTCTGGTTATCCGGATAGCGGATAACCAATTTGCTGTACATCGGATAACCGAAGTCGTTTCCCCCTCGGTGTGCTTGCAAGCATGCTCTTGGTAAGAGTGTGCTTTGTGGTTGACTCCTAGGAGGAGCATGCCATGCACTCTCTTCAATTTCTAGAGTACGCGAGTGCATACCCCCTCGTCAAAAACCATGTCTCTGCTCCACCTTAACTCAACTTGGCTGCAATCTACAGTGGCGTATCCAAAGGCGGCTTGGGTGGGTCTATGTAGCACTTTTTGTCACCTTCAAGGTGCAAAGAATGGCTATTGCCTATGATGTTCAGGCGGCTATCTAGGCGCTATGGGTGCTGTTGTTGTACAACCACACATGCGGTAGGAACCCCTTCGCCCCCCCCCCCGCCCCCTGTATCCACGTGACCTGAGATACTGCAAAAATGGCAAGTTTGACACGCCCATGGAAGGCGGAGCCCTCAGAGATTGGGCCAACCGCGCGGCGCGCACAGTGGGCCAGAAGACCGACGGAGGCGGCCAAACCTCGATACGCGTTTTGAGCTCCAGAGTCGCTAAACAGGACTCGAACCGAACACGTGTGACCCCACCAATGGATTCCTCGTTCGGAGAGCAATCCATTGGTGGGGGTCACACGTTCAGTTCGAGTCCCATTTAGCGACTCTGGAGCTCAAAACGCGTCCGGAGTTTTGGCCGCCTGCGCCGGTCCTCTGGCCCACTGTGGCACGGCGAGACGCGGCCCCCTGAAACATTAAAGGGAACGGACGCGCCGGCCGCAAGGAACAACGAGTCCTCTCCTCCTATAAAAGGCAGCTAGTTACATTTAGCGGCCACCACGGCCACCACGGCCGCCACGGCCCGGCCGGCAGTTTGGCGGGAAAATTGCGAGTAATGCGGGCTAATGCTCCACACGTGTCGACCGTAGCGCGCCGTGGCGGCAGAGGCAGCCAGGCGGCGGCCGCCGGGGAGCCTTGGAGCCGTCGGGCGCCACCGGCCGGGCTATATCCGCGACGTGAGGACACGGACGTGCGCGCAGCCTGCCGCCCTGCCCGCCTGCCCGCACAGTGGGCCAGAAGACCGGCGGGGCCGGTCAAAACCCCGGACGCGTTTTGAGCTCCAGAGTCGCTAAATGGGACTCGAACCGAACGAGTGACCCCACCAATGGATTGCTCTCCGAGCGAGGAATCCATTGGTGGGGTCACACGTTCGGTTCGAGTCCTGTTCAGCGACTCTGGAGCTCAAAACGCGTCTGGAGTTTTGGCCGCCTCCACCGGTCTTCTGACCCACTGCGGCCCGCCTGTCTTCACCGCGGCGTCGCTTTAAGGCCCGATAGGTGGGCGGCGACACGCGTAAGAGGGCGTGGCCAGTGTCCTGTGCACGCGCGTCTCGCGCAAAAAGATAAAAAAAATAGAGAGAAAGAAAGCCGTCCTTTCGGCGTGGACGTGCGCCACATGTTGAGGTGCCTGCGGTGTCTTTATCGTGGACCAGCGGACTAATTCGCGATCGCGGTTCATCGCAGCGTTTCGCATCGTTTCGCGGTGTGGGTCCTGCTTTTGGCGTGCTTTGGCGGGGAAGGAGATGGAGCCAGCGACCCGCGTGAGCTGCCCTGTCAATAACACTGTGGTGTGTGTGTGTGTGTGTGTGTGTTTGTGAGTGTGTGTGTGTGTTTGTGAGTGTGTGTGTGAGTGTGTGTGTGAGTGACACTCACACGCCATTGTGTCTCCGGGATCAACGTGTAGCACTAAGTAAACACCTGCTTCATGCCTTACCAACATTTTCAAAAAAAGAAGGAAATTTTCCGTTTTTTGAAATGTTGGTCACACAGTGCTCTGCTCTGTTCTCCCTTGTTGATCTTGCGCGCATCCCCCAATCAGACCGACTGGGTACTGATACCCAGGCAGCCCCCGTTGGGGCGGGGCGGGGCGGGGCGGCCACGGAGCCCGTCTCGACAAACAGAGGGTGATTTGCATGGCTTGGATCAGCTGCAGGCGGAAGGCCGGGAGCTGATTGTACAATAGTCACACTGTGTGTGTGTGTCTGTGTGTGTGTGTGTGTGTGTGTGTGTGAGCGTGATCCAGGCCATCCCACTACTAATCACACCCCTTGAGCCGGAACCGGAAACCCTGTCACGGTTTACCAGACGATGCGCACCCTTAGCTAGCTTGCGCCTACACCGCGCGATGCCCGCAAAACCCTCTGAACCACAAACCCAAACCTTCCTCCTTTTTCGATGAGGTCACGACGACGTCTGGGTCAGCAGAGCCTCCGCGGGTTCGCTGCGGTCCGGCCGCGGTTAGCGCTGCGGGGCCGAGCGCCGGCGAGCGCTGATGGGCGGACATGTTGAGGAAGCGATGGCCTCCGATGGCCTCGGGGTCGGATCAGGTGGTGGCTGAGATGAGAACCGAGCCGGGGAAGGCCAGGGGGTGCGAGAGAGACGGAATGGGACTTCCCTCTCTCTCGCACTCGCAGGCAGAGACGCACAGTGGGCCAGAAGACCGATGGAGGTGGCAAAAACCCTAGACGCTTTTTGAGCTCCAGAGTCGCTAAATGGGACTCGGATCAAACGAGTGCTCTCCGAACAATTAATCCATTGGTGGGGGTCACACGTTCGGTTCGAGTCCCATTAAGCGACTCTGGAACTCCAAAACGCGTCTACAGTTTTGGCCGCCTCCACCGGTCTTTAAGCCCACGGTGAGTCGGCACTGCGTTTCGCCCTCGTCGGCGTCGTCCTGGTCCGACCACCGCCACCCCTAATTTTTCCGTATGACTGTCGCCTCCCCTCATCGCTGCCTCGCGGCTTCATGGGCCGCGGGTCACAGGTTAAGTGATGCTCTGTCTCTCTCGCACTCGTGGGGCGTCGCGGAGGGGTGCGAGAGAGAGAGAGAGAGAGAGAGAGAGAGAGAGAGAGAGAGAGAGAGAGAGAGAGAGAGAGAGAGAGAGAGAGAGAGAGAGAGAGAGAGAGACGGAGTGACTGTGGAATCCCCGGTCATATTCGTCGCCACCCACATCGTTTCTCCCGCGGCCAAGTGGCGAAGATCAACTGCTGCAACCCCGGTCCTCGGCAGACTGATTCCCGGAGTCGTTTTCGTCGCTCTGTCTCTCTCGCGCCCGTTCGGCACGCGCCGCATGAGTGCGAGAGAGACAGAGCGACGAAAACGACTCTCGGAATCGGTCTGCTGGTCCTCCGCGGACACGACTCCAATCCGCACCCCCGCTCCATTCAATGAATCTCATTTTCACATCCATTGGCATATTACTTACCGCCATGTGGTGCATAATGGCAGAGCATACGCTGCAATCTTGACTCCAGACGGACGGACGGATGGATGGACAGACGGACGGACAGACAGACAGACAGAAAGACAGAAGGACAGAAGGACAGAAGGACAGAAGGATAGAAGGATAGAAGGATAGAAGGATAGAAGGATAGAAGGACAGACAGACAGACAGACAGACAGACAGACAGACAGACAGACAGACAGACAGACAGAGAGACAGAGAGACAGATAGACTGACTGACTGACTATGACTGACTGACTGACAGACAGACTGACTGACAGACAGACCGAGAGACAGACAGACAGATAGACTGACTGACTGACTGACGGACAGACTGACTGACAGACAGACAAACAGACAGACAGACAGACAGACAGACAGATAGACAGACAGACGGACGGACGGGCCTGGCGTGACGGGGAGGCGGGCGAAGGTGACTGCCATGCTCGTCTGCTGCCCTTAGCAGCCGGCCATGCCTAGAATATTAACAACTGCGCTTTTCTTTGGCCTTTTGCCGGTCGCGTGCGCCGCGCCGTGCCGCGCCGTGCCGCGCCATTCGGGCTATCCGGAGCGTATCAATAATTTGACCGAGCCGCCGGGGCCGGCCGGCAAACCGAGCACGCGGAAGAACGGCAAGATTCCGGTGGAAAAGCGGAGCCAGGTGAAAAACCGTACCGAGGTGAAAACTCCTTTTCAGAATTGACGTATTCAATAGGGTCAGTTGGGGTAATCATGGGACACGGGGTAAAAAATGGGACAGCTGATTCTTGATCAAGGATTGACATTCTTGAACTCGTGCCATACGAAGTGTGATGTTTTTATTTTGAAAATAACATCTGGTATGGCACGAGTTCCAAAATTTCAAATCTTGACCAAGAATCAGCTGTGCCATCTTCACCCCGTGTCCCATAATTACCCCAACTGACCCTAACCCGTTGATCTGTCTTGGGAGTGGCGGGGCATCGACAAGAGGTAGCTCGACCGAAAGGACACTGTTAGCAGGCCGGTGGGGGTGGGTGCCGGCTGGGGGGGGGGGGGGGGGGGGGGGGATGGGAGGGGGGCGTCCCTACGTTCAATTTCCTCTTGTGTAATCTCAGCGCAGTTCATCCATGACCGGCCCTGTCTCGGTGCACCTGCCCGTTGTGCTCGTTGTGCTGTCCCGTTTCTGTCCGACCTGTCCGCAAAGAGCCATGTGCCCAGGCCGTGTCCCCGCCCGGTGACACGTGAACACGAAACCAACCAGTTGGCAGACATACCCGCCCATCCCGCCACACAAGCTCACGGCGATCTATATACTCTGGAAAGGGAAACAAATCGTGGAAAAGTGGGGGAAATTTTTCATAAAGTCGGAAATGTTGTTGTCAGCTGGTCAGTGGTTTTAGAGAAATTCATAGACCGTGTAAAACCTTTGTTGTCTCTGTTTCTTTCTTTCATGACGAAATCGAACCTAGCCCGACCTGACCTGCGTGTGTAGTCGGTGCTGTCGGCGTTGCAAAGCAGTAGTTCTCCTCGGATCCGGATCGACTCGTTTCTGAGGCTGGGGGCTGAGGCGGCGGCTCTGGGCCCGTCCTCGGCTAGCGGGGTGGTTCCGAGAGTCCTTTCCGTCGCTCTGTCCCTCTCGCACCTCAACGGGACACTCCAAAAGTGTGAGAGAGATAGAGCGACGAAAACGACTCTCGGAATCCGGCTGCTGGCCAACGAGAGCATGGCGTGCTCGGGGCCATGTCGTCGTCGAAATTAATCCAACGTCCATCACGGCGCCGCGTGACTAGCAACCATTTTCCCGCCTTTTAAGTCGCTTTTCCTCGTTTTTACGTGTTTTTTCTGTTTTTCCCGCTTCTTTTATCGGCCGCCCCTCCGCGATGGCTCCGCCCGAATCCGTTTGACTCCCGCCAAACGAGTGCCTCCAAAACGACGCCATCGCATGACGGCGGGCTGGCGGTGGCCTTGACGGCGGCCCGGCACGGACACAGGCTGGAGGTTGGCGAGCACGCCGACGACGGGTAGCAGAGGCTGGAGGTAGGCGGGCATGTCGACGACGGGTAGCAGACGCTGGAGGTAGGCGAGCACGCCGACGACGGGTAGCAGAGGCTGGAGGTAGGCGAGCACGCCGACGACGGGTAGCGGGGGCTGGAGGTAGGCGAGCACGCCGACGACGCGTAGCAGAGGCTGGAGGTAGGCGAGCACGCCGACGACGCGTAGCGGAGGCTGGAGGTAGGCGGGCACGCCGACGACGGGTAGCAGGGGCTGGAGGTAGGCGAGCACGCCGACGACGGGTAGCAGAGGCTGGAGGTTGGCGAGCACGCCGACGACGGGTAGCAGAGGCTGGAGGTAGGCAAGCACGCCGACGACGGGTAGCGGAGGCTGGAGGTAGGCGAGCACGCCGACGACGGGAGCAGAGGCTGGAGGTAGGCGAGCACGCCGACGACGGGTAGCAGAGGCTGGAGGTAGGCAAGCACGCCGACGACGGGTAGCAGAGGCTGGAGGTAGGCAAGCACGCCGACGACGGGTAGCGGAGGCTGGAGGTAGGCGAGCACGCCGACGACGGGAGCAGAGGCTGGAGGTAGGCGAGCACGCAGACGACGGCTAACGGATGGCGCGTGCAGAGGCTGGAGGTGCGAGCACGCCGACGACGGGTAGCAGAGGCTGGAGGTAGGCAAGCACGCCGACGACGGCTAACGGGTGGCGCGTGCAGAGGCTGGAGGTGCGAGCACGCCGACGACGGGTAGCAGAAGCAGAGGCTGGAGGTAGGCGAGCACGCCGACGACGGGTAGCGGGTGGCGCGGAGTGGCAGAGGCCAGCAGGTGCTTGTCGCCGGGCTGTTGCCGTGTCCTTTGAGCGTCCCCCACCCCTTCTCGCCCCGCCTCGCCCCTCCCGGAGGCAATTTAATATGCATATCCCCTTTTGATATGTTAATAGTTGGCGACTAAGAAGCTGCGAGGGGTGCGAAATGTTTGAGCGGGAGGGGAGGAGGGAGAGGGGGGATGTCCTTGCCTGGTCACCACCAGGGTGCCGCGCAGGGCGGCGCAGCGCCGCGTAGGGGTGGCGGGCTTTGCTTTCGACCACTTGGCGCCGACAATGGAATATGAGGTGACACAATGAAATCCACCCCGGTCCTTCCCAACAGCCGCCTGATATCCGGAGGATCGCTTCGGCGCTCTGTCTCTCTCGCACTCCTGCCGCGCCGGATACCCCACGAGTGCGACAGAGACAGTGCGACGATCGGAATCAGGCAGCAGTGCTGCGCACGGCTGCGTAACTGCAGTGTCGGCACTGCTTGCCCCAAGCCGGTCATCAATGCTACCTGCATTCACCTCCACCCACAACGTGCTCCTGTCTCTCTAACGCGCCGAAAGTGGTCGGGTTTAGGGGAGGATCATGGAAAGCTTGCGTGGTGTGTGTGTGCGTGGTGTGTGTGTGCGCGTGTGTCTGTGTTGTGTGTGTGTGTGTGTGTGTGTGTGTGTGTGTTCGCAACTCGCGCTTCCGATTGAAGAACAGAAAGAAGGAAACAAGCGCGCGATGAAAACTGTCCGCCTTTCCCCGCGCTGTGATTGGCTGGTGGCCGCGGTCCCGGTGGGGTCGCGGCGGGGAGGGGCCGCCATCGCCGTCCCCGGACGTCCCGGCGCTCCTCCTGCCCGCCTTGACGGCCTCGGCGGCCGCCCGCAGCCGCGTCTCGCCGTGCCGCCGCGCGGTCCCTCCGGCATTACAGTTTGTGACAAATTGAGCCGCTTAGGTCTTCATGCGCCCCGCTGCCTCCACCTCCTCCATCCACCGCCTCGCGCTCCATCGCGTCATCCCTCAGCCGGCGGCCCTCCCCCACCGCGGCCCCGCGGCTGCCCGGCCTGCACCTTCCCGTCGACCGCCATTCCCGTGATCCGCGGCCCTCCCCCACCGCGGCCACGACTTGCACCTTCCCGTCGACCGCCATCACCGTGATCGTCGGTCCCAGCCAGCACCTTCCCGTCGACCGCCATCACCGTGATCGTCGGTCCCAGCCTGCACCTTCCCGTCGACCGCCATCGCCGTGCACTGCGGCTCCGCGGCCTCGGCCTGCACCTCCCCGTCGACCACCACCGCCGTGAACTGCGGCCCCGCGGCCTCGGCCTGCACCTCCCCGTCGACCGCCATCGCCGTGATCCGCTGCAGTTATGTGTGCGAGCGCGAGGCAGGCTGCGCCTTGGCTGCGCCGGGCCGCGCGGAATCGAATCCAGAATTGAATTCTGCTGCCAACTCGCTGTCAAACTTGACCCGTCCGCGCTCCGAGCGAACAGCGAGCGAGCCACACGAGTTTCCGCCAACTTATTCGATAACTTTTCCCTCCAGGACCTATCTCGGGACCTGCTGCGCTGCTCCAGAGCCCCAGTGAGTCGGCGGCGTCAACGGGGAGAGAGAGAGAGAGAGAGAGAGAGAGAGAGAGAGAGAGAGAGAGAGAGAGAGAGAGGGGGGGGGGGAAGTTGCGGGCTCGGAGCCGATAACTATCCCGTCAAAAGTGCGAATCCGAACGATCCCTCACTGTCGCGGCATGCCGACGTGGAGATGGCGGAACCTCCCGACTGTGTCCTCCTTCCTGATCGAGTGCATCGCCAAAAATCACTCGCAAAATGTTTTCCTCCCAGAAAAAAACGAGCGACAAAAAACAAAACAGCATTGCCTCTGTTGTCTTCCGGTCGGGCTCCTCCATGAAGTCGAACGTAAGGAACTTGGCGGCGTGCGGGAGGGAGGGTGCGCGGCGGGGTGGAAAATATGGAAGGGAAACCGAGACAAAAAGGAAGGACGGGTGCATCACTGTTAATCTCTCATCCGCACTCGAGTGTGGCTGTGTTTTGGGGGAATCGTGTCCGATCCGCGTGCAGTGCGACACATGTTCCATCAGTGTCCCCTCGGAGCAAGCGGGACGACGCGCGAGCCTGACCTTCGCGAGAGAGTGCGACACAGCGTCTTTTGGAAGGAAGCGCACAGTGGGCCAGAAGACCAGTGGAGGCGGTCAAAACTCCTGACGCGTTTTGAGCTCAAGAGTCGCTAAATGGGATTTGAACCGAACGTGTGACCCCACTAATGGATAGGTCTCCGAACGAGGAGTCCATTGGTGGGGTCACACGTTCGGTTCGAGTCCAATTTAGCGACTCTGGAGCTCAAAACGCGTCTCGAGTTGTGGCCGCCTGCACCGGTCTTCTGGCCCACTGTGAAGCGTGCAAGCCTCTCTGAAGCTGCAGACTGATTCCGAGAGTCGTTTTCGTCGCTCTGTCTCCCTCGCACTCATAGGGCGTTCTGTAGAGGTGCGAGAGAGCCAGAGCGACGAAAACGACTCTCGGAATCAGTCTGCAGGATCGCGAAGAAAGCACCTTCAGGGGGAAAAAGAGCAAACTAAGAGCGCGCTCAAAAATTTGGCATAGGCGGGTGCACGTGCGTCGCGACGCCGCGGCAGTCTGTCATTTGTCGCGGACACCCCGCTCCGCTCCGCCTCGCTCTGCCCCGCGCCGCTTCGAGGGAGTGTCACAGTCATTATGGATATTTGCCGAGCATGTATGAGGGAGACGGGGCGAGGGTCGGCGGCCAGGCCCGACCCGACCGGCCGGCCTCACAGCTGACACATTAACTACTTTTACGGAGGGTCTTGTTTCAAATTAACCCCGGTGTCACCCTCGGAGCCGTCATCGCAACGCTACACTTCTGCAAAAAAAATAAAAGTGGAGGGAAAAAATATGTGCTGGAGAATTATTATGGCCGTGTTGTGGAAAAGTTGCTTTTTGGTTGCGAAAAAAAATGTCGAAAAAAGTTGTGGTTGTGGTCATGTGCTCGGTGGAATTTGCAGTCGACTTTCTGTTGTAAATCGGGTTTTCTGATGCGAGGTCAGTTTAAAGAAAGACAACAAAACTTCATTTTTTTCTTTCTTTTTTTTCTCTGGTCCAAGCCAAGCAGCTTCCTAGCCCGATACGTGCCCCGCGCTCTTTGCTTCACAGTGTACTACAACCCACCCTCCGGCGGATATCTTTCCCTGTCCCCTCCGCGGGTGGCAAATGCTTTATGAATCTGCACGCAGAGAGCGCCACTTGTTCTTTATATTGTCATCATACGGTTTGTTGGCGTCCCTGTGTCTACCCCTGCACGCCACTGCAAGCGACTGCAAAGCACGGCACTGCTAGGGGTGTGCATTACGGCGCCTCATTTTTATTGCCTACATGCTGACCGTGAAATTTCTCGTATTTAACAACTCGGAGAGAGATGGGGGTGGAAATATTGGACCCAGCCTGGTTTGACGTCTTCATACGTGAGTTTTGCTTTCATTTCGTCACCCTTTTTAGTCAGTTATTAATTTTTTATGAATTAAGAGAGCTAGCCAGAGAAGCTACGTATTTTTTTTTACTCAGGTGTCCCCCTCCTTCCCCTAACAGCAGTCGAATTTCTCATCGCGAACGCGCGTCGCTCACGTAACGCAAACACACTCCGGTTAGATTAGAGTGCTCTCTCCTTCGTCTTTTTTAGCAGATGAACGTCAGATCAGCGTAACGACTCTCGTGCAAAGTCGCAGGTTCGCGAAGCAGCAAGCACCTCAGGCGAAAAAGAGCAACCTAAGAGCGCGCTCAAATTTGGCATAGGCGGGTGCACGTGCGTCGCGACGCCGCGGCAGTCTGTCATTTGTCGCGGAGCCCGCTCCGCTCCGCCCGCTCTGCCCGCGCCGCTTCGAGGGGTGTCACAGTCATTATGATTTGCCGAGCATGTATGAGGGAGACGGGGCGAGGGTCGGCGGCCAGGCCCGACCCGACGGCGGCCTCACAGCTGAACATTAACTACTTTTACGGAGGGTCTTGTTTCAAATACCCGGTGTCACCCTCGGAGCCGTCATCGCAACGCTACACTTCTGCAAAAAAAAAGTGGAGGGAAAAAATATGTGCTGAGAATTATTATGGCCGTGTGCCTGGCAAGTTGCTTTGGTTGCGAACAATGTCGAAAAAGTTGTGCGTTGTGGTCATGTGCTCGTGGAATTTGCAGTCGACTTTCTGTTGTAAACGGTTTCTGATGCGAGGTCAGTTTAAGAAAGACAACAAAACTTCATGTCTTTTCTTTCTTTTTTCTCTGGTCCAAGCCAGCAGCTTCCTAGCCCGATACGTGCCCGCGCTCTTTGCTTTCACAGTGTACTACAACCACCCTCGGCGGATATCTCCCTGCCCCTCCGCGGGTGGCAAATGCTTTATGAATCTGCACGCAGAGAGCGCCACTTGTCTTATATTGTCATCATACGGTTTGTTGGCGTCCCTGTGTCTACCCCTGCACCCACTGAAGCAACGAAAAGGACCCACTGCTAGGGGTTGCATTACGGGCCTCATTTTTATTGCCTACATGCTGACCGTGAAATTTCTCGTATTTAACAACTCGGAGAGAGATGGGTGGAAATATGGACCCAGCCTGGTTGACGTTCATAACGAGTTTCTATTCATTTCGTCACCTTTTTAGTCAGTTATAATTTTTTATGAATTAAGAGAGTAGCCAGAGAGCTGTTTTTTTTGACTCAGGTGTACCCCCTCCTCCCCTAACAGCAGTCGAATTTCTCATCGCGAACGCGCGTCGCTCACGTAACGCAAAACACTCCGGTTAGATTAGAGTGCTCTTCCTTCGTTCGTTCTTTTTTATTTCCAGCCCTGATGTGAGGGTGAAAAATGACTTTCCATCACCACATCTTGCTGAAAATTGTTTGTGGAGATGCGACCGGTGCACGGCGCGTGTGTGCCGTGGACAAACACTGCAGCCAGCACGGCGTTTGTAGGCTGACCGGCCGGCGGGGGAGGGGAGGGCGAGGGGGAGGAAAGGGGGGAAGAGGGCGAAAGGGGGGAGGGGGAGGAAAGGGGGAAGGGGGGCGCCGAGCGGACTACAGCACGGTGACCAAATGGATTCCAATTGTTGATGCATCTTGCGCGCATCGTATTTGCACAACGCAATGAGGACTGTTGTTGTTGGCCGCTGGCTATCGGCCGGACACGGGCAGACGAACAGACAGACAGACAGACCGTGTGTGTGTGTTCGTGTGGCGGCAAGACTGCCAGCGCTACTGGGCAGTGCTGTACAGTGGGCCAGAAGACCGGTGGAGGCGGTCAAAACCCCGCACGCGTTTTAAGGCCCAGAGTCGCTAACTCGAACCGAACGTGTGACCCCACCAATGGATTGCTCTCCGAACGAGGAATCCATTGGTGGGGTCACACGCTCGTTTCGAGTCCCATTCAGCGACTCTGGAGCTCAAAACGCGTTCGGGGGATTTTGACCGCCTCCACCGGTCTTCTGGCGCACTGTGCTGGCCGGAGCCGCCGCGGCATAGCTTTAGCGTCCCCCCGGCCGATGCTGAGATAACAGATATGCCCGGGGCGGCGGCGGGCAGCGCGACGCTCCAGCAACGCTCCAGCAATGCTCCAGTAAAGGGCTTAAGAGGACGGAGGGTCCGCAGATAAGGGCCGTCGTTACCCACTAAACCATCCGCCAAACTAAATCACAGCGTCAGAAATCTCTCTAAGCCCCATAAGTTATGGGCCATCAACGTAGGGATGCGTGGCGCGCAATGGCCGCCCGGCCGCCCGGGTGGATAGCAACAACAACAGCATCAACAACAACCAAAACAGCAGCAACAACAACAATAACAAAATCAGTGCTAGAGCCGAAGAGCGGCGCGCTTCCTCGAGTGATTCTCACCCGCCCGCGGCGGTGCCACCTCGCTGAAGGCTTTCTGTCTCTCTCGCACCCGAGCGGGACGCCCCGCGAGTGCGAGAGAGACAGCGTGCTGCTCTGTGCCCCGATTACGCCTAATCCGTTTTACCTTATCGTCCCGCTGGATCATCACGTGACTCTGATCATCGTCTGACAGATTGCACCGCCAGCCCGTCTCTCTCTCTCTCTCTCTCTCTCTCTCTCTCCCCGTCCCTCTGCCCCCTCATTTTCCCTCTCACTACCACTTCGTTTTCTGGCGTACTGTGCGGAGAAAATCAACAACGTCCCCACTTCGGTTGGGTTTTCAAACCGAAGATATCCCAAGAAGAAAAACGTGACGAAAAAGCGTTAATCGCCCTTTTCCACAAACTGTGTCGGAATGCCTCGTCTTGGAGCGAGGGGAGCGCCGTGGCCACGTGGCTCTGCGTCCGTCGGAGAGAAGGCGATTTCTGTGACGCGGAAAAGGCTGGACTACTTACTCTTCTCCGCGTTTTTGATTTGGTTTCGGTTTTGGTCTGGAGGTGCACTGCAAAAGAGGAAGAGTCGCGGAGTTCGCCTCGGAGTGCTGCACTTTCGTTTGAGGAGCGCCGGGGCAATGTAGTGTGTTGCTAGTGACCTCTATCCACACAAGCGCCATCCAGAACCAACCCCCGCCTCCCCCCAGCGTCTCTCTGTCTGTGTTTCTTCCGAGAGAGAGAGAGAGAGAGAGAGAGAGAGAGAGAGAGAGAGAGAGAGAGAGAGAGAGAGAGAATGACGATCTTTGAGCCTCTCTTTCTGTCTCTCTCGCAGCCAGGGTCGGCCGGTTAATGAAGTGGGAGATGAGGAAAAAGTGCTGCCGGACCACTATTAAATATTACTCTGCTTTCGAAGTGAAATTAGGTTCGTCTGGAGCCCCGGCCAGAGCTGGGAGCGCGGTCGGCCGGGGCAGGCGGGGGAGGGGTAAGCGATGTGCAGATAGGAAGGGGATAAGGGGACTAGGGGGTTAGACGTATTAGTGCCGGCAAACAGACGATGAGACAAACTATTTATTTCCTTTTTCACGAAAATTCCGCGAAAAACGAGTTTTTGAGGGTTGGAAAGACCAAGTACTCGGAAACAAGGCAATTTGGTTTTCTTTGCTTTTTGCAATAAAATCGAAATGAAAAAGAAAACAACTTTGGCAATGAGAGCCGCCCTGATGCTGTAAGAATTTCGCAACGCTTCCAATAGCGCGTCCCTTTACTACACACAGACAGACAGACAGACAGACAGACACACACACAAGCACACGACGTTCAGCCCGACACACATGCGCTCACACATAAAATCTCGCGGGTGGCCGCCGTAAAAACAAACGCTTCTCGCAGAGCGAGTCGCACAGTAGACCGGCCAGACGGTGGCGTGTTATGGTGGCGGCAGCGCGGCCTGGTGGTGGCTGACCAGTTCCGGAGTACTGCTTCAATCTCACTTCCGGCATTTTCCGGCCACTTAGAGTTCTGGAATTGTGGCATTTTCAGCCTTAACCTTCCACTTCCGGCTCGTCTCGGAGTTTCCGGCCACTTCCGGCGTTTTCAAGCCGCTTCCGGTCTTTTCCTGCCACTTCCGGCATTCTCTTACGTTTTCCTGCCACCTCCACCGGTCTTTTCCGGCTACTTCCGTTTTTTTCTAGTCACTTCCGGTCTTTTCTAGCCACTACCGGTCTTCTAGCCACTACCGGTATTTTCCTGCAACTTCTGCCATTTTCCGGCGTTTCCCTGACACTTTGCGGGTCAGCCTTAAGGGTGCCGCAGTGGGCTCCTCGTTGTGCCCACTCGAGGTTACAGGAGGAGCAGCACCTGCACTACAAAACACCACCACCACTACTGCCGCGTACCACCACTATTGCTACTACACTATACTACTGCTGGGACCGAAAGAGCCGAGAAAATAAAACGAAGCCGCACATCGATTTCGCTTTTATGCAGCCGTAACGCCGAGGCCATGCTACATGCTTGAGGGCCTTCTTCGCCTCAAAGTGGAGCGGCGCGCGCGCGCGCGACGTCGCCATATACTGGGTAATACCGCGGGGCTATTTTATTCATCGCCCCGCCGCTCTGCCACGTGTGTGTGTGTGTGTGTGTGTGTGTGTGTGTGTGTGTGTGTGTGTGAAAGTGCGGCGTGTTATTTCGTGCGACTGTGGCGCCGCCTGGTGGCAGGTGGCTGGCGCGCTGTCACATGCCGCGCCGCGTCGTGGCCAAGAACGCGCCCCCGGCCACCACCACCACCACCACCACCACCACCACCACCACCACCTCGCCGTGCTCACCGTGCCGTGCCGTGCCCTGCCTTGCCCAGCCCCATCTCGCCGCTGCCCACAATCCATCATTCAGCCCGTGTACTTCTGCGCATCGCCGCACACACAACGGCGCAATCAAAGATCAAACGGGCGGGGCGGGGCGGGGCGGGGCGGCGGGAGGAAGAAGGGAGTTTCCGAAACATTCGACCAGGCAGCCGCAAGCGACTTGAAAAATAAAACGCGGAATAAAGGAAGCAAAAAAATGGCAACGTGGGCAAATGGCCGCAGCCCCACCACCGCCGCCGCCCCCGCCGCCGCGCGGTGGTCAAAAGAATTGATATGGCGAGCCGCCGGCCGCGGGGGCGGCGGGGGCGGCGGGGGCGGCGGGGGCGGCGCAGGGATACGCCTCGTTGTCAGTCCACCCACACTACAAGGCACCCCCTCCCCCCTCATCCAACAGCGCTCCAAACTATAAAGGTATTGTGGTCACGTGCTGCCCCGCCCCGCCCCGCGCAGGGGGTTCCTTTATTGGAACATCGGCAGGATGTATAGGTGATGTATGTTGGCGTCCAGGCCGGGCAGGGCGCAGGGCGCAGGGCCCGGGGTGGGGCGGCCCGCCAACGGCCCGCCAAGGGGCGGGGCGCCGCGACGCCAGCGCTGATGGTGGTCAGTGGAGGAACTATGGCATATCTGGGGCCGCCGAGCCAACCGCGAGCCGCGGAGGCTGGGCCACTCCACTCGCCTCCTGGTCAATTCCTTTCGAACAGTTTGTGTTCAAACCATGCGGAAAAGGGACAAGACGAGGGAGAAAATGTTGTAATGTGGTTATGGCGAGGGGTGACCCACTGTAAAATTTTGTGTACAATGATTGTGCGAATGTGCAAGAATGTGCACGATTTCTGGCGTTTTTGCCACACATGTTGCCTACTTACAGGCGTTTTCGCCACCTGAATATGGAATGTGGTCAAATTTTGTACAGCGAATGTGGGAAGCTGTTCCCCCTCGGGTTATGGGATGCAGGGATTAAGTAAAGACGTTCAAGTCAGAAAAACCTTGATTCGGACAGATATATTCTCACAGTCTATACAGTACACGAACACGACACCCGCGAGAGTGAATCGGGAACCGGAAACCCGCCAACTACATCTACTTGCACATTCACACATTCACATTCACATCTCAGTTCATGAGGCTAGAGTATGAGAATCTACCTATGAGAAATTGTTCTTACAACAGAAAAACGGAGGAGCCCTGGCGGGGAGTCGAACCCACGACTCCTGCGCTCAGCAGTACTGCGCTGCCCCGTCCCGTTTCATCACGGTGCCCGGCCGCCATAGGTCACCTTCAGCTTGGACCAATATGGGTTCTCTTCTACCCCATTTTCTTGAGGCCCCGCGCGGCCTGCTGCGGCCTGCGGGGGGTGGCGCTGGCGAAAAATGACGTTGCTGGCGGTGGCGGGCGGGGCGGGGTGGGGCGAGGCGGGGCGGGGCGGGGCGGGCCGTCGTTGTGGCCTTATGGGCCGTGCGGGGAGGAGGAGCAGCCGTCGGCAACGAATGACCACATCACAAATCATTCCCTCTTCCTTTCTTGCGTCCATTTCTCCATTTCTCTCTCTCTCTCTCTCTCTCTCTCTCTCTCTCTCTCTCTGGCTGCCATACGCGCTGAGCATTGTCTCGAAGGCGAGGCGTGTGTGCGCGCTGCTTCTGCCTGTCCCTCTATCCTTCGCCTTCTCCTCTCTCTCTCTCTCTCTCTCTCTCTCTCTCTCTCTCTCTCTCTCTCTCTCTCTCCGCGTCCCCCTTTTCCCTCTGCGGTCATTCCCGTTCGTTTCTTCAAAAACTTTGCCAGTTTATGTGCAGCCATCAGGCTGATACGGCACATAAAATGGCCGTTAGGTCGGTGGCGTGGCGTGGCGCGGCGTGGCGGCGCGGCTCGTGGGTCCGGCCGCACTGCCCTCTTGAAATATGGATGGGTGGCATCAATGTTTAGCCATGCCTGTGTAGGTGTGTGTGTGTGTGTGTGTGTGTGTGTGTGAGAGAGTGCCGCGCTCGTGTGAGAGTGTAGGTGTGAGAGAGACATAGGGAAGTTCACAAGGACCAGCTGCCCACTTTCGAAATCCGAAATCCCGCAGAACGTTGACTGAGTCGACAGTCACCTTCCTTCAACCCCTACGAGGCGCACATCTTCCGGAACTCTTCAATGGACATCTATCTATCAATCCATCAGATTTTTTAAACTGATTGTATTTTGGTTAGTCGTCCCTTACATTCCACGCTTGCGAGTTGTGCACGCTTAAAACCTTACGAAGTATTTAGAGCATACTCAGTACAAACTAATTTACTTTGTTATACTAAGGAATAGTTCGAACGAAGTATTTTCTTTGTGAGCTTATGTACGCTCAAAATACTTTGTTATAACAAGCTTCTTTTCTTTATAAGGCTTAAAATAGTGTGTAAGGTTATCTCAGTGCAGTCGCCAGTAATATTTCGTGTTCGAACGCGGCACGGTGGCGCGGAGTGCGCGGGGCGTCCTCCTTGATGGCGGCAATACGGGCGTGTTATGTGTCTTGTCCACGGCTCCATGGCGCTGCCTGCCTCGGCCGGCCGCCGGATTCCGAAGAACCGCTCTTCGTCGCTCTGTCTCTCTCGCACTCATGGGGCGTCCCGTAAGAGTGCGAGAGAGACAGAGCGACGAAACGGCGGTCCTTCGGATTCCGGCGACGGGCCATCCAGGCTCTGCCAGTGGCACATCACGCGTCAATCGAGCGAAATAAAAGCGGGGGAGGGGGGAGGAGGAGGAGGGGGAAGGGGAGAGGGGAGGGGGGGAGGGGGAGGGGGCGTAAAGCTGCTTCTACAACACCACGCGATGGGCTGGACGGTGGTCAACCCGACGACGACGACGAGGTTATGTGGACGTCGTAAATTGCCGACGGAACGTCCTCGGCAAACTTGGCCCCCCTCCCCGCGACCAGCGCTCCTTGAACGCTTTGCGGGTGGCCTCCGTCGCCGCACAGTGGGCCAGAAGACCTAGACCGCTAAACGCGTTTTTGAGCTCCTGAGTCGCTAAATAGGACACGAACCGCACGTGTGACCCCACCAATGGATTCCTCGTTCGGAGAGCAATCCATTGGTGGGGTCACACGTTCAGTTCGAGTCCCATTTAGCGACTCTGGAGCTCAAAACGCGTCGGGACGTTTGAGCGCATCGCGGCAGCGCGCCTGCGAGGTAGGCAACGCCCTCGGCTCCACACACGCCTGTGGAGCGCGCTGCCTACGCTGCAGGCTGCAGGCGCTCGCTCGCGACCGTTCGGTTCCAGTGTTGCCGCTTTCGTCGGGAAAAGGCCCCACGATGCAAACCGCCCGGGCATTGGTTGGCAAGCGGGTTAAGGTCAGCGAGCCGACTGTCCTAGAACGGAAATCCACAACCAGCTCACTGACCAGGCCCCTCGAAGTTGAACGGTTCAAGATTTAGACGCCGGGGCCAAAAATCCCGGCCGGAGGTGGCCGATTCCTTCGCAAACGGATCCAAACTACCGTATTTCGTGCTCTGCACAGTGTGACGGAAGCCTCTCGCACTGTGGAACGCTCCGGAACGCGCTACAAAGACGGGAGAGGAAACGCTTTGCATCGCGCGTCCGCGTCATATGCGGTCGAACCTGGTCAGAAACGGACACCGACCCATCCACATACACACACACACACACACACACACACACACTGCGGAGGGTGTGTAGAGACTGCGGCAAAAGAAAAGGCGGGGTGAAAAGAGAGAGGGGGGGGGGGATTTGAGCGGCCACGACAGCTGTAGGGGTGGAGGGGCAAGAAAAACACAAGAAACAAGACGGCTAAAGAGGAGGGAGCCGCCGAGAATATGAAATGGACCTCGAGATGGTCGGTGGGCTGTAGCCCAGGCCGTAGCCGAGGCGGTAGCGATGCTAGCGGCATGGGCTCTTCTTTTCCTCTCTCTCTCTCTCTCTCTCTCTCTCTCTCTCTCTCTCTCTCTCTCTCTCTCTCTCCCTCTCTCTCTCTCTCCGGCTCTACAATTTTATCCTTTTAACCGCCACCAGCGGCCTCGCCATCGCCATTGTCGCCACAGAAATAAGTCCTCACTCACTGGCCGCTAAAACTTTCCGGCCGAGGGCGGCGAGACCGCGGTTCGAATCCCCGGCAGGGCAGAAAAGGCGCAATGTCTCCACGCTGCACAGTGGGCCAGAATACCGGTGGAGGCGGTCGAAATCCCGAACGCGTTTTGAGCTCCAGAGTCGCTAAATGGGACTCGAAACGAACGTGTGGCCCCACCAATGGATTGCTCTCCGAGCAAGGAATCCATTGGTGGGGTCACACGTTCGGTTCGAGTCCCATTTAGCGACTCTGGAGCTCAAAACGCCCCTAGAGTTTCGGCCGCCTCAACCGGTCTTCTGGCCCACTGTGCGTCGGCTCGTTCCCGAATCCGCTTCCCCTCTCTCGGCCGGTATGAATATTTGCCGCCCCCCTCATTGTTCGCGTCGCCTCGCCTTGCCCGCGAGAAGATTTATCGCTATAATCCATGTTCCTTTTCCCTTTCCGGAATCCCGGCCGAAACGGAGCCTTTTCCCTCAAACTTGTGAATAAAACAGTAATAAAACAGGAAGCGGGAGCGGCATGGTGATGCATTGAGACGACGACTGCAGATTATTATGCAAACGAGGGGCCGTTCCTCAGGCGGCGCTACGCGGCGCTACACTGTTAGGGCCCGGCCCGCCTGCCTGCCTGCCAGCCCCGTCTGCCCGGCCCGGCTCATCGTTCCGATGCGAATCATCTTCGGAATTACAGCAGCAGGGGCTGCCGAGCGGCCCGGGAGGATGTTTCGGAGGTGTTTCCAGACAAAGAGGGCCGGAGGAACCTCCACTGGTAACGCCCACTCGGCGGAGGGGAACAGAAAAAGAGAGAGAAAAAGATTAAAATAACATAAATTCAGGCCAATGGACATGACTTGAATCGATGTGGGGGTGGGTTCTCTTGATCGACTTTGACTAAAGCTCAAACTTTGAGTCGATTCCAATTTTTCTCCAGTGGCGTGCCCTCGGGGCGGGACTGCCAAATGGAGAGTGTGACACTCGTTATACTCCTTGGAGGACGATTGCCCGCGATTTGCATGGACCCGCTTCGCAAACGAGGAAATTAGTTTTGACATTCGTCTTGTCCCGTCGGCATGGATTCTGGGCGGGGCGGGGTGGGGCGGGGCGGGGCGGGGCGGGGCGGGGCGGGGCGGGGCGGGGCGGGGCGGGGCGGGGCGGGGTGGGGCGGGGCCAGCATAGCGCGGGGGTGGGGCCCGGAGCCGCGGCCCTGCCATGAAGCGAGAGGGGAGTCCCCGGAGGAGACCGAAGTGGTCGTAATAAATTTTATCAGATGAGAAACGACAAGGTACGCGCAGCGCCACTGCCAGCCACTGCACTGCTGAGTCGTCAAGGCGGATTGGGGGGACACGGTGCGCGGGGCCGCCTGGGCCGCCTGGGCCGCCTGCAGAGTATGAAACGACGAGGCGGCGGCCTGTGGGCGTGGCACAGCTACACTGCCAACAAGGAGGCTACACTAGTAAAACTAAAGCGTTACTGTATGCTTGAGTCAAGCATAAAGTTACGCTTGAAGACGTTACGCTTGAAATAAAGCATACTCTGGAAATTCCCCCATGCATTTAGATAGGGGGAATCTTGGGGGAAGAGCCTATCACGCTTGATTTCACGCGTAAACTGATTACGCTTGAAAACAGAGGGTAATACTACTCTTTAGTTTTACCAACACGCTTAAAACCTTACCAAGTATTTTGAGCATACACAGTACAATCTTTTGATACTTTTTACACGAAGAAATACTTCGTATACGAAGTATTTTCTTTGCAAGCTTATATATGCTCAAAATACTTTGTTATAACATAGCTGCTTTTCTTACTTCGTAAATTACGAAGTATTTTATTTGCAAGCTTATGTATGCTCAAAATACTTTGTTATAACAAGCTGCTTTTCTTTGTAAGGCCTAAAATAGTTATTCTAAGGTTTTTGCAGTAAAGGTTTTGGAAATAGTTTGACAGTGGTGACGTCGTGGAAACGGAGGTCACTTCAAAATTCTGCTGGTATTGTTCTTTTTTTGCTGTCGCTTCTCTCTTTCACGGAGCGGGCCATCACGTTGAAGTGACTGCTACTTTGAGCATTGTGTCACGCTCGTTTCGAAGTGACGTCACACTCTTGGAATGAGAGAGAGTGCAGGTGTTTGATTAACTAGGAAAAATAAACATAAACAGCACTGTTACCCCCACGACACCAGTCCCGCCTTTTCATGATCCGGGCTCGCTGGGCGAAACGGTTAATCCGGGCGGGGACGGGACCGTTATACAGTTCGCCATTTTATAACTATGGATTTTCAGCGCTCCCTCCCCTTTCACTCAGTTTTAATTGGGGAAGTCCCATTTACGATTCGCATTACGACCCAAGCCGTGCGAAGCGGAGCTCAGAGAGAGAGAGAGAGAGAGAGAGAGAGAGAGGGGCGGAGACGGCGAGGATATGGCCGAAGTGTTCCTCTACCTCATCGCAGCAACAGCACAGCAGCGTCACCTCGCTCCCCGCCAGTGTTCCCGGAGTGCGATCGGATGGACGAAGGACGAAAGGACGAGGGGACGAAGAACGATCCGAGAGATGACGGTCGAGAGCTCGTAACGCCAACACAGCACTGACATCTTCCTCGAAATTCAAAGCATTTTGGCAAAAACCAACAGCAATTTTTTTGCACAGCGAAAACTGGTCCTTGTTTACCCGAGAACGTCCAGGAAAGCACCTTGACTTTAATAAAGATTGTCAGGGGAAACCAGAATTAAATCTTGCCGTTATTTTTTAGCAGATGATACGTTCACGTATCAGCGTGCTTGTACTCTCGTGCAGAGAGTACCGAGTTTCCGGCTAGCCAGGCAGCAGTTGCCTCGTTGCCTGACTAGCAAGCCTAGAAGAGGCCGAGCGCCTCGCTGGCAAGGCAGCGGCTGGCTGGCCTGCCTAGAAGATTATGAGCGGAGGGCCCGCAGTCTGCCGCACCGCGCCGCGCCGCACCGCGCGCCGCACCATGAATCGGGGCGCCTGCGGGGGCTCAGGTTGCGCGCGCGGCGTATAACCTCGGGCGTATAAACCCAGCTATCTAGTACTCATGAAGTGCCTCCCTCACGTTGCGCGGTGCCGCTCCCCTTCCTCTCGTCACGAGACGCTGCTACGCATCGCGCAGCTGCCCCCCGCGCCTCTTCCTCTGCCGAGACGCCACGTCCCGCCGCGCCCCGCCACACCCCGCAACTGTCCACACACACACCCACTTGAACCTTGAGTGCGTAGAACGCATAGTGCAGTGCCCCCTCGAACCCCTGCCCCTCTCGAGAAGCGGCGCGCCGGCAGTCGGCTGTGTGCACCACTCTTGCTTATCTATCTTGAGGTCGGGTTCGGGTGGCGCGCCGGCCGGCCGGCCCCGCTTGGAGATGTGGCTGACACGCCGCGTGCCGCAAGGCGCCTTGGCCTAGTACCGAACACAACTTTTACGGGTATTGAGTATTTATGTGATTAGCCACCAAATTGTGCATCCTCGCGTTGAAACAACGAAATGATACCCAACACAAGTGGTATCGGACATGAGTGTCCCACCGTCATTGCGAACATGTTTAACACAAAACAATTGCACGTTAGGATATTCAAAAGTTATACTAAAATTGGCATTTTCATGAATTACCATTTGTAAGAAATTTGTCAAAAAAAGAGTTCCAAATGTTTACTCTTTGAAAGAAATTGACAAAATGTCACATTCATACATTTCAATAAACATTGTCTTAAGTATCATCTGCTTTCACGTTAGCGTTAGCGTTAACGTTTTTTTTTTCAGAACTTCAGAAGAGTTGCTTAATATTATTGTTAAGCATCTGTTGGGAATTCGGTCAGTTGTTGCTCCGAAAAACGAGGGCGGAAAATGAGACCTCGGTTTACATTGATCGGCGCAAAATGATTCGAAAACGGCCCCTGGGAGGCGTGGCGGCCCCCGCCGGCGAAGCCAGCTTATGCCCCTCCGGAGCGCGTCCCTGAAATTAATGAATTTGTCTGCTGCTGTCGCGAGGCGGGGCGGGGCGGGGCGGGGCGGGGCGGGGCGGGGCGGGGCGGGGTGGGGCGGGGCGGGGCGGGGCGGGGAGCCACATTCTTCGCCGAATATCCCTCTAGTTCTGCAAAAGTAATTTCAGTGGTGGGATTAATGCTTTCAGCCAACTTCATTTGTCCCCCTTCCCCCTTGGCTGAAATGAGCGAGACGGGGCCCCTGACGGGGGGCGTGGCGTGGCGTGGCGGGGCGGGGCGGGGCGGGGCGGGGCGGGGCGGGGCGGGGCGGGGCGGCGAGGAGTGCAGCGAGGCGCGAGGCCGTGGCGCCGCGAAGACGCGGAGGAAAAGGGGTAGCAGATGATAGAGAAGGAGAGCGACTTTGTAATTAATGCTGGATGAAGGCTGTGACGAATGGGATGAGCTCCGCGCGGCGCTCGGCGTGGCGCTCTGCGCTCCCTCCGCCGCTCCACTGCGCTCCAGCTTCAAGCTGCCACTCCACTCTCATGCGGCCGTGGAGGCCGCGGAGGCGGCGCGGAGGTGATCCAGAACCGCCCCTCCCCCTCCAAACTTCGGCGGCAAAGTCTTATTTGAGGGATATGCCGCGTTAGGCGCTGCCAACGTCGCGGCGAGGATGTCGTGTCGTTCGTAATGAACCGATCATGGAGTCACTCGCTCACTCACTCTCGCACAGTGGGCCAGAAGACCGGTGAAGGCGGCCAAAACTCTAGACGCGTTTTGAGCTCCAGAGTCGCTGAACAGTCCTCGAACCGAACGTGTGACCCCATCAATGGATTCCTCGTTCGGAGAGCAATCCATTGGTGGGGTCACAGTCACACGTTCGGTTCGAGTCCCATTTAGCGACTCTGGAGCTCAAAACGCGTCGAGAGTTTTGGCCGCCTCCACCGGTCTTCTGGCCCACTGTGTCTCACAAGTCGGCTTGATCGTACAGCTCCCTGGAAAGCGATCCTCTCGTCAAGATGCTAGTGTATGCACCCCCGCCCGCACTCGCACCGGCCCTGCGTGTAGTAGTTCTACAGTGCCCCGCTTCGCTCATTTTTTTGCCTCGCTGCGAACACTATCCCCCTCCCCGGCGCTCCGAAAGCCGATCCGCCCTCTCTCTCGCACTAGCGGGCCGGCCGGCGCGAAGACTGCCTTTCGAAGGTTTGACGACCGGAACATAAACTGCTCCGACTGTATAATGCACGCCCGCGCGCACCCCTTGCGAGTAGTGGCGGTGCATATTGCATCGACTATAGACAGGCGTCAGCTCTAGGATAGACGAAGCTAGATTAAGCACATCCATACTAGAGCAGTGCCACTCTGTCGGGGCGCGAGGGTGAGAAATTCGGGCCGGAGAGGGCGGAGGAACGGAGCACAGTGGGCCAGAAGACCGGTGACGGCGGCCAAAACTCTAGGCGCGTTTTGAGCTCCAGAGTCGCTAAAGGGGGCTCGAACCGATCGTGTGACCCCACCAATGGATTCCTTGTTCGAAGAGCAATCCATTGGAAGGGTCACTCGTTGGGTTCAAGTCCCATTTAGCGACTCTGGAGCTCAAATGCGTCCGGAGTTTTGCACGCCTCCACCGGTTCCCTCCGGTAAAACAAACAGCAGGAGGAAAGGAAATAATTTTCTAATCTCCGCGGGACATGCGCCGTGTTCTGCGGCGCTTCCGACCGTTCGCGGCGACACGCCGCGGCGGTACATCTTTTTTTCCTCGACAAGCTGAAGCGTCTGCGGACTGATTCCGAGGGGGAGGTCTCTCTCTCCCTCGCACTCACGGGGCGTCCCGTAAGGGTGCGAGAGAGACAGAGCGACGAAAACGACTCTCGGAATCAGTCTGCTGCCACGGCCCCAACAACGATTCCCTCTGTTTGATTTATTCACAGTCGGGGAGGGATGAATTTAGTGTCACCGCCGGCACAATCAGCGAGGCAGCCAAATGCAGCCCGCCAGCGTGAGAGAGAGCGAGAGAGAGAGAGAGAGAGAGAGAGAGAGAGAGAGGAGAGAGGGGGGGGGAGGGGGGGGGGGGGGGGAGAGGAGAGGGAGAGGGGAGAGAGAGAGAGAGAGAGAGAGAGAGAGAGAGAGAGAGAGAGAGAGAGCGACGCGGCGCCGAAATCGCTCTGCAGAAAGCGGAGGTGGTGGGATTGAAGCCGCGCAGCCATACTTTACCGGCCATCTTCGTGACAGTTTCTCCACCCCGTCACATTTGGATACGCAGAGTGAGCCAGAAGACCGGTGGAGGCGGTTCCAATTCTAGACGCGTTTTGAGCTCCAGTCGCTACATAGGCTTGAACCAAATGTGTGACTCCACCAATAGATTCCTCGTTCGGAGAGCAATCCATCGGTGGGGTCACGCGTTTTGGTTCGCGTCCCATTTAGCGACTCTGGAGCTCAAAACGCGTTTAGAATTTCAGCCGCCTCCACTGGTCTTCCGGCCCACTGTGCAGTATCTCCGTCGGCAGCGCCAGCCTCTAGCACCTCTACGGGACACCCCGCCAGCGCGAGAGAGACAGAGCGAAGTCCGAACCGGACCGGGCCGCAACTCTCCACTCCGGACAAATTATTTTTATTTTCCCTCTCGCTGCGCTGCCCGCCGTGTTTCGCTCGGCTCAATCAATCCCGACGCGGCCACGGGTCTTATTTAGGGGCGCCGTGTAGTCGGCCGGTCGGCGTGTGTCGTCGTGTTGCTCGCCGCGCGTGTCTGCCGGAGACACGGGGCGCGCGGGGAACACGGTGCGCCCCACAGTGGGCCAGAAGACCGGTGAAGGTGGGTCAAAGCAAAGTCCTGGACGCGTTTTGAGCTCCAGAGTCGCTAAAGAGGGACTCGAGCCGAACGTGTGACCCCACCAATGGATTGCTCTCCGAATGAGGAATCCATTGATGGGGTCACACGTTCGGCTCGAGTCCTGTTCAGCGACTCTGGAGCTCAAAACGCGTCTAGAGTTTTGGCCGCCTCCACCGGTACGGCGCACTGTCGGCGCGTAGGTGCGGCCGGTGCAGCGCCTCTCGAAGGTAACGAGTCCGGCCACCATTGTGCCGCCTGTCCCTTTATTTCGCTTTATTTCCGGTTTAATCTCACTTGACCTGAAGCCGCAGCAGCAGCAGCGGCGCGCTCTGCTGGCGACCGCCCCCACCGCCGCCGCCCCCACCACGCCGACAACCTGTCTTCTTTTTTAGGCACGAAGTAGCCTTATAGTATACCCAGGATTCAGCCGGCCCGAGATTCGATTTGTGTGGCCCTTTATGCATTTCGGAAATTTTCTATACGATTTTAATGAGATTTTGCAGACTTGTAGAACTTTGAACGCTGATTCTGATGCTGAAATCTGGTTAAAAAGTCAACGGCCAATTTTGAGAAATTTGCTGTCAAAATCGCCGTTTCCATGGCAAAACTCGACTCGTCACAGGAAAAAAAAGGGAGTGGGGGGAGCCGAGCCGAGCCGGACCAATAGCGGAGCTTCTTTTTGGGTCTGTACAGCGTACTCCAAAAGCTGAAATAGCACGTTCGAAATGAAAAATTTCTTTGACTGCAGGTAGACAAGATGCAACAATAGAATTGGTGTCGTTTCGAACGTGGCCATTTGGATCGGCCGGCCGGCCAGTGACTTTTTATGAGAGTGTCCCGCACCAATCCCGCACCGCTGCGTTGTTGTTTTTGCTGTTGTTTTGTTGAAAATTTTTGTTACTCTTCAAATCGGAGTGAATTGAGCCATTTAACTGCGTACCTGTGCTCATGCATCTGTGAATTATCTTTCCTTAATGTAGTTTAAGAGTCGCTTTAAGACTTTTAGTCTCTTTTTGAATAAGCTGGTCATATAGCTGCTCCTTTTAACCAGGTTTGATGGTACTTCTGATTCAGTTAGCACCATGATCACTTCGCTCCACCTCGCGACTTTCAGTGCTCATGTTCTTCGAACAAGACTCACCCGCGTTTCGAGACCATCCCTCTCGAGTTTATAAAGTTTGTCAAGCCAACCGTCGTGGTGTTGCTACGTTGTGAGTGAGAACTATTACACAGAATTGAAGAAAACATGACTAGAGAACCGTAGCCTTTTGAAACAAGCCAAACAATTCAACGTCAGCAACAATGGAGGGGCAGTTTTAATGCGCGACTATACTCGTGTTTTCAGCTTCGCGATTTTCGCAAGGGCGCAGGCGCCGACAAAATTGTTGCCAACCTGCGAAAATTAATTTACTGCCTTCTTTCTGCAACCAAAATTTTCATAATGATGGACTTCAAAGATGTTCCTTTGTCGGATCACTGTGGAATACATTAGCATTGGAATTTTTCGAATTTCCCGGCATTTTGATTTCTCTTTATTGCCATGGTTAAATTTTGACGGGTGGCACATCGACCACATTGGCACCACTGCCATTCGTAGCCACCCTTGAGCCACCCCCTACCTTTTACATAACTTTTTTGCTTTCCCCACACTCCTACCCAAATTGACTTCGTGACTCCTAGGATTTCTTGAAATCGTATTTTTTTTCGTTCCGTTTCCTATCTTGCCGTATATATCTGCTGGCAGCAGTGATTCTGCTCGACTGTGATTAAACCGTGGTCTGGGGCGTGGCGGGGCGTGGCGGGGTGCGGCGGGGTGCGGCGGGGTGCGGCGGGGTGCGGCGGGGCGCGGCGGGGATGCGAGCAGGCCCAGGCGGGCCCGCGGGGGGCGCCGCGGGGGGGGCCGCCCTCCCCTCCCCCGGCTGTCTTTGCGCCCGAGACAGGTTTCAATCGGAAAACGTTCAGATTTTCTTTTATTGGGAGGGCTATATCGCTGTGCGGGCCGGCCGGAGGGAAGGGCCAAAGGGGCGGCGGAGGAAAAAAAAAGTCGAAAACGACGAGAACGGCGCGGACAACACGTTTGTGATGACCCACTTTGCATACCATTTTTTTTTGTCCGGACCGGGTTAGACCACGGCGAAGATCTCTGTATCGCCACTGTGTTGGGGGAATGGTCACTTCCCCCTCCTCTCCCCCTCCCCCTTCACTCCCCCCCCTGCCCCCCTCCACTCCGAAAACTGTTCATCGCGGCTGCTCCTACAGGTTTCCCGGCCAGACCCCTGCCGCCCAGGCAGCGCGCTGCACCAGCGGCGCGCGGCGTGGCCCGACGCTTGCCTACCTCGCAGGCGCCTCGTGGCGCTGCCGCACTCTTAAACCTATGTTAGGCCCACGGGCAAAATAGAATATCTTAGCATAGTAGGAGTGTAAAAATGTTTGTAATTTCTAATGAATAAAAACCTTTTGAAAAACCTTTGAGTGTCTTACGGCGTAAGGCTGCACCAAAATACTATATGGCGAAGATCTTCTCTCTGAATCGAGAGAAATCCGTCGGAACATCTGTAAGATACACTGAATTTTTTAAAAGATAAGTATCAAAGTCAGTTGTGCACCGCCACAATACAGAGGGTTTTCACTATACTATGGAGCATCTCGAGGGGTGACCCACTGTAAAATTTTGTGTACAATGATTGTGTGAATGTGCAAGATTTCTGGCGTTTTTGCCACACATGTTGCCTACTTACAGGCGTTTTTGCCACCTGAATGTGGAATGTGGTCAAATTTTGTACAACGAATGTGGGAAGCTGTTCCCCCCTCGGAGCATCTTCACAATAAGACTTTTGCAGTGGGGGCTTTGGAAAGACTGGACTCCGCTGGGTGGACAAGCGAAGCACCGGGCAGCCGGGGTTCTTCAATTGGTGGAGCCAGCCGACAGTGGAGGAGAGCGGGGGAACGCGGGGGTGTCCCTCCCCAGGCACAGTGGACCAGAAGACCGGTGGAGGCGGCCAAAATTGTAGACGCGTTTTGTGCTCCAGAGTCGCTAAATGGGACTCGAACCGAACGTGTGACCCCACCAATGGACTGCTCTCCGAACGAGGAATCCATTGGTGGGGTCACACGCTCGGTTCGAGTCCTGTTTAGCGACTCTGGAGCTCAAAACGCATCTAGAATTTTGGCCGCTTCCGCCGGTCTTCTGGCCCACTGTGCCAGGTGAGGTCAGTTTTGGAGCGGGGCGACTCAACCCACCGCCGTCCGACCACGAGGGACAATATGCAAATAGTGGTCTCCTTGCTGCCGGGCAAGCACTGCGAAGAAAAACACTAAAAAACGGGAAAATTACATTCTTAGTGTATTATAAGTACGTGCGGCGTTTCTTTTTTGCCTGTTGTTAATCCGGCGCGCGCGTAGCGAGCTCCACCCACGTAAATAGTGAAAACTCATTTAAAAAGCAGAAGCTACTTTGACTTTAATATATGCAAGCTTAAAGAATGAGCGGAGACAAAAAAGGAGAGCGCACAAGAAAAAAACAGACACAAAAAAGTGTGCAGGCAATGTCAGCCAATGCCGCCGATGCACAAGTTTCTCTCGCAGAATAAAACGCCATTAACGGACCTGCGACTTATTTCAGAAAGAATAAAGTTGCCCGGAGGGCCGGAGGGGCCCACACTGGAATAAAAGTTGTTATTTGGCCGCCTGGACGCCCTAGACTGATTCCGAGAGTCGTCCTCGTCGCTCTGTCTCTCTCGCACTCATGGCGCGTCCCGTAGAGGTGCGAGAGAGACAGAGCGACGACGACGACTCTCGGAATCAGTGTGCCGGACGCGCGGCGGCCGGAAAAGAAAGAATCGGAATTTTAATTTGGCCAAGGGAGCAGCGGCCGCCGTCGCCGCCAAGACGACCGCGATGAAGGAACCTCGTCTTATGAATGGAGGAACAAAGACTCTGTATAAGTTGGGGCTAATTAAACATTTCTAAATGAGGCCTGAGACGTCGATCGGCGGCACATCAAGCAGTGCAGCGGCCTGGCCCTCTGCCCCGCCGGCCGCCGCGCCCCTCAGATGAAGACAAACCGGGATGTCGCCTCTAACTAAGTGCATCCCCCGGCCTCGGCCTCCACCGCCTCGGCCCGGACCAGATTCCGAGCGTCGTTTTCGTCGCTCTGTCTCTCTCGCACTCAAGGGGCGTCGCGAGCAGGTGCGAGAGAGACAGAGCGACGGAAACGACTCTCGGAATCGGTCTGCAGCGGCGCTGGGCGGCCCTGGGGATGCAGCGTCTGCCGTGCCCTAACAAGCTCCCCGTTTGTGGTGTTCTTTTGCTTTCGTTTTTTGAGCTGCTATTTTTTTCCCCTTTCTTCACTGACTTGTTGTTCTCCCTTTGCCGCTCCTGTTATAAACGATATTCAATAACTCCCCCCACCCCCCACCCCAATCACGCAGTGAGGTGACAGCTTGACAATTTTCTCATAAGTAGGCTATGAGCGTTGGCTGTAGAGCCTCCAAAAAGCGAAAATCTAATTTCAGACAAGAGGGTTGGGATTCTCACCGTTTGTGAGGTTCCAAACCGAAACTGCGAAAAAAAAAATTAACCTGCAGTGTGCGTGCAACCCGCTAGCCGCCGCTGGGGGAGGGGTGGGGGTGGAATCACAACGGCAGGGGGAAGATGGCCGGAGGGGAGGTGACACACAAGGTGTGCAGAGAAAGTGAGGGAAAGCGGGCGAGAGAGAGAGAGAGAGAGAGAGAGAGAGAGAGAGAGAGAGAGAGAGAGAGAGAGAGAGAGAGAGAGAGAAGGGAGAGGGGAATGGGAGACGGGGCAGGCACCTAATACATTGTATCGGCCGCAGAGTAAAGGCTCGCCATTACAGGGTTAAGAGCGTACTAAACCTAGAGTTTGTGCTCGCCGGGCGGGGCGGGGCGGGGCGGGGTGCGGTGCGGCGGGGAAGGGGTTGGAGACAGCAATGCTGTAGCGGGAATCGGCCACGGTGGGGGAGGAAGGGGGCGCCCGCCTTGAAATATTCACAGCAAACGCGAGTGTATCACTACGAGGTGGCCGGCCGGGCCGAGCCGGCCAGTATTGGCCCTTGCCCGCCGAACCGGCCGCTGCTGGGTCAAAATTTCGACCTGCTTCGTTCGGTCGTGCACGGCGGAAGCGGTTCCTGTTTCTTTCAGGAGATCCCTGGAAATCGCCTACAGTTTTACTGCAGACTACCTGGGAAAACCAGGATCCATTTTTACCGTTCCTGGTTCTTAGTCATTTTTACTGACCAACACTACACTGTAAAAAATTCCGTACTTTTGTACGGAAATGGTACAGAAAAATTTAGTACGGAGGTACGGAGAAAAGTACGGAACGTTCCGTACTTGCTCCATATGAACCCATGTAAATGGGTACGGAAAAAAGTACGGAACGTTCCGTAGTTGGCAAGTACGGACGGTCCAGGCAAATTATTGACCAGACATGTTCCGTACTTTTTCCGTACATTTTTCTCACAGTGTATCAGTGGATTCATACCACTCGTTCATGGAGAGTGCCGTGCCCGCGGACGACAATGACGTCATGGGCGTGTCTCCATTGGATAGCTTCCGGGGCGAGATTTCGGCGACGGGGTGGGGATGGCGAGGGCCGCGGGGACCACGCGGGGACCGCGACGGCCACCGCAGGGAGACGGCGAGGCGTTAGCGGCGTTGGCGCTCCGAAAGTTAGCTGCACTAAATTATGTACAGGGTGTAGCCACGCAGGCAGGCAGGCAGGCAGGCAGGCAAGCAGGCAGGCAGGCAGGCAGGCAAGCAGGCAAGCAGGCAAGCAGGCAAGCAGGCAGGCAGGCAGGCAGGCAGGCAAGCAGGCAGGCAGGCAGGCAGGCAGGCAGGCAAGCAGGCAGGCAGGCAGGCAGGCAGGCAGGCAGGCAGGCAGGCAGGCAGGCAGGCAAGCAGGCAGCCAGCCAGGCAGTCGCCCACCTCGCGCCTCGCCCACAGGTGGGGGACGGCCGCTGGCTTGACGCTACATTTCAGACACTCTGCCGCCATCGAGCTGCAGACTGATTCCGAGAGTCGTTTCCGTCGCTCTGTCTCTCTCGCACCTGTACGGGACGCCCCATGAGTGCGAGAGAGACAGAGCGACGAAAACGACTCTCGGAATCAGTCTGCGGGGCGGGCCGCGGTAATGGCAGCGCCAGGCAGAGGCTGCGGCCTGCGGCTGACTCGGGCCACTCAGCCGCGTCTCTCCGCCGTCGCTCCGTCTCTCTCGCACTCACGGGGCGTCCCGAAGGGGTGCGAGAGAGACAGAGCGACGAAGACGATCCTTCGGAGCCAGGCGGCAGGGGCTCCCGATTCCTCCCGATCGGGGCTCGTTGGCTCGTTACGGCCCACCTCGCAGCCGGGGCACTTTCCGAAAAGAGAAAAGAGAGAAGCTGTTTTCGTGTTCGCGAAATCCGTCGATGCTTTCGCGGCCAAGTCGCATACACTCCAAATCCAGGGTGTCTAGAAACTATACGCCTTAGGCGTATGCCACAGAAATGGAACTGCCTTAAGGCGCCTTGATTCTACACGCCAAAGGCGTATACCCCATTGAGCACCTTTTGCAGATAGAAGTTAGCATGTGAACACCATTGGTCGAAGGAAAGGTGCGTGCATTGTACACACCCTGGATCATAGGCACTGAGCTCAACAGGACTCAAGGTGCGTAGAATGTAAACACCCTTTAAGGCCTCGGTAGGCATGGCCTCTGCCAAGGGCGGTGTTTGCATTCAACGCACCTAGAGTCCTGTTGAGCTCAGTGCCTATGATCCAGGGTGTGTACAATGCACGCACCTTTCCTTCGACCAATGGTGTTCACATGCTAACTTCTATCTGCAAAAGGTGCTCAATGGGGTATACGCCTTTGGCGTGTAGAATCAAGGCGCCTTAAGGCAGTTCCATTTCTGTGGCATACGCCTAAGGCGTATAGTTTCTAGACACCCTGGATTTGGAGTGTACCGGTGCAACTGCAATGACAGCGTAGTGACCGCACCGCGGGGTCGTTTCCCCCACCCCCACCCCGCGCGGCTTCCGGTCTTTAAAAGGGGGCACCGCAGGGGCGACGGAGGGGAGGGGAAGGCAGAGGGAGCGGAGGGGAGGGGAGGAGGGGTAACAGATGTTCCTGAGATCAGCAGTACCTATAAACAGGCGACACGGCGCAGCGCATACAACGATACTTTGGGTCGGGCGTCCCCACCCCCTTCCCCCTCCAGCCCTGCTGGACTCCCCGCAGGACCTGAAAAAGGACAAGGGCGCCGTCATGCTGCTGAGAAACAGGTGCCCACAGTGGGCCAGAAGACCAGCGCAGGCGACCTAAACTCAAGACGCGTTTTGAGCTTCAGAGTCGCTAGACAGGACTCAAAGCAAACGTGTGACCCCACCAATGGATTCCTCGTTCGGAGAGCAATCCATCAGTAGGGTCAACACGTTCGGTTCGAGTCCCATTTAGCGACTCTGGAGCTCAAAACGCGTCCGGGAGTCTGACCGCCCCCACCCACTGCGCGACGCCGCGCTCTGCGATACCAAACCCACCAACCCCACGCGGGCGTGGTAGTCGTTCTATGTCCGGCCGGGAAGACGCGGCAAAACGGTGTTTATGTGCCGAAACCGAGACCCCCGCGCTATTTGTTTCGGAGCCTTCATGTCCCCCAAGTAAAGTATCGCTTACCAAAACACACCTACACACACACACACACACACACACACACACACCAACACACACACAGGCTCATAGTCACACACGCTCACACATCTCACCCCGAACACAGCTCACGTAAGTCGCAGGCAGGCAGCAATAATGGTGGAGGCCCCGGCAGCGCCTTAACTGCCGGTAAATCTTGCGGCAAACGGTCTGGCGAGCCTGGGGCACACACACACACACACACACACACACACACGCACACACACACACAGCGACCGCCCCCGCACTGGCCGCCTCAGCCACGATCAGAAGAGCCACACACACCGGCCGCCGCGAATAGGGCGTCTGAAATCGGCGCGCTGCGCCATCTCCGTCGCACACCCAGGCTTTTATGACGAGCGAGCGAGAGAAGAAGAGAGAGAGAGTGAGAGAGAGAGAGAGAGAGAGAGAGAGAGAGAGAGAGAGAGAGAGAGAGAGAGAGAGAGAGAGAGAGAGACTCATAGGCACAAGGACTGAGCCTCAGGTGGAATAAGGCATCTTGGGACGAAGAGTGCGTGGTGCGTGCGTGTTTGTGTGTGTGTGTGTGTCTGTGTGTGTGTGTCACTGTGAGTGTGTGAGAGCACGCAGCATTGTTGTGCTCGCTGAGCGATCGAATTTGGACCGAACGTAAATCGGTGTTTGTATTCCGAGAGGAGACCGCTGCGCTGGGCTGCGCTGCCAGGCCCGAGGCCGGGCCAGACCGCGGTAAGGCCGGGCCGGCCACTAAACTACTGATATCGGAAACATTTATTTGCGGCCTAACGTATTGGCGAGGGGCAGGCGATGCAGTGCGCGGTATCGGGCCGCCGGCCGCGATCGCGCGAGCGTGCGCACAATGGCGGGGGAGCCAACCTTTGAATTTGAAACGTTAACGGTGTAGCGGGGGAGGCTTACGCACGCGGCCTCGCCATACCGGTGCGGCGTCCAGCGGATTAGGTCGGCTGCCCACAGTGGGCCAGCACACCGGTGGAGGCGGCCAAAACTCCAGACGCGTGTTGTGCTCCAGAGTCGCGCTAAACATGTCTCCGAACCGCGCGTGCGGCGCGTGTGACCCCACCAATGGATTCCTCGTTCGAAGAGCAATCCATTGGTGGGGTCACACGTTCGGTTCGAGTCCCGTTTAGCGACTCTGGAGCTCAAAACGCGTCCGGGATTTTGACCGCTTCCACCGGTCTTCTGGCCCACTGCGCTGCGTGAAAACCAGCGCCAATCCTTCGGAGCGGCCGCGGCCGCGAGGTTGGCAACAAGCTGGACGGCGAATGGGGCGACCCTGGCGACCCTGGCGTTGACCGGGTCGTCTCCTCGTCTCCGTCCGCTCGCCTTCCCCGTCCTGTCCAAACAGGCTCTGATGGCGCCGACGTCACCGCCATCCTACACGCCAAAAAACAACAACAAAAACGACGAAAAACGGAAACCAATCGGCAGTTATCGAGTGTCCGCGTCTTCGCGTTAGTGCCCGCGTGACTCCGGCACTGAGAAACCGGCTGCTATTGTTTTGCTCTGTCCACGATGACGGTCCTCTCTCTCTCTCTCTCTCTCTCTCTCTCTCTCTCTCTCTCTCTCTCTCTCTCTCTCTTCTTTCTCTCTCTTTCTCTCTCTCTCCAGCGTGGCCGGCCTCCCAGCGCCATCAGCTCCTCACACAGCGGCCTGGATAGTCCTATGCAAACACTATGCTGCTGGCCAAGCAGGCGCTGCAGGGCCTCCACCTCCAAAGGCCTCCTCGTGGTGGTGGTCGTCGTCATCGTCGCGGTGGCGGTCCCCGCGGAGGCCGGCGACGTCCGGGCGGCCTTTGCCGCGCTCGGGGGTCAGCCAGCAGGCTGCTGCCAAGAGTCGCCTCGTCGCGTTGTCTCTCTCGCACTCACGGGGCGTCCCGTGGTGGCGAGACAGCACGACGGAGCAGCCCTATGCCGCATGGCGCTGGAGCAGACTTGACTCAAGGCCTTGAGGCGAAGGCCGCGCCTCTTCAACGCCAGCCGTGCGGTGCGGCACACAGTGGGCCAGAAGACCGGCGCAGGCGGCCAAAACTTCCGGCGCGTTTTGAGCTCCAGAGTCGCTAAACTGGACTCGAACCGAACGTGTGACCCCACCAATGGATTGCTTTTCGAACGAGGAATCCATTGGTGGGGTCACACGCTCTGTTCGAGTCCTGTTTAGCGACTCTGGAGCTCAAAACGCGTCGAGAGTTTTGGCCGCCTGCGCCGGTCTTGTGGCCCACTGTGCTTCATAGGGATCAAAGTGCCGGAAACTTTCCGGAAAATTTCCGGAAATTTTTCGGAAAATTTCGGAAAATTTCCGGACCCCTGAAAAAGTAGGAAATATTGGAAAATTTGGTGTTTTTGAGTTTTTGATTCATAAATGCACACAAACCTGTCTTTACGTTTTCCTTAGTGTATTGCACGATACATTTTACATTGTGCGAGCGCCATTTCACCCTCAGCCCTCTCGGGGTCACCTTTTTCAGTTTAATTTACCCAAAAATACACTTCTATCAAAGTTTCCAGTTTGAATTTTACGCCTTCATGCGCGCTTCCGATCGGAGGAGTTGGAATGGCAAACGCTGCGCCGAGGGCAGGTTGGTACTTGTGTTATCGCACCAGCGAAACCGGCACAGGAACGAGAGTTCAAGTAAAGGCTGGTGTACACTCTACATGTTGTACCATGAAGATTCTCCATATTATGGTGAAAATGTTCCATACTATGGTGGTGCAGCTGCCTTCATAACATACCATTGAGAATTAGATATTTTCACAAAAATTTCATTGGTATTATGGAAAAAATCTCCACCATGATATGTTGGTGCAGCCTTTCACAGTAAGACATTTGCAGTGTAGGCCATCAGCCAACTCCCACCAGGCCGACGCGGAATCTTAGGTCTAGAAAGTGAAAATGCCAATCGCTAATGTGACTATTTTGACCGATTTAGAAGTGGTCTTAGTTACCATGAAAATAAATAATTGGTTCCTTTCACCTGTTTCTCCGTTTTTGTTTTTTCGAATAAAATTTTTTTCCTCCCTTTATCACATTTTAACGCAATAAAGTCAATATTTCCAAATTTTCCAAAATTTCCCAAAAAAATGGAAATTTTCCACTTTTCCGGAAATTTTCCGGGAACTTTGAAGATTTCCGGGAAACTTCGACCCCTAGTGCTTCACGTGGAGCTTCGTCATGGCACCGCTCGGGGCGCTGGCGGCACTGGGGGGCGTCCGCACCGCCTTCTCCGCCTTCCTTTGTCGCCACCCGCTGCTTTATGGTTATTAAACGTCCTTATAATCGCCGCCCGCAAAAGTTTAAGGCGGCTGCCTGCCTGCGCCGCCACCGCTGCCGCTACTGCCGCAGGGCGGCACGTCGTCTGCCAGACGCTGGAATGGGGCTGCAGTATGAATGGCGGGGGGCCGAGGGGCGCGCCGAGCTTGTCGCGTTCCAGATTGCGCCGCGGCCTGGCGGCCTGGGCCTGGCGGCCTGGGCCTGGCTTGGGGGACGCCGGGATGCAGAACAGGCCTATCTCCCTTTTCATTATCAAGGTGACATAAATTCGGAACCGCGACGTCGCCGCGCCGCCGCACAGTGGGCCAGAAGACCGGTGGTGCGGCCAAAATTCGAGACGCGTTTTGAGCTCCAGAGTCGCTGGAAAAGGACTCGAACCGACCGTGTGACCCCACCTATGGATTCCTCATCCGGAGAGCAATTCATTGGTGGGGTCACACGTTCGGTTCGAGGCCCATTTAGCGACTCTAAGTCTCAAAACGCGTCTCGAATTTTGGCCGCTCCACCGGTCTTCTGGACCACTGTGAACCGCGCCGCCACGCCGCACTCACGGCGAGGCCGAGACCATCCGCTCCTGCGCCACCGCGTGTGAGGAAGGCACGACCGACAAATTAATGTGACTCTCACACCGTTAATATTTAAAGGTGAATCTTGAACATTTTTAACCAAATGCCAAGTAAAAAAGGGCCGCGCTACAAATTTAAAGTAAAATAATCTCGGACACTTGGACAGCGAAGTCGTACTACACGGAATTGAGAAGATGGCCACACTGTTCGGCTTTTTTTTTAAACCAAAAGTCAAATTTAGGAAACAAATGCAGTGCACGCCCGCCAGAGTTTCCACACCCACAGCGTTAACCGTTATCGCGTGACGTCAGTACAGGTTTTTCTCGTTCGATAGCTCAGCCGCCTGCGGCATAGGCACGGCGCGCACATGGGTGCCGCCGTGGTCGCCCGCTTGGATGCGCAGAACGAGGGCCGCCTCATAACCTCACTCTTGAGGCACGCAGGACGCTGGCTGGACACGCGTGAGCACAGCCGCCTTATCGCACGCACTGCTTCGAGGCACACAAAGGCGCACATGGCCGCGACGACAAAAACGCCCGTAACTTCCACAAAACGACACCGATCGACACACGAACAAGCACACGTAATCACCGTCACCACCCGCGTCAGATGATACCAAAAACAGCCATCGGGACTGATTTGGTACCACCGAAACCGAGAAAAATTGCAGGAGCGGCTCCAACCGCATGGTGGCCTGTGCGAGGCCCCCCCACTCCTCTTGCCTACCCCTTGCTTGCCAGGGGCGCCAGGCACCGGCCGGGATGACCACTGGCTGCTCCTCGGCCTCTCGCATCCTCGAACGGACGTCGATTCGAACCACAGTAGCACCGACGGACTGGCCTTGGAAAGAAGAGTTGAAGTGCACCGCTGTTGGGACGATTTGAGGTCAGCATTTCGCAACAGTTGCCCTCAAAACGTGTTCGGAGCGAAAGCATTCTGGCGGCCTGGCTCGGGCGCCGCGGCGCTCGCGGGTCTTCTTGGCCTCCTCCCCCTCCCTCTTGGGGTGGGAGCGCGCCAGCCACGGCCAGCCAATAGCGACCTCGTCATATTTTACTCTCGACTTGTTTGCGGTCGAGGGTGGCGAGGGGTGACCTAACCGCATAAAGCAAGATGGCGGCGGCGGCCCAGGAGTCGGTTGGGACGACGCGCAGTGGGCCAGAAGACCGGTGGGGGCGGCCAAAACTCAAGACGCGTTTTGAGCTCCAGGGGCGCTAACCAAGGGTCTAACCGAACGTGTAACCCCACCAATGGATTGCTCTCCGAACGAGGAATCCATTGGTGGGGTCACACGCTCGGTTCGAGTCCTGTTTAGCTACTCTGGAGCTCAAAACACCTCCTGAGTTTTCGCCGCCTCCATACCGGTCTCCTGGCAAATCCACTATGCGACTCGATCGGGACTGTACCCCTGGCTGCCCGGGCCCGCAGATCCCCGCACTCGCAAAAAAAAACTGTACAATCCATTTTCCTAATTGCGAATCGAAACTTGGACCTGCGACCTGGCAAAAAGAGAAAGGCCCTCGCTGTCCGGCTCCCCATTTTATGACTGGTCGAGGCGTTGTTGTTGTTCCTGCCCCATCGGCCCGGGGCCCCTCCCGGCCCGGGAAGGAGTTAATCTTTCGCCGGACAATGGCTCTGTGAGAGGCGGCATTTCAAACCCAGCAGCAGCAGAGAGAGATGAAAGAAGGAAACTAGTGAAAGGGCGATCGGGGAGACAGAGAGACGGGGAGAAATGGCGGCGCGGCACAGTGGGCCAGAAGACCGGTGGAGGCGGCCAAAACTCTAGACGCGTTTTGAGCTGCAGAGTCGCTAAACAGGACTCGAACCGAACGTGTGACCCCACCAATGGATTCCTCGTTCGGAGAGCAGTCCATTGGTGGGGTCACACGTTCAATTCGAGTCCCATTTAGCAACTCAAGAGCTCAAAACGCGTCCGGAGTTTTGGCCGCCTCCGCCGGTCTTCTGGCCCACTGTGCGATCGGGGAAGACAGAGACGGGGAGAAATGGCGGCGCGGACAATAGTGGCGCTGATCCGGAGTCCTTTTTTTCTTTTGTTTCACTTTTCTACACACCTCGGCCCCTCGGCCATCGGCTTAGCGGCAGTAGTGTAGTGGCGTCCAGAAACCACGTAACGCGACGGACCCGGGCGTGCAGTTACGGCGCTGGTTTGAGAACAGTGCCGTGGAAAAGCTAGTTGATTTGGACAGAAAAAACACGATCGGAAAAAAATGGCAGTAGGGGTTTACGAGGGTTTCATTCCGGCGAGCGGACAGAGTGACATACGGACAGACATACGGACAGACATACGGACAGACAGACAGACAGACAGACAGACAGACAGACAGACAGACAGACAGACAGACAGACAGACAGACAGACAGACGGGCAGCCGACTGTCCGGCGGAACAAGGATTTCATGTTCGAGAAAAGGAATTTGCGGTCCTGGATTGTTCTTGGCTGACCAGCGTCTCCTCCCGTCCCGCCCCGTCTCGTCTCCTCCCCAGTCCTGGCTCTGCAGCCCCAGGCCAAGCGGACGGACGGCCGGGCGAAGGAGATTTTCGCTCTCCGCTTTTATATAAGAAAAAAAAACAGGAGCCGGGCTCGCGTCTTTTGTCCTTTGTCGCACGTCGTCTGTATCGTGCGGCTATATCATTAATGATGTCCAGTGTGTCACAAAGAGCATTGTCCAGCAGCGCCACTGTAAGGGAAGTACTCGCACTCAACCGATTGAAAGCAACAACAACAGAAGTAAAAACAATCGAAAGACGACTTTGTAGTCGTGGCCAAGCGGGCATCGACGTGCGATCCAGTCGTTCCGAAAATAATTTCTCAGATCCGCAACCGCGTGTTACCTCAACGCCTCAACACTTGCAGGCTCACTGAAAGGTGCCAAGCTTATCCCACGTCAGGAGCCGTCACCGTCACACACACACACACACACACACACACACACACACACACACACACACACACACACACACACACACACACACACACACACACACACACACACACACACACACACACACGCGCGCGCGCGCACACGCACACACACACACACGCACGCACACACACAAACACGCACACACACACACTCACACTAACACACATACACACACCTCTACTCACACGTTCCTCTTGACAGACTTCGAGAAATGGCGAGAAAGATGGTGGCGGAGAGAGAGACGCGCGGGGGGCGAAAAAGCTACTACTGCTCTGTCCGAGTCTGAGTCCTGGCCGGCCGGGGCGGGGCGGGGCATGGCAGGGCGAGGCCGGGCAGCAGAAGCAGAGCCGGGCCTCCCAGAGAACTAATCAAACTTTGATAGTCTTCGGGGCAAACTCGGCGAAGAACCAACACAGAGATGGTGGAGAAATGCGGAAGGAAAGCGCACACACGTGTGAGATAGCCGTGCGACGTGCCGCGGCCCGCGAGGGGGAGGCAGAGGGAGAGAGAGAGAGAGAGAGAGAGAGAGAGAGAGAGAGAGAGAGAGAGAGAGAGAGAGCAGTGCCTTTGTTTGTGGGACGTGTCATGGGAAGGGCTGCCCGGGCTCAGCCGCCGCCGCTTCAAAAAGCCCTTCCTTCTCCCCGACGAGACGCGATAAACTCATCATTTCCTAATGGCTTTCTCTCTCTCTTTCTACTCGACACACGCGGGGCGGTGACCGCGAGGCGAAGACGACAGTCTTGGGGTGCCGGAGCGACACTTTCTCGCTGCCACTGGTTTATGGTCTATCAATTTCTTGTTCCAAGTTTTCATTTTGTCGAATGCAGTATGCTAGTGATGCAGTATGCTACTGATACATAGTTCAAAATGCTATACAGTATACATCCCCAACATGCTAAGGAGGGTTGTATGGGACGGGAGCAAGGAATCGCGCTTCGAAACGAGGCCAGCTCGCACATTGGATGGAAGACCGGCGCCGGCGGCCTAAACTCTAGACGCCTTTTGAGCTCCAGAGTCGCTAAACAGGCCTCGAAACAAGCGTGTGACCCCACCAATGGATTCCTCGTTCGGAGAGCAATTCATTGATGGGGTCACACGCTCGGTTCGAGTCGCATTTAGCGACTCCGGAGCTCAAAACGCGTCCGGGATTTTGGCCGCCTCCACCGGTCTTCTGGCCCACTGCGCGCCCTTTACTCTGGCCGATTACGAGGAATAGCCGCGGCATTTCGTTATTAACTTACAGTGGCCCCGTTCCTTACCTCCATGCCGGTGCACTGTACGTGCCGCGGGCCGATAGGGGAGACCAGCCGGCCGATGCCGAACTGTCCTCGTCGCACTCGCGGAGCGCGCCGCCGGGGGAGCGAGAGAGACGGCGAGTGGGGGAGGGGAGGGGACCCGGATAAATAAATGGTGATTGGGCATCGGCGGGATGAGGCTAGGGGACAGAGCGGGGCCAGCGACGGAAGGTTGCGAAGCTCTGCCAAGCTTGGCCCCGCTTTGCCCCGCTTTGCGAAGCTCGGGTTTGTCTCCGGAGGACTCGTCTCCATCCGGCCGTCTGGTCCCATGTCCATGAAATATAAAGGAAGCAGTGGCCGGCGTTCGAATCGCTGCAATCGTTCGACTCCCGCCCCGCACAGTGGGCCAGAAGACCGGTGGAGGTGGCAAAAACCCTAGACGCGTTTTGAGCTCCAGAGTCGCTAAAAATGGGGCTCGAACCGAGCGTGTCACCCCACCAATGGATTCCTCGTTCGGATAGCAATCCATTGGTGGGGTCACACGTTCGGTTCGAGTCCCATTTAGCGACTCTGGAGCTCAAGACGCGTCCAGAGTTTTGGCCGCCTCCACCGGTCTTCTGGCCCACTGTGCGGCGGCGTCGTCCCGCACTCTACGACAAAATGTCCTGTAAGCGTTTTTTTTACCCTGTTTGCTGTTATGCATCACGCCGTCTGCTGTGAACTAGTACGGCGTTCACTGTGATCTCGGTTACAGTTCACGTGATCTTGCCACGTAACGCCGTGAATGGGCCTGATTTGCAGTACTTCGTGCTTAGCGGCGTCAACACAGGTTACTGGGGACCAGATCACATGAACACCGCGAAAAGATCACAGTGAATCCCGTGAGCAGATCACAGTAAACGCTGGAATTGACCTACAGTGAAAACTGGTAATAAATTAAGGCATTCGCAGGACATTTTTGGTAGAGTGGCACGGCAACCGCCCGCCGGACCAGCCAGCAGACTGATTCCGAGAGTCGTTTTCGTCGCTCTGTCTCTCTCGCGCCCGCACGGGACGCCCCATGAGTGCGAGAGAGACAGAGCGACGAAAACGACTCTCGGAATCAGTCTGCAAAACCAGGACCGGTAGCCGGAGGGGCTATTTGGCCGATTCGCGCAATAAGCCGGCGCAAGCCGGCGCAAGCAGTGTACACTGATAGAAAAGATGCTGTTAATTAACAGCATATATTAAGTTTTTTAGCAACACTTGTTGTAGAAGAACGGCATATTGTTGGACACTGAGTCGTTATCCAACAGCAGTGTTGTAAAAAGGGATGATGGCTCTCTGTATCTGACCTCTGACAATAAGTTGTTGTGTAACAGAATTACCATTTCCAAATGGCACCAACCTGTTCATAAACAACACTTTTCTGTTTTCAAACAAAAGAGTTGTTATACATTTACAAAAAAAATGTCGAGGGTCCTAATAGTCTTATCCAATACTAGCAGTCATTCAGAAACGCTCTTTTCTGTTTACAAACAGCACTGTTCTTCAACGCGGTCTCTCTGTTATTCACAAAAAGGAAATAGGAGTTTCCTGACGGCTCAAACAAGACATTTGTTTTGTAACAGTTCGTGCAGTTCTTGGACAGTTCACCGCTGTTTAAAAATTGGAAGTGTTGCTAAAAAACTTTACAACACAAATGCTGTTCAGAAACAACAGAATTTATTTTGACATAGTTGGAGTTTGATTTGAGCCGTGAGCTGCAAAATGCTCCGGCAAATCTTCAATTGAATGGTGTTGTTTTTAAATGACAGGATACCGTTCCAAAACAGCATATATCATTAATTTTACAAACAAGATGTTCTGTTTTCCAGCATTGGAAATCGTTCAATAACACTATATTTGTTGTTTTCTATAATGATGAAACTTGCTGTTTCCTAACAGCATTTGTGCTGTTTTAAGTTCCGATGACACGTGCTGCTTAAAAGCAAATCACTCGTTGGTAAATGTGCTGTTTTCCTACAGTTTCTTTTAACAGTGTAGTGTCAGATGCAAGGACACGTTTAGCAATGAGATTGTTTCGTTGCTAGCGCGGTGTTCGCGCTGCGGGCTCCGTGCGACGTGAAGCTGTGGGAATCTGGACGGAAGCAAGGTGTTCTCGATGACTAATGCGACCTGGAGAATCAAGGCAGCCAGGCAGGCAGCCAGGAAGGGTGCTGCGGCTCCTGTGCTGCTTGCCTGGGCTGGCGGCCTTTCTATCCCGGGAAATTACCTTTGCAATTTCTCTGCTGTCAAACTTTCACAATCTCTGCGTCACCGTGTCGCAAGCGGGCTGGAGAGTTCGCGAGTCTCTCCCCCCCCCCTCACTTTTTTCCCTTTTGCGCTTTTTATCCTTCTAGCCGCCTTGGCGCTCAACATCGAAGCACGCCACGCCGCGCCACACCGCACAGTGGGCCAGAAGACCGGTGGAGGCGTTCAAAACTCTAGACGCGTTTTGAGCTCCAGAGTCGCTAAATGGGACTCGAACCGAACGTATGACCCCACCAATGGATTGCTCTCCGAACGAGGAATCCATTGGTGGGGTCACACGTTATGTTCGAGGCCAGTTTAGCGACTCTGGAGCTCAAAACTTATCTAGAGTTTTGGCCGCCTCCACCGCTCTTCTGGCCCACTGTGCACCGTTCCACGCCACGCCACGGACTTCTGCTGCTGACAGCAAAGCCAACCCGACAACTACTGCTGCCATACTAGTGTACCAGCGAAACGATTTAACCGAGACGTACAGAGACACGTTTACTTGACATTTTCCTCATTGCAAAGACGCCTGTAGAAAGGGCTGAGCCAGGGAGCGAGAGAGACAGAGAGAGATCGACTCTTATTAACCAGAAGTTCCCTCGTGGTCCACTCACCTTGCTTCCCACTTCCCGTTAGCTCGGCCGCGGGGCATGCTCTGTCTCTGTCATACACACTCGCTCCCCCTCCCTACCCCTTGCCGCAGCCACGGCCGCTTGCTTTCGGCCAGAAAGAGATGGTCTGTTCAGACGAAGCCACGCAGAAAATGATCTTCTGGTTGACTTTGATTCGGCGAGCCTGGCGCGGGCGCGAACGGGTGTGGAGGGGGGAGAGAAAGGGGGGAGGGAGAGAGAGAGAGAGAGAGAGAGAGAGAGAGAGAGAGAGAGAGAGAGAGAGAGAGAGAGAGAGAGAGAGAGAGAGAGATTTTTTGCTAAGCCCAGACCCTGTATTTTGGGAATATTTTGAAACGTGTGAGAGGACGACCGGGCAAACACACGTGTGCTGACTCTGTCTTTTTCTCTCAAGCACGCTCTGCTCTGACTCTCTCACACCCACGCACACTCTCGGGGCGCTGGGGAGCGCCGCGGGCGAAGGCGGTGATAATGAACTTGCAGGAAGCACCAATTTCGCCCCTCAGGCTGGGCCACGGCCGGGCCAGGGCTCAGGCCAGGGCGCAGGCAGTCCGTTCGACCAGGGCCGCACAGTGGGCCAGAAGACCGGTGGAGGCGGCCAAAACTCTAGACGCGTTTTGATCTCCAGAGTCGCTAAATGGGACTCGAAACGACCGTATGACCCCACCAATGGGTTGCTCTCCGAACGAGGAATCCATTGGTGAGGTCACACGTTTGGTCCGAGTCCCATTTAGTGACTCTGGAGCTCAAAACGCATCTAGAAATTTGGACGCCTCCACCGGTCTTCTGGCCCACTGTGGCCCGTGGGCCGGGCAAGAGCAAGAAGCTGACCCACCGAGATGAAGAGGAATGAAATATACCGCAGTAGGGAGATTTACTCTTAGCTTCAACGTGCCGCGGTTCCGCTCCTCCATGTGCTCGCGCCTGTTTTTGCAGTCACCCCCGTCATGCGGACCAATCTGAATCCCCCCGGCTCCCCCTCCCTTCCCACTCCATCCTCGGAACCAGCCAGCAGCAGACTGATTCCGAGAGTCGTTTTCGTCGCGTTGTCTCTCTCGCACTCGTGGGGCGTCCCGCATGGGTGCGAGAGAGACAGAGCGACGAAAACGGCTCTCGGAATCAGTCTGCAGCGCAGCATTCCACCGCCAGGAAAGTTGTGAATGTTGTAGGAGCCAATTCGTGGGGCGGCGTTCATCTTCTTGTCTCCCTCAGCGCTGCCGCCGCCGCCGCCGCTGCTCCTGAGATTTTTATAAGATGCTCTGCGATGCGATGTGGCTGCCAAGGTGGCTGCCAAGGTGGCTGCCAAGGTGGCTGCAGCGAGCGCCATTACCCCGCTCTCTCTCTCCTCTCCCTCCCCTCTCTCCCCTCTCCTCCCCCCTCTCTCTCTCCCCCTCTCTCTCTTCTCTCTCTCTCCTCTCTCTCTCTCTCTCTCTCTCTCTCTCTCTCTCTCTCTCTCTCTCGCACCTGCACGGAACGCCCCGTGAGCGCGAGAGAGACAGAGAGGAGTCTCGAGCCGAGCCCGGAGGACAGACGAAGGCGAAGATGTGAGCAGTGTGGCAAACTTTGTCACGATGCGACTGTGTTAAAATGATTTGCGTATGCAGGGCAATACCCAGGCTTCGCTCCATGGAGGATTCGTATCACGGTAAAAACGGAACCTGGTTTTCCCAGGAAGCCAATGGTGAAGGTAAGGGAGGGTGGGGCACCTAGTGACAGGGGCACCTAGTGACACAGGGGTGCCCTGGCCCCACCCTATGGCACTTCCAGACACCTTGAGGTGGCTTATCTAAAGGTTTTGTGCTGTGGAATCATGTTCAAGTGAAAGTGAGACTTTAAACCCAAAATATGTTACCCCTAGAAAAAAACCCAAAAAAAATAGTTACCCAAAATCACAGTTTTTACGACTTTTTTAAAAATTTTTTTTCCCCTCGCCATTTTTCCAGTACACGGCTCTGCCGATCTTTCTGGCACTTTAATCAATAATAAGGACCTTTAGTAAGTTGTTTTCGCTGAACCAGCTAAAACATCTGTTTTCATTTCTTTAATATCAAATTTTGAACGGAAATGACCCCCGGGGCAGGTAGTGACAGACACACTCTATTTACCGTATTTCAACGATTTAAACGTTTCAAAACATCGATTTGGCAACCACGAAGTAAATTGTCACCGATTGTCACACAACGAAACATGAATGAGACTAATTTGACGACAATTTCGTAGAACATTCAATTTGATTGGCAATGTAGTAAAATGCAGTTTTTTGGGGAAAAAAATGGCGCCGTTCAGAATGGTTTGATATTTAAAAAGCTTAAAGATCTAAAACAGATAATTTTTAAATTTGCTGGAGCGTCGCTCTATGCTGGTAACGTGAGTTATATGACCTGTCCCAGGTGCCCCGGGGTGGGGGACCAAGTGACAAGTGCAGAGGTCTGCGGGAAGCTATGTAAATAATAGAAATAGGTGTGGGCCAAAAAGCCAAACATCTTTTTGCGATCAAGGAAAGGGTCAAAGCAACCTTCTGAGGGGTAAGCAATTCATTTCTCGCACAGTATGGAGTGAGTGCCAAAATCCAAAAAGTGTCACTAGGTGCCCCACCCTCCCTTATAGGCGATTTCCAGTTCGCTCCTGGGAAAACCAGGTACCGTTTTTACCGTGTAAGTGGGCAATCAGAGCTTGAGCTTGGCAACCCTTGCGTATCGTGGAAAGCTGTGCCTACTCGAGAATGTGTGGCCAGTGCGGGAGCGTCTGCCCGCCCGGCGAGTAGGCAACACGCCGACGAGCCTGCGTTCGTACTGCCTACCTCGCAGGCGTTGACGCGCAGCGCGCAGCAGCAGGCGTCATAGCGAAGCGTCAGCAGCTGGCTTCTCCGCTTCCAGCGTCCTCTACCCGGGGGTGAAATGAGCTACGGAAACCACCGCCACCTACACCACAAGCACCGCGCCGCCCCCCGGCCGCCCCCAGCCCGCCCCCTCCAGCGCAGCACCTGGCCTGGCCGCCGCCCCGCCCCACCTGGCCGCCCCCTCCGGCCCCTCCGGCCCCTCCGCGGCCTTCTCGAGGGCTCATACGTGAGACGCGTTGCGTTGCGCCACCACCACCCTCGCGGCCTCGCGGCCGCGGCCCTAGTGGGGGTGGCTCCGGCCAATGGCGTGGCGCGGAGCGGCGCGGCCGAGACCGCCCTTATGGATCCATAACGGTGGCGTCATATCGCGGCCTCGCGCCGAGCCTCGCGCCGTGGGGCGGGGCGTGCGCCAGCCTAGAGGGTGTCATAACCAACATGGCGTCAGCCGCAGCGGCCCTAAAGGAGGAGGAGGAGAAAGAGGAGAAGGAGGAGAAGGAGGAGAAGGAGGAGAAGGAGACGAGGAGGACAAGGACGAGGAGGAGGACGACGAGGAGGAGGACGACGAGGAGGAGGACGACGAGGAGGAGACGACGAGGAGAAGGACGACGAGGAGGAGGACGACGAGGAGGAGGACGACGAGGAGGAGGACGACGAGGAGGAGGACGACGAGGAGGAGGACGACGAGGAGGAGGACGACGAGGAGGAGGACGACGAGGAGGAGGACGACGAGGAGGACGGACGATGAGGACGAGGACGACGACGACGGCGAGGTGGTTGCGGGCAAGGAAGAAGAGGAGGTTGAGGACAAGGAAGAAGAGGAGGAGGGAGACGACGACGACACGACAATAACAACAAAAATACTCGGTCCAGGGTGTAGCCAGTAGCATAAAGCACAGGTACGGTTCCGAAAAGGCAATCTCACCTCGGGGATAACTCAGAGGGACATTAAGCGGAGGCAAACTTGGATGCCGCTGGGACGGGGGTAAGTCCGCAGAGCGGCGCAGAGCGGCGCAGAGCGGACTTTGGCGAGCGAAGTTGTCGAGAGTGCCGCAGAGTTATGGCCATATCCGGACGTCCTGGCGGCCTAGCGGCGTGGCGGCGCGGCGCGGCGGCGTCCAATTTGAGGATAGTGGTTCCTCGAGTCGCCGCGCAGTCGCTGCGCTGGACTGCTGCCGGACACCCCATCCCACCCCCGGGCCGGGGCCTGGACTGGAGCCTGGACTGGAGCCTGGACTGCTGCACATAGAAGCGCCTAGAGCGGTACTCTGTGTTTAAGAGTTGCCAGTCATTCTGACAAAGCATCATTGTCTGCAGGCTCTGCAGCGAGTTGAGGCAGGCGGGGAGTCGGGACTCGGCGCGGCGTGGCACGCCACTGGCCGGGCACGCCACTGCCTGCCACTGCCCCGGCGCCGTCCACTCGGAACATAGTCCGAATAATGGCAGGGACTGAGGGACCCACACATTACAAGATTACTGGACAGGACACCGAGCTGGCGCTGGGGGAGGGGCGGACCACGGGGACGGGGGGAAACAACGGGTGATTCATACTATCAAATCTTTGGAAAGCGCCCGCTCATAGCGTCCAGAGAAAACGCCGCCCCCCGACACACACACACACGCACACACACACGCCGACTCTCTCGCACGCACACACTTGTAGCAGTGCGCGCTCCCTCTCACACACGCGCGGGCGCGCGGTGGAACTGTAGGCTTGTGTATGGGTCACGCTCATCTCCCAGCAGCGCCCGACCGACCGGGCTGGATATGGCCACGGCCTCGGCCACGGCCCATCCTCCCTCCCGACTCCGGACGGACACTCTCGACGCTCCGTCTCTCTCGCACGCGCGGGGCGTCGCGCAACGGAGTGCGAGAGAGCGTCGCCGTTCGGAACCGAGCTGGCTGGCAGTGCCTCGCGCGAACCGGCCGATGGGGCGATTTTCCCCGGAGACATCACAATCCTCACAACACGTTTCGGCCTCCCCCCCCCCCCCCCCTTCCCCCTCCCCGCGCCGCCCCTCCCTCCCCCGCTGCCCGCTAGGCCCGCTGGACCGCAATAACAAGATGGTGGGAGAAAGGGGAGGGACGTAGAGAGCTGGAAAATTATTTTCCGTCGACCAATAGAGGGTTGGGCAGCGGGGGCGGCGGGGAGGGGGATACCTTTCTTATACCTACTGTACCGGTCAATACGCCGCGGTGCCGCTGCAGCTCGCCGACCGCGCCGTCGTGTGTGTGTGTGTGTGTGTGTGTGTGTGTGTGTGTTGTGTGCGACGCGTTCCTCCGCTCCTCAGTCGCTGCCGGGATTCCGTCGCGCTTTTGACTCGGACACGGAAACTTTGAACATCTGGGGGATTCAGACAGACAGACAGACAGACAGACAGACAGACAGACAGACCGAGAGAGAGAGGGGGGGGGGGTTACTGTCTGCGCTAGCTGGCTACGCTCGCGGCCAACTTGTCCTTTGCGGCGACGCCGTCACGCCAGAGATGAACCCCATTACCAACTTATTTTGAAACTCATCAAAGTTTGTTGGTCGCGAACGTGTCGCTCCCCCCCCCCTTTGCTTTACCCCCCCCCCTCGCCTCCTCCGCCTGACCCATCGGGCCACACATCACCAGACACCATTATCTTTCACCCTTTGTGGCAGTTCATCCTCCTTCCTCTTTCTCCTCTCTCTCTCTCTCTCTCTCTCTCTCTCTCTCTCTCTCTCTCTCTCTCTCTCTCTCTCTTTCTCCGTTGACGCCTGCCGGTTATTTTTCCACAGCCCTTCGCCCTCGCTCGCACTCCAGGAGCAAATACTAATCTCACTGTTGCCCGTAACGAGAGCGAGACTGACCCTTGGCCTTCTCCTCCCTCTCCCTCTCTCTCCCTCCCTGTCTGTCTCTCTCTCTCTCTCTCTCTCTCACTCACTCTCTCTCTCTCTCTCTCTCTCTCTCTCTCTCTCTCTCTCTCTCCCCCTCCATCCCTCTCCCTCCTCCGCTTTGTTCTCCCGGTCCACTTTGCGGTTCTTTCTTCTTTCAAATCGCTGCTCATGTCTACCTTCGCTGCCCGAGGGCCCTGCCCGCCCCGCCCGCATTCTTGTGTATCTCGCCGCCACCCGCGCAGGTTGCCCGTCGTGCCTTGACTTTGGCGCAGTGGCGCGGTGGTCACGGGATCGAATACCCGCGCCGGCGTCCACCTTTTTTTTCTCTCGTTCCCTCTCTTTCTTCCCGGTCCGCGCGTGAGTTGTGAGGCTTTCGAGCTAAACGGGGCGCGGCGCGGCCGGGCACAGACTTTACAACGGGGATGTAAAATATTCATTACACGTTTATGGAGGGGAGGGGCCGAGGGGCGCATCCAGAGCCACGTCTGGAGTCGACATGTCGTTTGCTGCAAGTGACTGGGATAATGCAGAATGATGATATTTCCCGAGGCAAGAGCGAGCGGGCGGACTGGCGCACCGGGGGGCGGGGGGGGGCGGGGCGGGGCGGGGCGGGGCGGGGCGGGGCGGGGCGGGGCGGGGCGGGGCGCGCGGAATCGTTCAGCGAGGAAGAGACGGTAGATAGTATGAACATCGTAAATCAGAGGGGAAGCAGGCAGGCCGAGGCAGGCAGGTAAGAGGCCCCGAATACGGTTTGGCTCGGCTCGCCTCCCAGACACACCTCACCTCACATGACATGACAGCAAAACAGTGGGAAATAAATGGAAGGCTTTCCCGGCAGACGACGCGAGATCGGGAGAGGAATCGACGAATGTACGCGAAGCGACTGTCGGCCTAGCGGACGGGGAGGGGAGGGGGAGGGGGTGGCGCCACCAGCAGCATGTCTGCAGACCGTGGTACAGCACCACCTGGTGCAGCACAATTTGGTGCCGGGGAATATTTGACCATTGACCACAGGATCCGAGGGGGCAACCACGTTCAAAGTTCGGGGACACAGGATTTCTAAAAACTAGAGATTTCATAGAATTTCGCAAGATTTCCTCCAATTTTTGACCCAAAATTTGCTTGTCTTTTGCTTTTTGGGGGAAAGATTTCGGATTTCCAGAGATTTTAAGGGCGTCAGGGGACACGAGATTTCTCGAGTGGTTGTCCCCTCGACAGGATCTAACCTCTCGAAAGGAAAACCTGGATAAGTAGCACGGTAGCACAGCGGAAACGAACCCAGTTCTAGAACTCACGTCGCCGTCCGAACACACACGACAATGTTTTAAAGCAAACTGGTTGGCGATTTCAACGGGATAGTCTGCCCCGGCCGCGCCATGCGAGGATAGGAGGGACAACACAATGCGTCGAGATAGAACGGATAGAACACAAGGCCTTTTGTGTGGGATAGAAGGGTAGACGGGGCGGTGCAGCGCGGACAGTTCAATCCAACTTCTTAATTCGACGCCCAACTCAATCATCGAGACGTTCATTACAGGATGCGTCCGTCTCTCTCGCACCCGCCGTCACGTCGCGGCCACTTCCGGTCGGTGCGATGAGCGAGCCGAAAGAGGTGCCCCGTTCCAAAATCAAACCACTTACAAAAAAAAACTCACGGAAAAAGGATTGGAAAATTTCATTTCACTTGGCTTTTTGCCAGGAGATCATTAACTTTCTGGAAAAAACTCAATCAAGCAGACAGGGAGCTTTGAATCTCGCAGAAGCTTGACTTCTTTCGCACATGCAATATAAAGCATTTTCAATTTCAATTTCTAATGCCAATTTCGATTTCAAATTCTATTTCAATTTCAAATGTCAATTTCAATTTCAAATGTTAATTTCAATTTCAAATTCTATTTCAATTTCTAATGTGAATTTCAATTTCAAATTCCATTTCTCTCCCCCCCCCCCCCTCTCTCTCTCTCTCTCTCTCTCTCTCTCCCTCCCTCTCTCTCCCTCTCTCTCTCTCTCTCTCTCTCTCTCCTCTCTCTGACACACACTGGGCCCCGTTCCGCGAGACTGCGAGACGCGGCGTGGTGATTCTATATCGGCGAATGTGGATGCCTGGCGTTGCCTGGCGATGCCTGCAGGGAGCCGTCGCCATCACGGCCTAAACGGCGTCGTATGAGGACGGAGGGCGCCCTGCCCCGCGGACTGATTCCGAGAGTCGTTTTCGTCGCTCTGTCTCTCTCGCATCCATGGCGACGCCCGGTGAGTGCGAGAGAGACGGAGCGACGAAAACGACTCTCGGAATCAGTCCGCAGGGCCACGCCGCGCCGGTGCGATGACGGCGCTCGCTCCGGTGGCAAGGCGTGGCAACGGCACCCCGCGGACCGCTATCGCCCACGATCGGAGGGAGAGAGAGAGAGAGAGAGAGAGAGAGAGAGAGAGTTTCCGCATGCGATACGTGTGCATCGAGGAGCAGGTGGAGTGTAGCAAAGGCGAATGAAGCTCGCAATGGGGCTCATTTTGGTATGGCCATCGCAGTATATAGGACAGGGGTGGCAGTCGGCAAAAAGGTTTCAACTTCCGGGCTGAGCTGTGAATGGTGTCGTTATCCAAACCCCGGTTCGTTTCCCAATCCGCAGCATCAGGATGAAACGTAGTCGGGTTGTGGGTACACTGTAAAAATTTGAGTCGTCACTTGATGAAAATTTCAAGGCTAATTTTCCTTACAAGGAATGTCATCAAATCAATTAATGACATTGTTGTCATGCCCATGCAATAAGTATAGGAGCTTTGATGAAAATGTCATCAATTTGTGATGAGATCGTCATTATTTGAAAAAGATGAAAATACCATCCACGGTTTTCTCATTTTCACAGGGTAGCGCACACACTCTGAAAACCTTACAAACTTTTTTGAGCTTTCCAAACAAAAGTAGCTTGCTATAACAAAGTATTTTGAGAGCATATATATAAAAGCTTACAAAGAAAAAACTCTGTAATTTACGAACTAATTCTTCTAATAAAAAAAAACTAAATAGTTTGTACCTTACATATGCTGAGAATACTTCGTAAGGTTTGGTGCAAAAAAGGAAAAAAAGAAACGGGGTTCGAAACCAGCTTCCGGTTTTACCTCTCCCATTCCAGCTGGCCTCCCCCGGGACTATCCCCCGATGCCGCTCTGTGGCATAAAACGGAAGGAGAGATGTGGAAGGGGCAATAAAAGGCGATGATTTGAAATGATAAAAGGAAACGCGCGCGCGATATCATCGTCGCGATTTGATTCAAAATGGCGCGCCGCGGCGCCGGAAGGTGAAGGCGGCCGGAGGGAGCGGAATCGCTGCTGTCCTCTCAAGAAATTTATGGTAGATTACAAAACTTTTAAAGCCGCTGGTGGCGGGGTGGGGTGGGGGAGGAAGGAGAAGGGAGGAGAAGGGAGGAGAAGGGGGTGCAGCAGTAGAGTGGGGGTGGCTGGGTTCACAGCGGCCTTTGACGAAATTGTCAGGACGTACAAAGACAGATTCAAAGGTTCACTCACTGTAAAAAAAAAAAATTGTAGTCAAATTCCTATACATGTAAAGGAATTTTGCTAGACCACTGTATGGTGAAATTCCGAACACTTTTTACAGAGTGCACACTGAGAAAACCTAACATACTATTTTAGATCTTACAAAGAAAAGCAGCTTGTCACATCAAAGTGTTTACAGCAAACATAAGCTTACAAAGAAAATACTTCGTAATTTACGGACTATTTCTTCGTGTAACAAAGTACACTACTCTAGAAACTGAAGAGAGTGCATGGCATGCTCCTCCTAGGAGTCAACCACAAAGCACACTCTTCCCAAGAGCATGCTTGCAAGCACACTCTTCCCAAGAGCATGCTTGCAAGCACACTCTTCCCAGGAGCATGCTTTCAAGCACTCTCCTTGCTTGCAAGCATGCTCCCAGGAAGAGCGTGCTTGTCAAGCATGCTCCTGGGAAGAGTGTGCTTGCCAAGCATGCTCCTGGGAAGAGTGTGCTTGCAAGCATGCTCTTGGTAAGAGTGTGCTTTGTGGTTGACTCCTAGGAGGAGCATGCCATGCACTCTCTTCAGTTTCTAGAGTAGTTTGAACTATGTATGCTCAAAATACTTGGTATTAAGGTTAAAAGAGTGCATGATAAGCACTTGGATGGACCATTAAAATATAAAAAACGCGAAAAATTCAATTTGCAAGGCTCGAAGTGGTTTTCAAAAAAGAAGGCGGGAGACCTGAGTCGAACCCGCGACATGTCGGTCCGAATCCCACCCTCTAACCCACGCGGCCACCGCGAGCCACCTCACGACGCGCTCGAGCAACATGGCGGCGGCGGGGCGTGGCGCGAAGGAGGCCGCACCAATGGGCCGCAATTTCATAACCTTGCGTCATAACGCGCCTGGGTTGGCGGCTTGGGTGGGGCTGGGCGGGCCGCCCCTCTCTCTCTGCGTCTCTGTCTTTCTGTGTCCATCTCGCTCCCACCCACGCGGCCCGCCCCCTCCGAGCCTCCCGGCCCACAGTGGGCCAGAAGACCGGTGGAGGCGTCCAAAATTCCAGACGCGTTTTGAGCTCCAGAGTCGCCAAATGGGACTCGAACCGAACGTGTGACCCCACCAATGGATTGCTCTCCGAACGAGGAATCCATTGGTGGGGTCACACGTTCGGTTGAAGGCCGACTCCGGAGCTCAAAACGCGTCTCAAATTTTGGCCGCACTACCGGTCTTCTGGCCCACTGTGAGGCCTCCACCGCAGCGCCGTGCGCGTTGGGCTGCCTGGCTCGCACGGCGCCGCATCGACCGATCATACCTGGCGGAAGGCGCATCGCGCTACACTTTCCGGCACACTTCCGCCACACTGGAAGTGGGTGTGCCCGCACTTCCCGCCGCCATGCCGGACCGTCGCCTTATTCTAAAACGATTTCGTTTTGAAAACTCGGCTCAACTCGATTTGGAACTCGGAAACCCGTCTCGCTGTTGATGTGCTGCAGGGCGAGCGGTTCGGTTCCCCCAAGGCCGAGCCCAAAGCTCCCCGACGACTCCCCTCCGCCGTGCCGCCCTCGTCGCCCTCCTCGGCCGTGGGGACGCGGCCAGCGGCGGTCAGCAGACTGATTCCGAGAGTCGTCTTCGTCGCTCTGTCTCTCTCGCACCTACACGGGACGCCCCACGAGTGCGAGAGAGACAGAGCGACGGAAACGACTCTCGGAATCAGTCTGCAGGAAAACAGTGCAGAAGACAGTCATGGAGACATATTGGCAAATTTGCTGACCGATGGCCGGCCTGCAGGCCTGCACATGCTGCGGGCAACGGAACGAAGGGACGCGGGGAATTTCAGAACGGGCGCACACTGTCCGATGGGGGATTTATTTAATTAAATAATGGATTATTTCAAAATGTTTGGTAATTCATGGAGGTGAGGCAAGTGATGAATGTGTGCGTGAGTGTGTGTGTGTGTGTATGTATGTGAAAGTGTGTTAGTGTGTGAAAGTGTGTTCGTGTGTGAAAATGTGTTAGTGTGTGAAAGTGTGTTAGTGTGTATGTGTGAGTCAGTGGCGGATCCAGAGGCGGCCTATAAGGGGGCAAAGTAGCAGATAGCCTACCTTTCAGGCGGCTATCTAGAGGCAATAGGAGGGGGACCCCTTGCGCCCCCCTGTATCTGCGCCTCGTGTGTGTGCGTGTTAGTGTGAAAGTGTGTGTGTTAGTGTGAAAGTGTGTGTGTTAGTGTGAAAGCGTGCGTGTCTGTGTTAGTGTGAAAGTGTGTGTGTCTGTGTTAGTGTGAAAGTGTGTGTGTGTGTGTGTGTGTGTGTGTGTGTGCGTGCGCGCGTGCGTGTGTGAGTGCGCGGTGGGTGGCTTGATTGGCAGTCGTTAATATCCCGGCCGCGGAATGACCACCGTCCTTCCACGCGGTCCTTCCCTTGCCCCCGTCCTTCCGGCAGTGGCGTGGCGGCGCGGCCGGCACTGCAGCCACAATCACAATAACACGATAACAGTAATAACACCGAGCCCGGGCGACTGCTTCCGGCCGCACCACCACTCTCTCGCACCAGCATGGCTCGCCCTGCGAGTGCGAGAGAGACAGAGCGATGAAAAGGACGCACCGTTTCGGAGAATGACCCACCCAGGCAGCCAGGCATCCCACAGGGCGGCCGCAGCAGGGGAGGCGTCCTCCAAATGACCACCCTAAGACTGCGGGGCTGTCTGTTCGGACCGCGCGCTGGACCGAGAGCGCGACACACACACACACACACACACACACACACACACACGGTCGAGGACGCTAAGCCGCACCTAAACGCACCTACAACATAAACACCGAGGGGGTGAACACTTGCGCGTAATGCCCCGTACACAAAAACCGTGTGTCGCGTGTCATACACGTGAACGAAATACCACACTGAGAAAACCTTACAAACTATTTTGGGCCTTACAAAGAAAAGTAGTTTGTATAACAAAGTATTTTGAGCATACGTAAGCTTACAAAGAAAATACTTCGTAATTTACGAACTATTTCTTCGTATAACAAAGTATTTTAGTTTGTTACACGTATGCTCAAAATACTTCGTAAGGTTTTAAGAGTGCATTTTTGGGTTAAATGTGCCATATTTTGGCATTTTAAGGCCGTAGTACACGTGAAATATCCCCGTAATACAGAGTTATACCGAGTAGTCTGTGCACGATTTTCTTTTATAAACACACTCTCCGAAGTCGCTCCCACTCCCCACGCACACACACACACAAATACACACATATACACACAACACACACACACACAAACCCATACACACACACGCATCAGGCATGGACACTGTGCTGCTGACCAAACTGCGGCGGTCCTTTACGGCACCTCCGTCCAGTCCGGCACATACCAGCACTCTCACACTCTCTCTCTCACACACACACACACACACACACACACACACACACACACACACACACACACACAGAGGGGCACAGCACCCAAGTGCCATGCCGGCCAAAACTTTGGCCCGCCATAAACATGCCGTTCGGCAACTTGTGTATGGTGGCAGAGAGATTTGTCAGAGTGGCGCGCGCGGTAGTTGTAGTGCCGGACTGCTAGTGTGTGGGGTGGTTACCCTACCCTACCCCGGGCAGCGCCGGGCCCCGGCCGGCCATATTTTACGATGACCAGTCCGCCAGCAGAAGCATGCTGCAGCCTGATTCCGAGAGTCGTTTTCGTCGCTCCGTCTCTCTCGCACTCACAGGGGTCGTTCCGTGTGGGTGCGAGAGAGACAGAGCGACGAAAACGACTCTCGGAATCGGTCTGCTGCTGCGGCTGCGTGCGAATAGTGCGAGAGCGCGGCGGAGGGAGGGAGAGGGTGAGTGGGAGGCAGGACCGCGCTCTCGGACGCGACCCAGAGGGGCAGCGCTACGCAGCGCCACGCAGCGCGCTGCAATGAACGTAAATTACCAAATGCAGCTAGCCGGGGCCTGTCTGTATGGGCTGAAGCCTGATTAGTGCAAGAGGATGTCTGCTTGGGTGTGTGAGCGTCAGTTAGTGTGAGCGTTTGTGTGGAATATGGAATCTCTTTGAACAGACAGAACGTGTCAATGTGGGTAGTTTCGTCAGTAACTCAGAAAACATGAAGTGCGTACTCAGTGTACTCTGAATACTCATGAGATGTACTCTCGTTTCCAGTGAACCCCATCAGGCGACTAAACTTTTAGCAACTTTCGAAAACGACTGTTTTTGAATCTTTACCGCCAGTTTTCCACAAGGGGAAATAACTCAAATAACTCCAGCCAAATTTGTGCCCCGAAATTCATCAAAACTTGTAAAATTTACTGGAATTCATTCAAATTCCTCGAAATTTGATTGAAATTCATGGAAATTTGACTGAAATTCGTCAAATTTTGACTGAAACTCCTCGAATTCAAACCGAAATTAGACTGAAATTAATCGAAATTTGACTGAAATTCATTGGATTTGTACTCCGAAATTCACAGTGATTTCCCCTTGGCGCGGCGAGTCTGTCTCCGGTCCCTCGGCCCGCGGTAATTGGACTTGCTTTCTGGTGGTCAGCCAATGATGCACATTGAAATATATGAGGGACGCTGGTGGTGGCGTAGTCGCGCTCTCTCTCTCGCACCCCCTCTCCGGGCCGCGAGTGCGCGCGAGTGCGAGGGAGACGAGACGGCTGGTCGTTACCGCCATTCGTTGGCGCGATAGCCCCGGAAATAAAATTCCGGAATGACGGCGGCAGAGTTTAGTCTCATCCCGCGGGATTCGGAAAGGCCGGCGCGTTTCGCACTCTCAAAAACGCCGAGTCGAATGGAAAGCTTATTTAAAAACATATAAAAAGGACCTTGAAACTTCGTTTTAAATTTTCACTTTTAAAGGGCGTTTCTGCAACAATTTTAGAGAGGGAAAAATTCGAAAAAATTTAAAAATTTTAAACGGTTTGGAAATTTTTTATTCCAGCCTACTTTTTAGATGGGAGGCTTAATCGAACACCAAAACAAAACGATGCACCGAATTTCTCATTACACAGCGGACGAAGGTGCGGCTCGCTGCCGACAGATTTCCGCTTCCCTACGGACTGCTTCCGAGAGCATGTTCGTCGCTCTGTCTCTCTCGCACTCATGGGGCCTCCCGTACAGGTGCGAGAGAGACAACGCGACGACAACGACTCTCGGAATCAGTCTGCCGACAGACGGACGGGCGGGGGCTGAGGCGCGGACCCACGATTTGCTCGTTACGAGGCGCGACCGAGCGAGCGGCGAGTCCTTGCTCGCCGTACGTACGTCGCACAGTGGGCCAGAAGACCGGAGGAGGCGGCCAAAACTCTAGACGCGTTTTGAGCTCCGGAGTCACTTAACAGGACTCGAACCGAACGTGTGACCCCACCAATGGATTGCTCTCCGAACGAGGAATCCATTGGTAGGGTCACACGTTCGGTTCGAGTCCTGTTTAGCGACTCTGGAGCTCAAAACGCGTCCAGAGTTTTGGCCGCCTCCACCGGTCTTCTGGCCCACTGTGCGTCGCTTCGGGCCGGGCATGGCCGGGCACCCCGACACCCCGACAGGCAAAGGACACCGGAAAGTGATTACGAAATAAGTTTGAGGGGATCCGAGGGGCGTCCCGCCCCGTGCTGCCGCCCCGTGCGTCCCCACGCGGGCATCACGCATTGTGGCAGTGGCGTGGCGGCCCGGCGGCAGGGCGGGCGGCAAGGAAGTCCGCCACGGCCTTTTAAATTGGACTTGCCAATTTCATCCCCTTGGGGTCGTTAGCGTCGCCTTTTGTTCCCTTGTGTGTGTGTGTGTGTGTGTGTGTGTGTGCGCGCGCGCGCGTGTGTGTGTGTGTGTGTGTGTGTGTGTGTGTCCCTCTGCCTGTCTCGAGAAGAGGCGGCTACAGCACCTCTGTTATTACTGAGATCAATTATTCGAAAAGAAACTTTTTTGCCGATTTAAAGCGGGTTTTAGGAATGGCGTCTCGTCTCACAGTGGGCCGGAAGACCGGCGGAGGCGGCCTGAATTCTAGATGCGTTTTGAAATCCAGAGCCGCCGAAAAGGACTCGAACCGAGCGTGTGACCCCACCAATGGATTGCTCTCCGAACGAGGAGTCCATTGGTGGGGTCACACGCTCGGTTTGAGTCATGTTCAGCGACTCTGGATAGGATAGCTCAAAACCCGTCTAGAATTTCCGCCGCCTCCACCGGTCTTCCGGCCCACTGTGGGTCTGCCTTGCCTGTGGACTTGATTTCAAAGTTGCCTTGATTTTAAAGTTGTCAAGTTTTAATTGGTGTTTTTATTACTACTCGTCGGTTTTTGGCCACCGAGTCTGGAGACTGCAGTGACCTCCAGGGCGTCCCTTGGCCCGGCCCTGAGTGGGTCCAGGACGAGGGGCAAACAACTTCGACAAAATTTGTACACCGTTATTTCAAATTCCCGTTATTTCACTAAATTTCAAGGGTATTTCAACGATATTTCAAGGGTATTTCAACGTTATTTCGACGTTATTTCAACGTTATTTCAGCGTTATTTCACGTTGTTTCAAAGGAGATGTACACCAAAATTCAAGTTGTTGGCCCCTCGGTCCAGGACGTCCAGGACGTCCAGACGGCCAGCATGACGGCCTGCCGCCCCTCCGCCCCGAGGGCCGGCCGCTCCGTCATCATCCCCGTGATCCTCGTCCGGTGCGGGCCGCGTCCGAACCTCTCCGTCTCTCTCGCACCGTTACGCCACACCGCGAGGGTGTGAGAGAGGCGGAGCGAGGGCCGGCGCGGGCGGTGGGCGGACGAGAGGCCCTCCTGCTCCTTCTCGGCCGGCAGCGCGGTAATGCATTCACGGAAGGGAATTCCACAATAAGGACTCGCCCGGCTTAGAGGGCAAGACGGACGCCTGCCAATTTGCAAAGAATTGTCCCCCCCACTCTACCCCTGCCCTTCCCCCTTTCCGGCAGGAGCTTGACCACAGGGGTGGAACGGGAAGAGGTGCGCTGAGGCGGAGAGTTCAAAATCCAGGGGCTACGCCCACCAGGCCAGCGCACGCGGCCAGGTCAGCACACAGTGGGCCGGGAGACCGGCGCAGGCGGCCAAAACTCTCGACGCGTTTTGAGCTCCAGAGTCGCTAAACAGGACTCGAACCGAGCGTGTGACCCCACCAATGGATTCCTCGTTCGGAGAGCAATCCATTGGTGGGGTCACACGCGATCCTAGTTCTCCCAGGAAATCCCTGGAAATCGCATATGCCCAAAGGAAAAGGAAAGGACCAGTTTTGCCGTGTGGTGTGAAGGACAGCGTTTGAAAAATCACTAATATTTCCACAGCGTTTGACACGAAGTCGCGGTGAACGGGCCCTGAGAAAACCTTACCAACTATTTTAGGCCTTAAAAAGAAAAGCAGCTTGTTATAACGAAGTATTTTGATCAGATATAAGCTTACAGAGAAAATACTTCGTAACTTACGAACTATTTCTTCGTATAACAAAGTAAATTAGTTTGTTCTATATGTATGCGCAAAATACTTCGTAAGGTTTCGAGCGTGGGTAGCCGAACTAGGACGGCCAATATTTCCGTCTTGTTTCTTGTTTTCGCCGCCACCGCTTTTGGCTGAGGACCGTTCGGGCCGAGCTCCAACCCTGCCGGTGGGCGGATAAGGACCGCGAGGACCAAAGGGATGACGAGGAAGGGCGCCAGTTCAGCAGGACGCCCCGCCTCGCCCCGCCTCGCCCCGCCCCGCCCGCCCCGCCCCGCCCCGCCCCGCCCCGCCCCGCCCCGCCTGCCCAGCGTCCGACCTCTCTGTGTCAGCAAAGCGGGCCTCGACCACTCATCAGGCTATGCAAAGACGCTCAGGGACTTAAGGTACGGTCGGGCAGCCATCAAAAAGGGCGCCGGCGTCGTCCATCTGGCCCAGCCAGCCCTGCAGGACAGCCCTGCCCGGCCCAGCCAAGGGCGTAGGGCCGTGAAGGGCCGTGAAGGGGCGAGGGCCGACCCTATCAAGTGCCGGCCGTGCCGGGGTGTCGCTAAGAAGGTGTCCGTTCTTAGTGGTCATCGCCGCGCCGAGCCGAGCCCCGCCCCGCCCCGCACAGCCCCGCCTTGAGGCGGCCGCCACACTGCCAGCCACACCGCCAGCAGACTGATTCCGCACACTTAATGTTTTTGTACAAATTTTGTACGAGACATCACAGTTTTTTGTGCACACGAACTTTTCGTACAAATTTGTACAAAATTTTGCACAATTTTGTACAAAACTGGCGAAAAATGTGCAGTTTTTCCTACGAAAATTGTACGAAAATTTCGTGGGCACAAAAAACTGTGATGTCTCGTACAAAATTGTGCATAGCATTTAGTGTGCGAGAGTCTACTACAAGGGACGCCGATGAGTGCGAGAGAGACAGAGCGACGAAAAAGACTCACGGAATCTGTCTACTGCGCATGCAGCACGGGGCCCCGGTGGACGGGTAGGCGGACAAGGAGCCTCGTCGAAGAAGGATGCCGCCACGGCCTTCTCGAAGACGGCGAAGCCGTTTTCGAACGGGAAAACGCCTCAGGAAAACTCGCGAGTGGAGCCAAGATTAGCCCTGTCGCTCGTGTCGCTGAAATTAGAGACATTTATGGCGTCCGTTTGCGGCAGGCGCCGCGCCGCGCCGCGCCCTGCCCGAAATGAAGCACAACTTGGCTGCGGCCGGCGGGACGGACCGGCCGGCCAGCAGGATCGAGGGCCAGTCTGCCTAACAGGAATTAGGCCCTTCTCAAATTCAAAGGCGGTGGCCGCTCGTCTTTGAGGAGGCGGACCCCTTGCGGGGCGGGGCGGGGCGGGGCGGCAAGGCGAGGCCAGCGGCGCCGGGGCCGACCGAGCTGACACCGAGTCTTTGCACGTGGACACCATTGCTCCGACCCCCGCAAGCCTGGCCGGCCTCGCTGGCGTCGCTAGCCGCAGAATGAAGGGGTGGCTTGAAGCTGCAGCGGTGGCCGGCGGCCCGGCGCACAGTGGGCCAGAAGACCGGTGGAGGCGGCCAAAATCCCGGACGCGTTTTGAGCTCCAGAGTCACTAAATGGGACTCGAACCGAACGTGTGACCCCACCAATGGATTGCTCTCCGAACGAGGAATCCATTGGTGGGGTCACACGTTCGGTTCGAGTCCTGCTTAGCGACTCTGGAGCTCAAAACGCGTCTAGAGTTTTGGCCGCCTCCACTGGTCTTCTGGCCCACTGTGCCTCCGGTCCTTCGGCCCTGCCCTCCCCCCGGACGCGGCCCGGCGCCCGGCTCGGTTGCACCGCGTCCAAGGCGACGCCCACGACGACGTCCTTTGAGAAGTTGGCTGCCGTGAAATGAGTCGCTAACTCCATACGGGGCGGGGCGGGGCGTCGAGGAGCCCTCTGGCCGTGGCGAACGACGGGCCGGCTTCGCCTGCCCCGCTGCAGGCGGCCACCCAGAACCCAGAACCCACGGTCAAGAACCTATAGATCCACCCAACCCAGAAGCCACAACCTAGTAACAACAAGGTAAAAACGGTTCCTGCAGGGTAAAAACGGAACCTGGTTTTCCCAGGAAGCCTATGCACTGTTAGTAAAAAAGTCCGTAAATTTACGGAGAAAGTTACTCTAATTTTGGGAATGGAGGCTCCGTAAATTTTCCATCTTTTTACGGAGATTTTCCATATTTTTACGGAGATTTTCCGTATTTTTACGGAGATGAACCGCATTTTTGCAGAAATAAACGCATTTTAACTGTTTACTTCCCTCCTTCTACCTCCGATGTTAATGCAAACAGTGTCCTTTTATACGAAAGTGATATTCTCCAAAACTGTCTGAAGATCCACTTGACCACATGCCAGGATCGGATAAATGGACGGAAACCCAAAGGCGAGGTCGCTTTAGGGAAGGCGCACTCTTGGAACACCGAATCAGTTGGTCACCCAACCCATCGATAACGTGAATTAGTCTGTTCTTTTTGATAAGTAGGGCTTCTATTTCATTTGTATACATAACTTCCATATTTTTACGGAGAAAATCCATAATTCATAAAAACGGAGATCTCCGTAAAAAAAATGGACAGTCTCCGTTAAATTTCCGTATTTTTATGGAGTTTTCTGACAGTGTGGTTGAGACATAGGCGATTTCCAGGCAGTTCCTGGGAAAACCAGGTTCCGTTTTCACCGTGTGGTTTTCCCAGGAACTCCCTTGAAATCGCCTATGTCTCTACCATAAGCTCCCTGGGAAAACCAGGTACCGTTTTTACCGTGCACGGCCCAGAACCCAGAACCTAGAGCCCACGATACAGAACCCATGGGTTCTGCAGAAGCCACAGGCAAGAACCCAAAAAGACCCTGCTAAGCAGCCTCCGTGCCACGGCAGAGGCTACTATAAAGATGTACACGTTAAAAAACGGTACCTGGTTTTCCCAGGAACCCCCTGGAAATCGCCTTAGTCTTTACCACAGGCTTCCTGGGAAAAGCAGGTACCGTTTCTACCGGTTTCTACCGTGTACAGAAAGCGGTAAGCAGTTCAAAGTCGTCGAGTCACTTCAAATGGTAAAACAAGTCTCAAAAACGCAGGGAAGGCTAAAAAGAAGTGGCCAAAAAAAGGTTTACAGACCGACATTTTACACGAACAGGAGGCCAAGGTTTCGGCACTTCCCTCCTACCGGACTTTTTCTGCATGCGATTTCTAGAAATAAAGTGTCGGGAAAACGGGAAATTGAATTTTCCCGCACGCGCGCTCAATCCGGATTTTAATTGGCGCGTTAGGCAGGCGTGCCAACAGTGCCTGGTCCGGGGCGGCCGCCGGGCGCACCAACCCCCAAATGATAAAACGGAGAGAACGAGGATAAAGAGGAACAAAACGCGCTATCAAATTGGCGGCTACAGATTCGATCATCCAGCGGTATTGCAATGAGGGGGGAGAGAGAGAGAGAGAGAGAGAGAGAGAGAGAGAGAGAGAGAGAGAGAGAGAGAGAGAGAGAGAGAGAGCGTTTTGAGGATAAGCTGCTGCTGGACCAATAGCTCCTCTCTCTCTCTCTCTCTCTCTCTCTCTCTCTCTCTCTCTCTCTCTCTCTCTCTCTCCGCTTCCCCGTTCGCCTTTTTATTACTTTCTACCTGCCGTGGGCCATTGACCTTTTTCCCCGGCATACAAGGGTGCGCGCGTTTGCTGTATAAAATGATTCGTTCCGCGGATCAAATTAAAATCCCGCCGGGCCGCGGTTTGCTGGTTTGGGCCATTCGGCCGCCATTCGTCCGTTCGCCGTTCCCTTCCCAAATCTCTCATTCCATGCCGCCGGCCGAAGCCGTGCCGTGCCGAGCCGCTCTCTCATTTCTCTGCTCCATAGCCAGGTCCCTTTTGTATGTGATTTGCTTTTTTCCTGCCGAAATAGACGTGCTGTCCGGGGGAGGGGGGGGGGATGAGGGAGCCCTGTTGTATAATTGGATGTAGCTTACAGGCATGATCAGGAAATCCGAACCTGCCGAAGATGAGATTATCGGCAAAGTCGGCAAAAGAAGACCGGGCAGGCCGGCCGGGGCCAGAGATGGACCCAGGCAAAGTTTCGAACGCGCCCCGGGTCATGGAGGAGGAATCGCTCCACTCCCGAGGGGTGAATCACTGGTGTACTCATGTGTACAAATTCGCCCGTACTCAGTGTACTCACAAGTTCAAATTTAGCAAAATTCGCTAGTTTAGAGTAAGATTTGGTGTTGCGTGTTGTCTAAAACACTAATAAAAGCCTTTACACGTATATAAATGTGAAATTTACGAGTTTTCTAAGGTGTACTCACCCGTACTCATGTACTCCTGTGTACACCAGAACGCTGTCAGGCGCGAAAAGGGAAGTGGGGCGGGGTCCTCCGGTGACACCCTCGGGGAGTGACCAGGGCCTCGGCCGGCGGACAATTCCGAGAGTCTTTTTCGTCGCTCTGTCTCTCTCGCACTCATGGGAGCCCCGTATTGGTGCGAGAGAGACAGAGCGACGAAAGCGACTCTCGGAATCGGTCTGCAGGGCGCACGGGAAGGCTGGACCGCGAGACGCGAGGCGAGGCCGAGGGAAGCAGGGCGGAGCAGGGCCACATTAATAACACGTACGGGACGAGGAGAGGAAGTGGCGGCAAAAAAAAGGGCAGGCGACGCCAGAGCCAGACTACCCCGAGTCCTTTCCCCTTTTTCCTTTTTCCCGCCAAAACTGACACCCGATATCTCCCTGGACCGCGCCGCCGCGCCCCTCGCCCAACCCCTTCCCTGGCCGTACTAATTACGCGTCAGGGTTCTTGATTTGTTTGCTTTTCACCTCCTCGGCTTGCCCAGGGCTTGCCGAGGCCTTGGCTCGGGCTTCCCTTGCTCCGAGCTTGCTGCCGCACAGTGGGCCAGAAGACCGGTGGAGGCGGCCCAAAACTCTAGACGCGTTTTGAGCTCCAGAGTCTCTAAACAATGCTCGAATCGACTGTGTGACCCCACCAATGGATTCCTCGTTCGGAGAGCAATCCATTGGTGGGGTCACACGCTCGGTTCGAGTCCCATTTAGCGACTCTGGAGCTCAAAACACGTCTAGAGTTTTGGCCGCCTCCGCCGGTCTTCTGGCCCACTGTGTGCTGGCTGCTTGCTGCTGGCTGCTTGCTCACCGGCCGGATGGACCGCCGGCCGCCGCCTTAGCGAGAGACTCGTAAAGAAGTCTCTGAAAAAAAAAAAACAAAGCGCAGATCATTTTTCTGCCCAATTCACTCTATCGGCCCGAAGGGATTTCAGGAAAGGTGATTTCAGCCAAGACGATTTCTGCTCTTTCCGTGACAGATCTGGCGAGGCAGACTGATTTCCAGAGTCGTTTCCGTCGCTCTGTCTCTCTCGCACCCACACGGGGACACCCGACACCCCATGCGCGCGAGAGAGAAAACGACTCTCTGCCGGCGGCACTGTGCACTGTATTACGGGATACTCATACACGTCCAGCGGAGGAGCGCGAGGGGGAGGGGGCGGGCCAGCGCCGCGCCACCCCTGCCATTGTTTACATGAAATGTGTTTTAGGTATCACCCCACGAGTGACCACCACCACCCCGCCGCGCCCACCACCCCTCCCCTCCCCTCCCCCCCCTCCCCCTCCCCTCCCCTCCCCTCCCCTCCCCGCCCAGCAGAGCGCGCCACCCTCGGTCCAGCGCGACACGCGTCTCTCTGGAAATATTCGCCCCTAAGGGTGTGGGGGGGAGTAAGGAAAGGGGTGCACCGTGGAGCATTATTTTTCCTCCCTCAGTGACCCTTGCCTCGGCCGCAAAGCCCCAGGCAGGCCCCGGCCCGGGGAAGAGCCGCGCTTCTTCGCTCTGTCTCTCTCGCACCCCTACGGGCCGGCCCGCGAGTGCGAGAGAGACAGAGCGACGCGGTGCCGCTTCGGAGACAGCCTGCAGGCGGGCAGGCGCGGCCCATCCCCGGCATGGCGGTTAACATCCTTAATTTGGCGTTCTGGGCCCTCGGCGCGGTCCTGGCCCTGCAGGCTGATTCCGAGAGTCGTTCTCGTCGCTCTGTCTCTCTCGCACCCACGGGGCCTTCCCCATCGGTGCGAGAGAGACAGAGCGACGAAAACGACTCTCGGAATCGGTCTCCTGGTTGGCCCTCGGCGCCGTCCCCACTGGCACCTAGTAATCCGCGCGCGCGCCGCTCCAAAAAAGGCAAAGTGGGGTTTTGAGACGGAAAAAAATTCAAGTCTCAGGGGGAGGCCGCCGTTTTGAGGAGGTGGGGGTTTTAAATGAGGTGAACGGGCGAAGGTGCGTCATCGTTGTCTGTTTTCTTTTTGTATAAAAAAAAACTGTTCTTAGATAAATTTTCCTTAAGTTTGTTCATCCGAGGAGGGACAACTTCCCACAGTCATAGTTCGAAATTTATTCACACGACTTCACATTCAGGTAGCAAAAAAGGCTGTGAGCATGAGCAGGCAACATGTGTGGAAAATGCGCCAGCAATCTTGAACATTCTAGCACATTCCCACAATCATTGTACACAAAATTTTACTGTGGATCGCCCCTCAAAATTCACAGTTTTGTTTACTTGATGCTGAGATCTTTGCAACTGTGGACGGCGATATAGACAACGCGCATTTTTTTTTGCGATGAGACAGTTAAACCGGCGAAGGTTGCGGTAGACGTGAGATCTGTAGACGCTCTCAAGCGCGCACACTTCGGAAGACTCCCGCAAGAGTGCCCGCCGCCGCGCCCGACCCGTTCATTTGCTGAGGGGTTGGCAAAATGGGATTTCACGGTGGGGGAGGGCAGCACACTGCAAATGGTGGCCGTGAGCATCACGGGCCGCGGGCCGAAGGGGCAAAAGGGTTTTGACCGGCCGAGGGGAGTGGAGTGGAGCACGCACTCACATTGCGCGCCAAATTCAATACGTTCGCAGTGGCGTGGCCGCGCCGCCCGCGCTGCCCATACACAGGCAGATTAATATCACTTGTTGATGCGTTTTATTGAATTCCCCGGCCGAGATTGGGGGAAGGGGAGGGGAGGGGGAGGGGAGGGGAGGGGGAGGGGGAGGGGGAGGGGAGGGGAAGGGAGAGGGGAGGAGGGAGGGGGAGGGGGAGGGGAGGGGAGGGGGGTTAGTGGGGGGGGAGAGGGAGGGGAGGGAGGGGGGAGGAGGGGCTTGAAGGGGGGCCGAGGGGGGGAGGGGAGGGAGAGGAAGGGGGGCGGGTGCGCGTTCCATATGTGAAGTGGCGGGCGAGAGGGACGCGCGCGATGACGGACTCGGGGTCCGGCACACTGAGAGTCGTCGCTCTGTCTCTCTCGCACTCATGGGGCGTCCCGTACGGGTGCGAGAGAGACAGAGCGACGAGAAGGACTATCGGTCTGCGGGCCGCGCTGCCGCGCTGTCCAGGCGTCGGCCAGACACAAACATTCTCGGCCGGGGGTTGCCGCCGTCCGAGGGAGGGCGGCCGAGGCGGCCGGGCAGGCCAGGCCGGGTGACTTTAAAGTGATTGACGTTTTCCATAAAGAGCGGCTCACACACTTGCTGCTGTCTGAGCGGCCCGGCGGCCCGGCGGGGGACGTGGGTGAGGACGGGGTCGTGCGCGCCTCCGCAGACCGATTCCGAGAGTCGTCTTCGACGCTCTGTCTCTCTCGCACCCACAGGGGACGCCCCATGAGTGCGAGAGGGACAAAGCGACGAAAACGACTCTCGGAATCAGTCTGCTGTGCTGTGCCGCTGGAATGTGACAGACCTTCTTCGCTTCCGTATCCCCGTATCTCCGGCGTGATTTCGACCTTCCGGCCCTCCGGCGCGACGCAGCGACACTGCCACGGAGCAGCGAGGTGACGGTGACGGCCCAGTGGCGGATCCAGACCCGGCAGGGGGGAGCGGCAAAGCAGCACTTTTCGACTACTTACAGTGGCAGAGTGTCGCTTTGCGCCTACCTTCCAGGCGGCAATCTGACGGCCAACGTGGGTCAATCAGCGCCTGCGTGCGAGAGGGATAGCCACGCGTCTAGCACACATGGATTCCGAGAGTTGATTTCGTCGCTCTGTCTCTCTCGCACTTACATAGGGCGCGCTATGAGTCGCTCTGTCTCTCTCGCACTTACATAGGGCGCGCTATGAGTGCGAGAGAGACAGAGCGATGAAGACGACTCTCGCGGAATCAGTCTGCAGAAGTTTCCTTCTATTTCCGACGGAGCCACCGATGCCGCCACAGCAGAAGGCAGGCAGCACACAGTGGGCCAGAAGACCGGTGGAGGTGGCCCAAAACTCTAGACGCGTTTTGAGCTCCAGAGTCGCTAGACAGGACTCGAACCGAACGTGTGACCCCACCAATGGATTCCTCGTTCGGAGAGCAATCCATTGGTGGGGTCACACGTTCAGTTCGAGCCCCATTTAGCGACTCTGGAGCTCAAAACACGTCTTGAGTTTTGGCCGCCTCCCACTGTGCAGCAGCCAGGCAGCACAGCACAGCAGCCCCCTCGGAGAGTCGGAGAGTCGGAGCGAGCACCTCGAGGAAGGGAAGGGTTAGCACGGAGCAGCGCCAAGCAGCCGCCACGCATACCTAAGACAGGCGGGATCTTGAATCAAATTAACCCGCCAGCTCTCATCTCATCTCCATTCCAGCGGCATATCTCCTGCGCGCCCCGCCCCGCCCCGCCCCCGCCGGCGCCAAGAAGCACGCGGGTAAGAAAGACCTCATTTGCCTGAGACGCAGTGTCAACAAGCGAAAAGCGGCCCGAATCACAAGTCATGCGCCGTTATAAAAGCTCAAGTCATGGCCTTACGGTGTGGGGGCCGGTTGGCGCGCGAGGGCTCGGCGGAAAGCGATACGCACAATCAATCTCGAGAGAAATGAGCCCGGCGATATACTCCGTGCGCAAGGGAAGGCCGGCGGAGGCAGCCAAAAGCGTAGACGCGTTTTGAGCTCCAGAGTCGCTAAACAGGACTCGAACCGAGCGTGTGACCCCACCAATGGATTCCTCGTTAGGAGAGCAATCGAATAGTGGGGTCACACGTTCGGTTCGAGTCCCATTTAGCGACTCTGGAGCTCAAAACGCGTCCAAGGTTTTGGCCGCCACCGGTCTTCTGGCCTGTGGGGCCTAGTGCAGCGGTTCTCAACCTTTCTCGGCTCGCGACCCCAAATTTGTAGCCAAAAATTTCCGCGACCCCCAGGAAAAGTTTCGCGACCCCACGGGACCCCTCCTTTAGCATGCCACTGCGTCTGATCCGAGGCGGGCATTTTGCTCCCTCAACGGGCAATTGGTCTTTGGACCTTCCTTTAGCATGCCTCTGTTACGGAGTGCGATTATCAGTCTTAGTTTGGGAGCAGTATTGTCTCAAAGTTGGCCAAAACGCTCAGAAATGTCTTTAAAAAATCATGTTTTGGGTCGATTTTAAGCAGCCACTGCGTCTGATCCGAGGCGGGCATTTTGCTCCCTCAACGGGCAATTGTTCTTTGGACCTTCCTTTAGCATGCCTCTGTTACGGAGT
>NW_023144633.1:4017893-4162893 GCF_012932325.1 Thrips palmi
CAGGAACTCTGCACGCCGAAAGTTTGCAGCAGGGCAGGCAAACTGCGGGAGGCTCCTAATGCAAAAGGACCGAGCGCCGAGAGGATACCTGGCGAGGCCCTGCCAACCCGCCAGACTCGAACCGGCCGCTGGTTGGCAGGGCCTCGCTCCCGCTTCCGTCCCTCCAGGGCCCCTACACTGTGCACTCCAAGTCAACAGCATGGTCAGGTACGTAATCTGTGGTATCGTCGTGGTATCGTCTTTTGACTCAAGTCGTACAAGGAAAGTCACGCGGAGCTGCGTGGGCTCGAGTGAGGGCATCAAGGGAGTTTTCCGTGGAAAGGCGGGAAAGCCCGGCGCGGCCCGGCGCGGCGAGTTGAGCGAGGGCGGAGGCCAAGGCGGAGGCCGAGAGAGAAATTGCCGTCATTTCCATGCGAGTCTCCACTCCACTCTACTTTCTGCGGCCAATTAATTGCGAGTGCGTTCCGCTCTGTTGGCCACACTGCGCCTTATCGGTCGGTCGTGGTCATTCTCCGGCCAAGTGTGCCGTGCAGCCCCGTGCGGCGCAGTCTGGCCAACTTGCCCGGCCGCGATGCGCGCCCGTGGCGTGCCAGTGGCGTGCCGCCGAGTCGAACGCGCCCGCGATGCGCGCCGGTCGCTGCCGGTCTAGTCGCTCGAGGACGCCGAGGCATCGCCTTCTGGAACGCGCCCGCGGAGAAACAAAGGCAGGGCCGATCCACCGGAAAGCCATCATCGGCCAGCGGGCGGCATGCCGGCGGGCACGGGCACCCTGCCAGTGATATTTTAAGAAACAAAGTCTAGCAAAACTTTTGGAAATGAAAACATGACTAAGGATGAAATGATAGTTGAAATTTAGCGGAGGACACGGCTTGTGCTCCGGGCTTTAAAATGGCAAGTCTTTGCTCGCGCCTCCCCCTCACCTTTTTCTTCTTCCCGAGCCGGGAACAGTGTGTCAACAGCCGCTGAGGCGGTGCCGGGCCGCGTCCGGGTCGGGCTAGTCGGGGTCGCGCGTCCCGCCGAGGGGGTCAAAACGACTTGTTGCATCGGGCGCCGGGTTCGGCGCCGAGGCCGCTGAACGGCCGCCGCGATTTTGACTGCTTTGCCTCCCTCCGCGGGGCCCTGCGGGGATGGCGAGGCTCGGCGGGGCGCGGGCAGGGCAGGGGCGCTGGCGGGGTGCTCCCCCTCCCCTCCCCGCGCCGCGCTCGAGTCGGCTTACGACCGCCGGGTGGCTGGCCTCTGGATCTGGCCTCGGTACGCCATGGCCTGGGGCTCCTCGTCGTCGTCGACGTCCATGGAGCGGCCGTGGTTCACGACCTCCACCTGGCCGCTGCTGTGGCCGCCGCCGCCGAACAGTTTCTTGAGGGCCACGATGCCGGACAGCAGCAGGGCGATCTTGGACACCATCAGGGCCTTGCCGGCCAGGAGCGCGAGCCCGGTGAAGGCCATGGCCACCATGGACGAGGCGACGAGCTTGCCCAGCAGCAGGTAGGGCAGCAGGTCCTTCTTCTTGATGCCTCGCTCTGCAACACCAACAGGCAGCTGCAATCATCGGCGACATCGGCGTGGCTCATCGGCGGCAGCTGCGCGGCGGCGGCACCGAGACGAACGCTCAATTTGGGCGGTATTCGCAACGCGCGATCGTAAAGCCCGAAGGCGGCGCCGCGCCACGCCACGCCACGCCGCGCCACGCCTCGGCGTTCATCCGAACAATCGGCCCATCTGGAGAGCAGAACGCAGCAGAGCCGCCAGAGCCCAGACTAATAAAGTCAGCCGCAAAGGCAAACAGCATGCATTATTGACACCGATCAGCGACCACCCGGCCAGCCTGTCCGATTTCGCGCGCGTCCGGACGCCACTTTCGCCGCGTGGATTTTGCCGCCTTTGCTTGTCCACGCCGCGAAACAAAGGCCTACGCTCGGCTACGCATTGCTACGCATCTTTATGCGCGGGTGCGGCCGGACGCAGCGACGGGCCGGATAAACGATCTCGGGCGCAGCGCCGCGCCGCATCGCGAGAGTCCAGGCCCGTCAACGAAGCGCGAAATGTATGAACACCGCAGCCGGCCCAGCAGCCCGTGCACCGTGTGGTGCACGCTGGAAAGTGGCACGGAGAACGGAAAGCTTGTCGTGGGTTTTAGAATCCCTTGTGGTCGCATGTCGGGATCAAGTTCAAGGTCGCCGGGTCCGGGCCCCTGCGGACGGACACCGGCAGGCCCGTAACACACGCGTGCACCCTGGTTGCCTACCCGCCCGTCCGCAGGGGCGCTGCCTTGTGGGCGGAGGCGGTCAGAATCCCGGACGCGTTTTGAGCTCCAGAGTCGCTAAATGGGACTCGAACCGAACGTGTGACCCCACCAATGGATTCCTCGTTCGGAGAGCAATTGGTGGGGTTCGTTGTTCGTTATGAGTGGGCCAGAAGACCGGTGTAGATGGCCAAAACTCTAGACGCGTTTTGAGCTCAAGAGTTGCTAAACATCACTCGAACCGAGCGTGTGACCCCACCAATGGATTGCTCTCCGAACGAGGAATCCATTGGTGGGGTCACACGTTCGGTTCGAGGCCCATTTAGCGACTCAGGATCTCAGAACGCGTCCGGGGTTTTGGCTGCCCTCTGTGCGCTGGGGCCGGCACCGCCATGCCGGTCGTCGACGTGCTCACCTTCACCCTGCTCGGCGAGGTTGAACCTGAGGGCGTGGGTCTGGACGAAGCCGAGCACGCGGTCCAGCAGCATCTGGTCGAGCTTGGCGTCGCGCTGGCCCAGCTCCCGGGGGAGGGACGCCTCCAGGTCGGCGTCGGTGACGGGGGCGGTGGCCGCGCCGGCGTCGCCGGCCGTGCGGACGAGGGCGAGGCCGCCGGGCAGGGCGAGGCTGTCCTTGCGGGCGGCGCGGTCCATGAAGGTGAGGGCCTTGCCCTTGAGGCAGGTGGTGGTGTCGTCCCTGGCCGCGCAGTCCTCCCACACCTTGCCGACGACGCGCATCTCGGCGGACGGCACCAGCCAGCTGAACCAGCCGTCGTCCTCGCCGACTTCGTTCTGCGAGGCGCGCGCTTCGGGGCCGTCCTCGACGGCGGCCTCCTCGGCCTGCTCCACGACGGCGGCCTTGGCGGGCGCCGCGGGGGCCGCGGCCACGCGGTTGCGGGCGGGCGCCGCGACGGAGTAGCTCCGCCTCGACGCGCCGAAGGCCCTGCTCTGGCTGGGCGTCCACTCGTCGGACGGGCGCGCCGACGCCGCGGCCACCAGCACCGCCACCACCACGAACGCACACACTGACGGGGACATGTCCACACACTGCACTGCACCTGCACTGCACACACGTACTCCTGGATGTCCGGCGAGCGACTGTGCCCATCCGGCGCCGCCCCTTCGCTTTTATACCGAGCCTGCCCCGGCTGCCCGCCAGATTTGACGCATGTGGGGCGTGAAAATTCCCTTTCCCCCGGCACGCCGGCCGCCGGGCACCTCGCGAGGTAGCTGGCCGTCGGGCAGGCCGCGGTAGGTGGTGGATCCTCCGGCACCGCGCGGCCGCGGGGCGCGGGGCGGGGCGGGGAAGGCGGCGGGGCAGCGCGGCAGAGCGCCCGCATTCGGGAAGACAGGCGCTCCACAGTGGGCCGACCGGTGGAGGCGGACAAAACTCTTGACGCGTTTTGAGCTCCAGAGTCGCTAAATGGGACTCGAACCGAACGTGTGACCCCACCAATGGATTGCTCTCCGAACGAGGAGTCCATTGGTGGGGTCACACGTTCGGTTTGAACCCTGTTTAGCGACTCTGGAGCTCAAAACGCGTCTGGGCTTTCGGCCGCCTCCACCGGTCTTCTGGCCCACTGTGCGCTCCCCACTGCGGCCCGGACATGTCTTCCCTGAAAGCTCGAGTCCCGCCGACGATGCAGGCGACGTCAGGTGCGTCGGGGTCGCCAGGTCCCGCCACTCTCGCCCTCGTCTTTGCCTGGACGCGCGTCCACACGAGATGGCTGTTTACGCTACGCACCAACTCTCCTGCTGCATTGTTAATCGGCTTCACGACACCGGCGATTTAATCCTCGGACTTTCTGCTCGGCAGCCGTAGCGCGCGTGCGCGGGGGCGTTCCCGGCCGCCGACAAGAAGGCGACGTACTTGGCCGCGGAGTCACGCCAGCGCCGCCACTTCTCACCTGGTCCTCGTTGGGAATCGAGAGCCCACTCCCTGAGAACGACAAGCAGTGTGCCGGCGCTGCACAGTGGGTCAGAAGACCGGTGGAGGCGGACAAAACTCTAGACGCGTTTTGAGCTCTACAGTCGCTAAACAGGCCTCGAACCGAACGTGTGACCCCACCAATGGATTCCTCGTTCGGAGAGCAATCCATTGGTGGGATCACACGTTCGATTCGAGTCCCATCTAGCGACTCTAGAGCTCAAAACGCGTCTAGAGTTTTGTCCGCCTCCACCGGTCTTCTGGCCCACTGTGCGCTGCGGTGCTGCGCGTGGTCGGCGCCGCGGCGTCGCATGTCGCCGTCGGCGGCCTTGTGTGACACTGGGCGCCACCGACGCCGCGCCGGGCTCGCCACTTACATGGGAACGGAACGGCTCCGACGACGCCGCGGCGACGCGCGGTAATGAAAGGACCAACTTTCATCGCGACTTTCGTTTTTCGGCGAAAGCACTCCTGCGACGCGACAAGCTGCCGGACACAACATCTGCATCGGCGAGCCTAATTGGTGTGCGAACGCCAACGACGTCGTCGCGGAGCCAACAACCCGCAGCCCCCTCCCGCGCCGCCTGCGCCACCCGCACCAGCCCACAGTGGGCCAGAAGGCCGGCGCCGGCACCAAACTCTAGACGCGTTTTGAGGTCCAGAGTCGCTAAACAGGACTCGAACCGAACGTGTGACCCCACCAATGGATTCCTCGTCCGAAAAGCAATCCATTGGTGGGGTCACACGTTCGGTTCGAGTCCTATTCAGCGACTCTGGAGCTCAAAACGCGTCGAGAGTTTCGGCCGCCCCCACCGGTCCTCTGGCCCACTGTGCGGCCACGAAAGTGAGTTTCGGGCCGGGTTACGCCTTGCAGTGCAGTGCCGGCCGTGCCTGGGTGCGTTATTCATACGCGGCATGATGGTCGAAAAGCGCACCCACGGCCGAGGCGGGTTTATTAAATGGTGGCGTAACCGCTTTTTCGTGGCGCCCCGTCACGGGTTCACACTTTTCAAGACGCAATTTCGCTATCTCGCTCGTTTCGGGTGTTACGTCCACCGGGAGGGTTGTTGACCCGCCCGCTTGTTTCGCCTGCTTGCGCACAGTGGGCCAGAAGACCGGTGGAGGCGGACAGAACTCCAGACGCGTTTTGAGCTCCAGAGTCACTAAATGGGACTCGAACAAAACGTGTGACCCCACCTATGGATTGATTTCCGAACGAGGAATCCATTGGTGGGGTCGCACGTTCGGTTCGAGGCCTGTTTAGTGACTGTAGAGCTCAAAACGCGTCTAGAGTTTTGGCCGCCTCCACTGGTCTTCTGGCAAAGGGCCGAGTCGGAGCGCCGGCCGGTGCATTCTACACTGCCCGTGCAACGAACCTAACCTAACCTAACCTAACCTGAGTTGTAAGTTGATCTCACGGTGAAACGGTACTCACCTGGTTTTCGCAGGAAGCATGTGGTAAAGACATAGGTGATTTCCAGTGGGTTCCTGGGAAAATCGGGAACCGTTTTTACCGCGCTGAAGATAGCTTCGAACGAAGTAAGAGGTTCGACCAGTATATTTTTTGTCACAAACCCAAAACGTCCGATAAATTTTTCGTTTATCCTTCTAGTAATTGTTTAATTTTCTTAAAAAATAAAAAATTAACACTCTGAAACTTTTTAGTTAGACACTGTAGGCGGTGTGTGTGTCCCGCACGGTCTGGCGAGCATTACGGGGGACTACTTGTGGGCAGCCGGGCGTGGTCTGTGACCACGGTGACGTCGGCAACGCGGCGTCACAAACGCGCTCTGCCTCTTACGCCCACACTGCAAAACATCTTCGGCACTCGTCATTAACAAAACAAGTCTGTTGCTTTCAACGGGACACATTCCAGCGCACAGTAGGCCAGAAGACCGGTGGAGGCGGCCAAACCTCTAGACGCGTTTCGAGCCCTAGAGTCGCTAAATGGGACTCGAATCGTACGTGTGACCCCACCAATGGATTGCTCTCCGAACAAGGAATCCATTGGTGGGGTCACACGCTCGGTTCGAGTCCCATTTAGCGACTCTGGAGCTCAAAACGCGTCAAGAGTTTTGGCCGCCTCTGCCGGTCTTCTGGCCCACTGTGGGTTCCGTGTCGGTGCGAGAGAGACAGAGGGCGCAAGCGCGCTCTTCACTTTTACTTGCACGCGCTGCTGGCGCCATGCTGGCGCGCTGGCCGGCCAGAGGGGTTGAGATGCACTACACCCATGCACCGCGCGGCACCGCGCCGCACCGCGAGAAAGTCGGCATTACTAAAACCACAATTAAATTAGCGCCGAGTCGAGTCGAGTCGGCAGCGGGGTCGGCAGCCGAGCGATTCGGAAGAGTCTGTCTCTGTCTCTCTCGCACGCACGGGGCTGTCCGGAAGGGAGCGAGGGAGAGAGAGAGAGCGACGAACGGGCGGCGATGCGCGAGAGCGGCGTGTTAATTGTCCATCTAGCTATTTAGAAAGCTCCCGGCGAGGCCTGGATGCCTGGATGCCTGGACGCGCGCACTGGGCCAAACCGAGCGATATGGCGCTGAGATGCGTTGCTGCGATGGCCGGCCGTCATAGACGCGCTGCCCTAGCGTGCCGTGGCGTGCCGTGCCGTGCCGAGGCGTACCGCGCCGCGCGGTTTGAAGGTCGATGCGATGCACCGATAGCGAGGCAACGCACTGTGACGCGACGCTCGCCACCCAGCATCATCAGCCAGATGCAGCAATTAAGGTTTCTCCGAGTCGGGTCTTCGATTTTCTAATGAAAAGGGGTTTTCAGGGTCGGGGCTTCGATTTTCTAAATTTGTTTCTTAGGGTCGGGGCAGGTCGGAGCTTCGATTTTCTCATAGGGTATGCAGGGTCTGCGCTTCGATTTTCTGAAGAAGCTTTCAGGGTCGGGCCTTCGATTTTCTTGAAGGGTTTTCAGGGTCGGGGCTTCGATTTTCTTGAAGGGTTTTCAGGGTCGGGGCTTCGATTTTCTTGAAGGGTTTTCAGGCGGGTCGGGGCTTCGATTTCCTTACGGGGGTTTTCAGGATCGCGGCTTCGATTTTCTTGCAGGGTTTTTAGGGTCGAGCGAGGCTCCAATTTTGTTAAGGTTTGTTTTTAGGGTCGAGGAAAACGGGTTTTGAGGGTCGGAGCTTCCAAGACGGGTTTTGAGGGTCGGAGCTTCCAAGACGGGTTTTTAGGGTCGGAGCTTCCAAGACGGGTTTTGAGGGTCGGAGCTTCCAAGACGGGTTTTGAGGGTCGGAGCTTCCAAGACGGGTTTTGAGGGTCGGAGCTTCCAAGACGGGTTTTGAGGGTCGGAGCTTCCAAGACGGGTTTTGAGGGTCGGAGCTTCCAAGACGGGTTTTCAGGGTCGGAGCTTCCAAGACGGGTTTTCAGGGTCGGAGCTTCCAAGACGGGTTTTCAGGGTAGAGGGTGGGGGGTGTTTTCATTGTTTTCCAAGTTACCTTTGGCACCACTTCCGCGATCTCGCTCGCTCCGCCCCGGAGGACCCAACCCGACCCATCTCAACGTAACCTAACCCAGCATAGCCAAAGTGAACCCTGAACGACAACTGGAAATCTCCCAGGTGGTATTCGAAGTGTAGTTTACTGTAGAATTTTCAAACAGGAGGATGCGCTTGGTGCGAAGTGGCGAGGCGCCTTCGTTGACGTCATTGCCCCCTGCTGCACTGCTACTTCACTACTACTGCACTGCTGCACTCTCTCGCGCCCTACATGCAGTGCCTGATTGCGATAACGAGCCAGTCTTCTGGAAATATGCTGCAAATATCGGTGCAGTATGTAAACATGCAAACGCCACCAAAGTGGAAACCAAACCGAACACAATATAGAAACTTTAAAAACTCCTCCTATTTTCACTTAATTTTTTTTTCTAAATAGGGATGTTTTGAGTTGGACTGAAAGCGATCGCTTTTACCGAATTCCAGCGACAACAGTCCAGCGATGAGGAATGTCCAAATTAACAGTGTACCTACAACGAAGCGGGGAGTTCCGGGGCGTTCTCGCCTGCGCGCCGCGCCGCCGGGCGGTTCGCCCAGTCAGAAACACCCGCAGACTGATTCCGAGAGTCGTTCGCGTCGCTCAGTCTCTCTCACACTCATCAGGCGTCCCATGCAGGCGCGAGGGAGACAGAGCGACGAAAACCACTCTCGGAATCAGTCTACTGTGCGTGGCCAGAGTCCGGCATCTTCAGGTGCCGTTCAGCACTGTTACAGTGTTGTGGTCGCTCCGGCCCGCTCGGCCCGCTGCACTGCAGTCCGTCTCGAGTTGTGAGCGCGACAGGGAAAGTGAACAGAGCAGAGCAGGGCAGCAGACTGATTTCCGAGAGTCGTTTTCGCCGCTCTGTCTCTCTCGCGCCTGTACGGGGCGCCCCACGAGTGCGAGAGAGACAGAGCGATGAAAACGACTCCAGGAATCAGTCTGCAGCCTCGTCCACTAATAATGAATCGGCCAGAGCGGATCCAGAGGGGCAAATGCCCGTTCCTCCGTTTTTCCTTGACCCCTGGTGACCGTTTTGTATGACGGTTCCGTTCGTCTTAACAGGAGACTCCAGGTCGGCCGCCCCACAGTGAGCCAGAAGACCGGTGGAGGCGGTCAAAACTCTAGACGCGTTTTGAGCTCCAGAGTCGCTAAATCGGACTCGAACCGAACGTGTGACCCCACCAACGGATTGCTCTCCGAACGCGGAATCCATTGGTGGGGTCACACGCTCGTTTCGAGTCCTGTTTAGCGACTCTGGGAGCTCAAAACGCGTCTAGAGTTTTGTCCGCCTCCACCGGTCTTCTGGCCCACTGTGCAGCGCCCTGCCACCCCGCAGCCCCGCGCCCGTTCTCTCTCCTTCTCCGCGATTCGCGATTCGAACGGCGGAGGAAGGGCGGGGCAATAAAGATACCATCGGCACGCCATAAACCAAAGAACACCGCATCATGCTCTCCACCTTGCTCCGCGTGGCGCCGCGTGGCTCCGGTGGCTCCGCCCCCTACCCCGATCCACGCCCAGCGATTGGCCGCTCGCTGTGCGGCACGCACAGTGGGCCAGAAGACCGGTGGAGGCGGTCAAAATCTCGGACGCGTTTTGAGCTGCAGAGTCGCTAAATGGGACTCGAACTGAACGTGTGACCCCACCAATGGATTGCTCTCCGAACGAGGAATCCATTGGTGGCGTCACACGTTCGGTTTGAGTCCTACACCGACTCTGGAGCTCAAAACGCGTCTGGAGTTTTGGCCGCCTCCACCGGTCTTCTGGCCCACTGTGGCACGCCAGGCTTGCCGTGCGGTGAGGCTGGCGAAAAGATTATTCGGCGGGCTGAAGAATAGAAAGGCAGCGCCTTTTATCTCCCGCGAGCCGCGTGCGAGAAATTCGATACCCCGCTCCAGTGTGCCTGCTATGTTGCCTCACGGCGATCGCCAGCAAGTGGGCACAGTCGCTAAATGGGACTCGAACCGAACGTGTGACCCCACCAATGGATTCCTCGTTCGGAGAGCAATCGATTGGTGCGGTCACACGTTCCGTTCGATTCCTGTTTAGCGACTCTGGAGCTCAAAACGCGACGGGAGTTTTGGCCGCCTCCACCGGTATTCTGGCCCACTGTGCTACCTGCCAACACTGAATCGGAGACTGTGACACACTCGCCGCGGTGGGGCTGAAGGCAACGCAACCTCCGAGCAAACGACCTTCTTGTCATGCACCCTACGCCCGCCACACCCGCCTGGAGGCTTGGCGACGACTTCTCGGGTACACTGGTACACCGTGCCGTACACCCGCCACTCGCAACGGGGGACGCACCCCCAACAGCCCGATTCCGAGAGCCGTTTTTGTCGCTCTGTCTCCCTTCGCACTCACGGCGTTGTTATGGATGCGAGAGAGACAGAGCGACGAAAACAACTCTCGCAATGAGTGTGCAGAGGCACGCCGGTCACGACGCACCCCATCCCTTACATACCCGGCCCCCTTGCGTACCCCTAACTACCCTAGTCTTCTCGGAAGGCTAACGGAGAGGAGAAACCCACCGCATCTTCTAAGGGGCAGATGAAAAAATGCTACCCCTTGCCCTTGGCAATAGTAACGCCCCCGTCCCGCCTCTGTCTCTTTCGCACTCATGGGGCGTCCCATATAGGTAGGTGCGAGAGAGACAGAGCGACGAAAACGACTCCGGGAATCAGTCTACCGGACTTGCTCCGCCTTCGGCTAGCTTGGCTGCTTCGCTGCTGCTTCGGCGTTATATGGCTGGCAGCACTGGCACACTGGCAGGCCGAGAAGGGATGATCCCCGCAGTGCAGCCACGCCAGCCCCGCCAAGCCATCCACATGGCTGCCTTGTGCGAAACGATCAGCCCCGCTGTCGCTGTGTTGGCGGCCCTGACAGCTGCCTGCTGCCTGCAGCCTGCCAGCCTGTGTTTTGTTCCGTTGGTTGGCAGCCATGTACTCGCGTGGCCGTGCCGCGCGGCCGTGCCGCCCCTGCTTCTTTTATTTTGTTTATTGCCCTTTGGCAGCCATGTATCACGCCTCGCCTGCGCGCCCTACAGGCCCTACAGGCCCTACAGGGCGGCCTGAGGGGACCCTACACTGCGGCAGGCACAGTGGGCCAGAAGGCCGTCGCCGGCGGCCAAAACTCTAGAAGCATTCTGAGCTCCAGAGTCGCTAAACAGGACTCGAACCGAGCGTGTGACCCCGCCAATGGGTTCCTCGTTCGGAGAGCAATCCATTGGTGGGGTCACACGTTCGGTTTGAGTCCGATTAAGCGACTCTGGAGCTCAAAACCCGTCCGGGATTTTGACCGCCTCCCCCGGTCATCTGGCTCACTGTGCGGTTATCTCCGCCACTCTGGGTCCTAGAGCCACCACTTTTCGGCCGCTCAAGACACCGATGCCGTCCAGGCACCTGTCTAGCGAAAGGGAGAGCCAGCGGCAAGTCGGGACTGCAAGCGCCTGCGAGGTAGGCCACCCATCCGGCCCGCAACTCAGCAGTGTGAAGACGGTGGCCTACCTCGCCCCTGCGATTGCGAGGCCGAACCGGGCCGAACGCACCGTTTTGTGCTTTGCGGGCCGCGACATGCTCCCCTACACGCAAGGCGGGTGGGTGCTTCTGCGATACCACATGAAAGGACCATTTTGACGGTCATTTTGACGGTCACTTTCGACTAGTCATAGAGACCAGTAAGACTGTTCTTCCCGTTCTTCTGGTCCTGGCCTACCGGGGCGCCTGGTGGGGCCTAAGTCCTTGCGGTGTGCGTGCGAGAGTGAATGGTCAGAAAGCGCCCCTTTATCGGTCGAGATGGGCAACCCTTCCTGCCGGACTGTCGGACTCGCACACCGCGCCGCACAGTGGGCCAGAGGACCGATGGAGGCGGCCGAAACTCTCGACCCGTTTTGAGCTCCAGAGTCGCTAGACAGGGCTCGAACCGAACGTGTGACCCCACCCATGGATTCCTCGTTCGGAGAGCAATCCATTGGTGGGGTCACACGTTCGGTTCGAGTCCCATTTAGCGACTCTGGAGCTCAAGACGCGTCTAGAGTTTTGGCCGCTGCACCGGTTTTCAAGACCACTGTGCGCCGCACCGCGCGCACGTGGCGGGGAGGGGAGGGAATTTGTTGGCCCTTATTTGGCAAATCCCGTCCCGTCTCGGTCCGTGGTCGGCTGGTCGGGTCGCAGCGAGTCGCAGCGACTCCGAGTGTCTCTGTCTCCGGGTCGTTCGCCGTTCCCGGCGATATTCCCGTCCGACACCGATATTGCTTCCTCCCCCCCCCTTTCCCTCTCCGCTTTTTCCCGCGCTGCTCGTACATTAGGCCCGGCTGGAGACCGTGCGCCGTATCTCAATGGGGGCGCATCGCCACGCCACGCCACGCCGAGCACGGCCCAAAGTGTTTACAGATCGTATCGGCAAAATTGGCGGCGCTGAAATTGAGTTAGAAATAAATTGATATTGAGTGTTTTCGCAGCGTTCATTGGCTGCCATGCGCCGCTCAGGTGCGCCACATAGATTACTCGGCCGGCATCCATTTTCGTTTCGCCCTTCGCGCCGCTTGGCGTTGTAGCAGCAGGGCCGGGGTGGGGGAGGGGGCGGGGAGGGGGTTGCAAGTGATTTGTTCGCGGGGGATATTGGACTGAGTGTATATCAGAGGAACTGTCGGCATTCACAAGCTTCGCGTAGAAGGAGGCAAGGAGGAGAATGACGGGGGGAAGCGAGAAAGAATGGACGGCCGGAGGGGAGGGGGAGGGACAGTGGTGGAAAGGGGAGGGGGAAGTCCTAATGTAAGTGTCCTTGAGTTTCGACGCCGGTTCAGTGACTGCTGGCTCAAAGGCATTGGGTAGGAGTTGGGTAATTCAATGAACTATTTCCTGGAGTGACTTCCAAACGAGAATGATAAAAAATAATGGGATTTATTCATGTTTGACTTGACTCAAAATTACAGGGAAAATTTAACACTTTATAATCATTTATAAAACAACAACATTGGAATGACACAGAACAAATTATGATGGACCTCGTGCTTGGCACACTCTACAGATGAAATCTTCATCTTCTTTCACATCTCTCTTATCTAAGCCAACACAAAATAGATGAAACCACAGCTCACATCCACCGTCACATTGCACCCAGTCAACTTCACGCTCTGCAAAAGGGAAAAATAAAGGCATTTGTTAAACTCACAAGGCCACAAATAAAAGGAACAAAATAAGTGAGAATAGTGAAAGCCTTACCTAATGGATGTAAACATGGTCTTGCAGAGCATTCATCATTATCTTCATCTGATGTTCCTCGTTTTCCCTTTCTTGGTTGGAAGGATCTACCATCGCCTTGCTTTCTTGGGCCCTGAAAGACAAGTTCAAGATTAGCATAACCCAGAGTTAACACTACGGCCTACTGCTAAAATTATGAAGGTACTCACCCGCATCGGGCCCATGTCTCTCTTGAAAGTCTTTTTCATGCCCTTTAGCCGTGGTCTTCTTATTTTGTCAAAATCTTTCGGGAAGGACATTCTAGGTTTCCTTTGAGGCACAGGGTAGCTTGTTCCCATATCTATTTCGCTGTGCTTGCGTCTTCTTTCTTTCTTGTGTTCATGCATCATCCTTTCTCTTTCAACTTGAGAAGCCATCAGTTCATGCTCAATGTCCTACCGAAAGAGAAAATCCAAATCAATACAGTAAATGTTATTTTTTGAAAAAAAAATGATCATTTTAGTAATAAATCAGATACTTACATCAATGTCAGGATATTTGAAGTTTTGAGGGGGCTTTGTAGCTTGTAAAATCCGCCAAATGTGTTGCGTTTCATCAAGAGACACTTCAAGGAGGTCTCCTTCCATCATTAACTCTTCCAGCTTGACTCTAACTCCATCAGACAGAGATAGGAGAGGACCATGCATATTCACTTTTCCTTTGTTACTGGGTGGTCCAGAATTGTTACATGGTCCTTGAACACTCTTAGACGCTGAAAAAAGTAAGTAAAGTAAAAATTGAGTAACAAAATTAGTGACTAAAGAGTATAATAAGATCACAATGCAAAAATTGACAACTCACCAGATGAGTAAGCATGTTCAGAATTACTGAAGCTTGTGTTCTGTTCGTCATTTTCATTATAATAAAGCTTTTCCACACCCTATAAGAACAGACAATATCAATTAAAGAAATTACTCCAGTAACAGGCAAATCCAAGGATGAGCTGAACAAAAAGAATGAATAAACTAAGTGGTAAAAAAACTCACTGAAGAATGACTAGCTCGTATGGCCATCATATTGATTCCTAATTCTGGTTTGCTAGCTGCCTTTTTCAGCTCACTTGAAATTATTTTCTCAGTCTTTTCTCGGGCTGCAGCTTCCACAAGTTTCTGTGACAGAACTGACAGTTTTGCAAGAGCAGAGGCAAGTTCTTCTGTTGCAAGAGTCTGACGTGCTCGGTCCTAAAAGAAACGAAAACAATGGGAATCAATGGGTGTCTCCTTTATCACAAAGGCATATTATTATTATTTAATCAATACAATGTCTGACCTGCCAATTCATAGCTCGCTCAGTGAGACACTTTAAAGCATCTCCCTCTGGGAGTCTCACAGGAACTTTGTGCATGGTAACTAAGAGGGAAAGAATGGTTTCTAATCGTGGTCTTCTTGACCTGAGACAACAAGGGCACAAGAATTTGACTTCTCGAGAAGCAGCAGCTGCAATCTGCTGTGCTGGAGTCAATAAACGAGCTTTAGTGCCAGTTGTCTTTGGAAGAGGCACACATGAAGCTGCAGGAAAATCAACAGAATTAAAATTTGACTATAAGAAGTGAAAGCACAGTGTAAGGTAATAAGATAATAATATTTACCATGAAATGAATCTTTGCAAAGTTCACATTGGAGCATAAAGCCATGAGCCCCTCTTCTGCACACACAATACACTGCGTTGCCAGGATCTCGCATTCGCTTTTGGGTGTTTTGGGCCCTCAACTCTCGCATTGACATCATTTCTTGAATTTCTGCTTTCTAGAATTAAAACCGAAAGAAAGGAAAAAATTTAGAATGGAAACGGGAGATATGAAAATAAAAGTACCAATAAAACTGCTATCACCATACCTTGAAAACTTGAACAACTGTGGCCGAATCAACAGAATTAATGTCACTTGCTTGATACAGCTGTTGGTATTGCATTTGCTGAAGAGTCTTGCTTGTATGAAGAGACTCCACTCCGACAACAGTTCGGGGCGCCAAGGCTTGCATAAGTGTGTAAAGAGAGTTTTTACGAAGGAAAGTTCGTGACGTGCGGTCCCTCCATGCTTTGGCTGCAGTCACTTGTTGCTCAAGAAGTGGCAGTTGTTCCAAGTCCAAAGGTATACCACGACCTCCATTCACTAATTTTTCTAGTGAATCAAGATAGGGATACTCTTCAGATTTCTGCAAATTTAAACAAAATCAACCTTGAGTTTCTGAAGTCACATTAATAAAATTTCAAATATAATTTTGAGTTTTTCAACACAATTTTAACAAAGCATTGTTTCTCTGTAGACTAACCTGCATTGCATCAACCTTGGTAATCCATTCCTTTCCTTTCTTAAGCACATTGTGAAGGACTTGAATGTTTGGCAAAAATGCTGGTATATTCTTTGCCTCTTCCAATAAAGATTCCAAGATATTGATGTTTTGGCGACATCTGAAATATTGAACACAATGTGAAAAGTTTCCAAATAGGTAAGCAACAGTATGGTTTACAATTATTAGAACTTACTTCACATCAAGACAAATCTTAGCTCTCTCTTGCCAATCTTCAACACTACGAAGTAGAACTTGCAGTTCTGTGAGAGCTTGTTCTACACGTGTATGTGGTGGTAGTTCAATGCCTATACTAATGAGGCGTCTCAGAGCATACATAGTGACTTGCTCTGGTGACTCTCTCAAAGCATTAACTTCATCTAACCACTCCACTTGTACAATCCTCTGTTAACATTAAAAAGGATTTTAGAGAGGCACTTGACATTTATAAAATCACAGCACATTGATATGGCCAAACTTTGAGTCTTACCTGTTTCAAAACAGAAACTTCTGGGAAGTGAATATCAAGGCCTCCAGCCTGCTCTGAGCACTCATCAAGTTCAGAAGAGTCAGGTGCATCTTGGGCCAGTAACTCTACTGCATGGCGGCGACAGTTTTCAGCACGCCTGAGAAGACTCATGACAGCATCTCCCTCAGGAATGCGACATGCCAAATCTCCCACAGCCCCACAAAGACTATTCAATTCTTCCAGTGACAGTTTCACCTTAGCATCTGTTGTTGTATATGTCCTATAAGGGGTAGCAAATATTATCATCATGTAATGGGGATGCAAGTAAAAGCAGGAAAGAATGGCAATTTTTCAGTAATGTTGTTTAAGGCTAGGATAAGGACACTTACCTAGTCCTCACTTTCCTGTTGCTCAGCTGTGAGCAAAGTTCTGCAAGTTGTGTAGCTTCCTCTATGGTGCTTTTGAGACGTTGGTAGAGATCAGACTCAGGAAACTGATTTTCCTGAGCCTCAGAGAACAGCTTCTTAAAAGCATCCAAATCTAAATTATAAAAGAAAATGGGTATATTAGAAAATGGCAAAAGTAAATAGCCAATCAACACTATCAATGGATAAAAGTGAGAAAACGCACCTTCTTTTTCAGCCCCCTTCTTATACAGCTCAGCTACTTTCTGCTGCCAAGTATTTAATTCTTCTACCCAGCAAGATAGATTACTCAACAGTTTGGGAATTTCTTCATCAGAGTATCGGTACCTACCAAAAAATGAGTTGTTAGAAAAGGGGACAAAATAAGGGCATGACACTCAGATTGTAATGCGCCCCCACTGTAAAACCTACCTTAAAGTATAATTGCTATAATCACAGTCACAGAGACAACTCAAATGGTCAAGGCAAACCATTCTCTCAGCATCACAAACACATGTCACGGCCGACAAGAAACAGATAGAATGACAAATAGCACATCGCCGTTCTCCCCAAGGCATGGCTTCCATCATTTCTTTTGATGAATTAGTAACACCCTTCCTATAAGCTCTCTTAACTTGTACTCGGTGGTCACTCAACAGATCTTTTAAATCTTCAAAAACAGCTGGTCTGAGAGCAGAATCTAAACAAGGCCAAGAGCAAGCCATTCTGCAAAGTATTTCTGAATGAGAAAATAGATTGGGGCGCCTCTTAGACGAATAGTATGCTTCACAGTCTCCTCCAAACTCAATCTATAAAGAAAAAAATAAACACATGTCATACAATCTATAATTGATTGACAAAAGCAACATTTTCTTAAAATACTAACCCAATCAGGGGGCGCATATAAAACACATTCCGCAAAGTTAAAACCATGACTAAAATTGAGTTGATATGACCTTGGGAATAATATCACAAATTCTGCAGCATTCTGTTCCAAACGATAGACTGGGAAATCTGGAGAAATAAAATGAATTAGTTTCTTCATTCTAATGAGGTTAATTTTCTTTCAACATGTGGTACATACCTGCTTCCCACAATTTTTCAGGAGTAACTGCGAGTGGGGTGGGTGGTGTTTGGGCAAGGATGAAAGATTCAAATTTCTCAGCAGACTCTCCTGGCACAACATACCAAGTACGCCGCTCTCCCCTATAAAATTAAATTAATTAACACATTATTTTAATATTCCACAACTCTCTCATTCCAAATGAAAATCACAAAATTACTTACCAGTGCAGATAGCTAACAGAGTACAACCAATGTGGGGCTTGCACCCATCCATGAGTAGTGAAACACATGCCAACATCAACAACAGGTACATGGAGTTGGGCTTCTTTCACATGATGAAGAACTGAGTTTTCCAGGCGGGCCAAATTATGGAGATTCCAGGGAGAGCGGAAGTACTCTCGAATTTCCTAGCAATTAAAATCAAAGAGCCTTAGAAACATACCAGAAGACAATGCTACCACGAGTATTCACAAACAAAACTTACAGGAGGGTCTGAACGATGGTGAGACTTTGGGAATCCAGAGGCATACTCCTCACTTGAAAGACTATCACCAAACTCAACTGAAACCTCTTCATCATGTGAGGACTTCAAACGCCAAAAGTCGTGTTCCACAGTTTTGGCTGCAATTAACTGCAAAACAAAGACACAGGTCACTTTTCAGCACTGAGAATGCACTTAATTTCAAAATGAAACAAGACAGTAATTCGGGGCAACTTACAGCAGGAGGGGAATTAAAATATTCAGATTTGAATTTGTCAGCCAGATTGCCAAACTGACTCAAAGTGTACCTCTGATCCGACAATGAGGCATCTTGTGGGACCTGCTCCTCACCTCTCACACATCGTGAACACCACCACATATCTAGAAAATGGAAGGAACAAACAAGATAAAATTGCATCACATTTTCCAAGTACTCCAGGACTTGTGCAAACACAGTGTGCCTTACCATCATCCTTTTCTGCATGTATTGGATCTAGACAGGCCACATGATACATATCATAACAGAGACAACAGTACAACTGAGCACCATTGTTTTTGGAATTACCGCAGTTGGGGCACTCGCGCTCCTGTGAGGGAAAATTAATTTTAGCAGTGTTGCAAGACGAAATACAAGAAATGTTTGTAATTCAAAACATAATTCAATAATCCTAGTACCAATTTGGCTGTTACATGTTGTACTCGAGGAGTAAACCTGAACTTCTCAGTGTCTGCAGCAAAGGGTGGACACCAATCCTGGAAAAGACAAACGCGATAAGGAATCTACACCGATAAAACTCATTCAATGATATCACAACCAAACCAGAAATAAGTTTCGAAATAGGTTAGGAAGTTCTATCAAAATATAGAAATTTTCAATCATTGATCTGAAGGCATGATGAATGAACAAGACTGTTCAATAAAGTAAAGTCATAAGGAAATGAAACAGTCTTTACAATTTAAAGTGGAGATTTGATGAATCAGAGTACACACTGAAGTCAAAAACCCTCTTGTAATCGCAACCAGCAGCAAAAAGAGGTGAACAAAGACTGGGTCGAGACTAGGCCAAAACATTATTTTGAAGTAGAACTCACTCGAGATTAATGAAAAAAAGTTAAGATTAAATAAAAGAAGGTAAATATATGAGGTGTAATTTCCGATAATGGCTGTATACATAGAGGAACAACCAATGGTTTGTTGTCAAACTTTGATAGGTACAGGTTAAAGGGGACACTGCGGTAGGTACTCACTTCAGGGGGTTTGATCTTACAGACACCGAAGCGTTCAGCTTCAGATCTAATCTTGCTGATATATGCCGTAGGATCGCGAAATTCTTCAGCCGTTGGTTCAAATGTAGGAGCATAAGGAAAGTTAAATAGCTGGTCATCACAACCAGGGCTATCGCTTCGCTCGGAGCCCTGCTCCGACGTTTCAATCGAGGGGGTGTCCTCCCCAGACTCCATTGCCTAGATGAGCTTCGCTATTTACTGGCACAAGACAAGCACGTCACATTTCTAAAAATCTCCGATTCGGTTGAGAAAATTTCAACGTCGACCAGTTCCTCTGTTGCTTGGGGCCGCCATGTCTGTTTATCAACAACGCACAAAATCACTCTTGCCAACTACAGAGACATCACGGTAAGTGTTACGGAGGGCGAACTAGCAGAGGGAATGTTCACCTCTTTCCTCAAAACCTCTTAATTTTTCCACCTGCGTCAATCGTTATTTTTTCTTGGTTGAAAATTAAATGAAAACAGGAGAGGTTGGCAGCGAGAGCATCGACAAGGCGCCGAGAGCGCCCCTAGCGCGCCTTGCGGCGACGGGATGAACTACGGTGGCTCTCCCTCCGTGCTGTGGTCACTTCCCTCTCTCTCGGTTCAAACGGTTCGAACGAGATTCTACTCGCGCCAAAATGGCTCGGAAAGAAAGTGATGCCTTCCGACGTGCAGTCAACACCACAAGACAAACTTCGCAGGGTTGTGGAAGGCAAGGCAGAGGTTCGAATGCAAAGCGTCGGAGAGCATGGACGTGGGATGCAGTGGGATGTGGACGCATTGCAGGACGGACGTCGAACCAGATCAGCTACTTTTATTTAGGATTAGGAAGGACGATGATGTCCGTAGAGCAGGGGCGTGGCGTGTCTCTCTCTCTCTCTCTCTCTCTCTCTCTCTCTCTCTCTCTCTCTCTCTCTCTCTCTCTCTCTCTCTCTCTCCCCTCTCTCTCTCCTCCCCCCCCCCCTCTCTCTCTCTCTCTCTCTCTCTCTCTCTCTCTCTCTCTCTCTTTCTCTGGCGCGGCGCCGAGCTGAGTCGCTACCGGGGGGAAGTCACCCCGTAGAGCTCGCGGGGGCATCTCGGCCGAGCCCTGGGCACTCTGGGACTCGGACACCACGCCCCGCCACGCCCCGCCGCGCCCCGCCTCGCCCCCGTCGTCGTCGGTGGCACAGCCTCGGCCTAGTGTCTCGCCGACGTCCTGGCCCACCAGTTGCGAGGTGCCTTCGCCTGGCTCGGTAGGGGTCCCGTCCGAGGTCTGCGCGAGTGAATGAACGAACGAATGAATGGAAGGATGCACGTGTCGTGCGTACTACGACCTTGACTGCGACCAGCTGATGCACAGTGGGCCAGAAGACCAGTGGAGGCGGTAAAAATCCTGGACGCGTTTTGAGCTCCACAGTTGCTAAATGGGACTCGAACAGAACGTGTGACCCCACCAATGGATTGCTCTCCGAACGAGGAATCCATTGGTGGGGTCACACGTTGGTTTTGAGTCCTGTTTAGCGACTCAGAGCTCAAGCGCGTCTACAGTTTTGGCCGGCTCCGCCTGTGTTCTGGCCCACTGTGTGACGCTCGAATGGTCGTGAACGCCCGGAGATAGTGGTGACAGTGTGGTGGTGCCGAAGGCCGAAAGAAATGAACGGGTTGAACGACTCGTAAACACCGGGCTGCAAAAGGGCCGAAGCGAAAGGTGGCGGCTGGCCGGCCTTGGAGGGCTGCGCCTTATCGTGACAGTTCGTTATCGAGCGCGGGCCGCACGGCCGGACGCACGGCCGGACGCCGAACGCAACAGATTACTCCCCGAGTCCACGTCGTCCACGTGCGGGAGGACCCGCCGAACGGACCTCAACCTGAAGGCCGGCGCCGCGTCCGGGTTGGCGCCAAACTCGCGCCCCTTCGCGTCGTCGGCGACCTGGTGGTGCTGGTGCCCGATTCGCCATTGACGGCGAGGCCCTCGTTGGCGGCGCGGCGGATCGGCGCGGAAAAGGTTTGCGAATAACGCGGCGATACTCTGGCGGCTCCCCGGCGCGGCCCGCCGCCAGTAGCCAGCAGTCGCGGTTTATTTTCGTATTTCGCAGCACTGCAAGAAGTCAGTGTGTTGTGACTCTATTCTCGAGTAGGTAGGGCACCGGGGCGGCCCTGGGGGTCGGCGTCGACCTTGGCGTCGCATCGCTGCTTTCGCTGGCATTCGTTCGACTGGAACTTGGTGCGGGGTGCTCCGTGGAGCCGAGCGGCGCGTTCTTGTTTTAATCCAGCGGCGGAGGTTCGGTTCGGCCGGGTGGAGGAAATGATGTTGGCCGGACCGCTGTGGGGAGTGGAGTGTGGTTGGCACCATGGTGGCATTCTGGGCCGGGGCGGGGCGGGGCGGGGCGGGCGGGGCGGGCGGGGCGGGCGGGCGGGCGGGGCGGGCGGGGCGGGCGGGGCGGGACGCCGGGTGCGCAGCGAGAGCGTGGCGCCATGCGCAGGGTGCTAGGCCCTAGGCCCTAGGCTCGATAAGTGTCATGACGCCGCGCTCTCCACCCCGCCGGCCTGCCAACAGCGCCGGCAGCGCCAACAAGTGCGTAGGGCCGTGGGGCCCAAGGGCCGAAGGCTAGAGTTCGTGCGGTCCACAGTGGGCCAGAAGACCGGTGGAGGCGGCCATTCTAGACGCGTTTTGAGCTCCAGAGTCGCTAAACAGGCCTCGAACCGAGCGTGTGACCCCACCAATGGATTCCTCGTCCGGAGCGCAATCCATTGGTAGGGTCACACGTTCGGTTCGAGTTCTATTTAGCGACTCTGGAGCTCAAAACGCATCTAGAGTTTTGACCGCCTCCACGGGTCTTCTAGCCCACTGTGAGGTCCACACAGGCTCTGTAAAAACACTTCGTCCCCCTGACTAGGTCCTTCTTCGCTTCGCAGAGGCTGACGGACAGGGCGCGGCCGGCGGCCTGACCCTCCGCGATGTCCTTCATGCTGCGGGGCGACAGCTTCGGCGACGCCCTCAACGACGCCCTCGGCACCCTCAACTCGCTGGTGGGCGACGGCGGACGGGGGCCGCGACCGCCGCCCCGCGCCGGCTATGACAACACGGGGCGCGACCCGCTGGCGGGGCTGGCGGGGCTCGGCGGCCTGGGCGGCCTGGCGGGGCTGGCGGGCCTAGGCGGGCTCGGCGGTCGGTACAGCGACTGGGGCAGCATCAAGGACCGCTACTTCCGGCCCAAGCCGCGGCCTCCTCCAAGGTAAGTGTGATCGACGTGGCGTCCTCGGGGTGAGCTCGGCCAGCTCGGCGCACAGAGGGCCAGGACACCGCTGGAGGCGGTCAAAATCCCGGACGCGTTTTGAGCTCCAGAGTCGCTAAATAGGACTACAGAACCCATTGGTGGGGTCACACACTCGGTTCGAGTCCTGTTTAGCGACTCTGGAGCTCAAAACGCGTCGAGAGGATTGGCCGCCACCACCGGTCCTCTGGCCCACTGTGCGTGCCAATGTCAATAGACGACTTGAGCTAGGCGAAAGAAGAGGAAGAAAATACCTTCCCGAACATGGCGGCCGGCCGCCGTCAGCTGCTAGGACCAATGAGGGGCCGTGTTCGGGAAGGTATTTTCTTCCTCTTCTTTTGCCTGCCCCAACCACGCACGGACCACGAGACGGATGGGTTGCCGACCTCCACGGCGGCCGGGCACTCAGCACGGGGTTTGTTTGACTCTCCAGGCCGCAGCCCCCCATGAGCTTCTCGGACATCGTGGGCAAGACGAAGGGCGCCTACCACTTCATCAACAGGCTGCTGCCGCACAACCGCGACCCCAGCATCACCAACCCCGCGCTGCAGCCCTTCTCGGTGAGTGCGCAGCGACGTCTCTCTCGCACCCCTGCAGCACTGGTAAAACTAAAGCGTAGTATTACCCACTGTTTTCAAGCGTAGTCAGGTTACGCTTGAAATCAAGCGTAACAGGCTCATCCGCCAAGATTCCTCCTATCAAAATGCATGCGGGAATCTCTAGCCTATGCTTGATTTCAAGCGTAACGTCTTCAAGCGTAACTTTATGCTTGACTCAAGCATAGAGTTACGCTTTAGTTTTACCAGTGAGGACGCCCCACGAGTGCGACGGAGACGACTCCTCGGCATCAGTCTGCCGGCCGGTGTCACTCGTCGCCCTGCGAAATTAGGTTGCATGCCTGTCCCCTGCCAGTCCGCCCGCCAATTCTGTACTTCATCTGGCGAGAGGGTGGGGTGGGGTGGGGCATGGGAACAAAACGGGCGGTCCGGTGATGTCATCTGCTGGGCGTGGCGCTGGCGCGGCGCTACACAGTGGGCCAGAAGACCGGTGGAGGCGGACAAAACTTGCGTTTTGAGCTCAGAGTCGCTAAACAGGACTCGAACCGAACGTGTGACCCCATCAATGAATTCCTCGTTCGGAGAGCAATCCATCGGTGGGGTCACACGTTCGGTTCGAGTCCTGTTTAGCGACTCTAGAGCTCAAAACGCGTCTAGAGTTTTGTCCGACTCCCACTGTGCGCTAGCGGCTCTGGCGCGGCAGGGCGGCGCAGCGTGGCGAAGTGTCTAGTCTTCAGCATCGCACGCTACATCCGGACCGACACGGACGGCGGCTCAAGTGGCCAGCTTCGTGCATTGTGGGAACCCTGCCCGAGTAAACAGAGAGGACGATGGGGCGTCCAGGAAAGAAGCGACCCACCCGCTACGGCTTACGGCTGCAGGGTTGCCTTGTTGCCTATCCCGCGCGCGCCGGGCGCCGCGACTCTGTCCAGCTCCATGCCCCACAGTGGACCAGAAGACCGGTGGAGGCGGCCAAAACTCTAGACGCGTTTTGAGCTCCAGAGTCGCTAAATGGGGCTCCAACCGAACGTGTGACCCCACCAATGGATTGCTCTCCGAACGAGGAATCCATTGGTGGGGTCACATATTCGGTTCGAGTCCTGCTTAGCGACTCAGGAGCTCAAAACGCGTCTAGAGTTTTGGCCGCCTCCACCGGCTTCTGGCCCACTGTGTGCCCGTCCAGCGGCAGCGAGGTGCGGCATTGCCCAGCCTGACATTGCCCAGGGCTGGGGGCTGCGGGGGGCTCGGGGCTGTGTGGGCGGACCGGCCGCGGCGTGGCGCGGCGGCGTCGCGGAGGCACGGCGCCCACCTCCACGCCCCTTACCTTCGGCGTGCTTCGGCCCCACCATCGCCGTGGTCCGCGGAGCGTCGCGGGAGCCCATCGGACCGTCTGGCGCTGCGCTGCAGCGCTGCTCCACTCTGGAGGACGATGACGCCTTAGTTTGTCGCGGTGAACCCTGCCCGTCGGTCGAACCGAGCGGCGCCACCTGTAGCCTGTAGCGCACCGCGTCGCGAGTGCAACCGTCTGTGAGTGTGTGTGAGTGAGTGCAACCGTCTGTGAGTGTGTGAGAGTGTGCGCGAGTGTCCGTGGAGCCAGAGCGCCCCTTTCCCAACACCCGACGCCATCTGGTGCCTCAGATGGTGGGCAGTCGACCACCACCGCGCTCTTGGTGACCACGACGACCACCGCCGTCGCGGTCCGTCGGACGCAGCAGCGTGCCTAGTGCTCCGCGACCGCGAGCAACACCATGAACTACAACAGGGACTACAGCGGCAGCTGCGACGGCTACGGCAGCCGGCGGCAGGACTTCCGCGGCCAGGGCGGCTACGGCTGGCAGCAGGACCAGCAGGGCTCCAACAACCGCGGCGGCAGCTACGGCCAGGACTACGGCCAGGACTACGGCCAGGACTATGGCCGCCAGCGCGGCGGCGGCTACAATGCCCAGAAGCCGGTCGAGGAGACGGAGATGGTCGTCAAGAAGGCCGTGAACATCGTCAAATACCTGCCCTCGATATACAGCCTGAAAGTGGTGAGTGCGGTTCAAGGCCGGAGGCGGAGAGTGGGGGTCCGTGCCCAAATTGGGTGCTTGTTGTTCTGGAGGTGAGGAAGTGGGTTATCCGGGTCACGACGTCCGTGACGTCCGGCGGGGGTTGTGGTCCAAAAGTGGCGACCAAGGTCGCAAATAAGAAGGCGCCATGCTCCCTTCCGCCAAGGCCCGGCCCTTCCTGATATGTGTGCCACGCCCTGCGCCCTATGCGCGCTGCTGCCTGGCCACTCGTCTCTCTCGCACATGTACGGGACGCCCTGCGGGTGCGAGAGAGACACACATTGACAGCGCGGTGTGGAAGCAGTAGCAACAATATGTCCCTGACGAGAACGTCCATGCGTGTTTACTCTGTTGCCGCTGGAGCATGCAGACTGATTGCGAGAGTCGTTTTTCGTCGCTCTGTCTCTCGCGCACCCATCGGGCGTCCCGTGTAGGTGCGAGAGGGACACAGCGACGACAACGACTCTCGGAATCAGTCTGCAGGCTGAGAGTGCTGGCTGGCCGGAGTCGCGGCGTGCTCTTTGGCGCTCTTGATGTGCACGCCCACACAGTGTGGCACACACGCCGCGCGGCGCCGTGCCGTGCCGTGGCGTGCCGGGACGAGGCCGTGACCCCCGCCCCGAGCGGAACCAATCCTCTCTGGCCGCGCTAGCCGCGCCCCTGCCACCGCGCCTCCCTTCATTCACCTGCAGTTGGCAGGCGATATCGCGGGCCGCTATCGTCGCTCTGTCTCTCTCGCACCCCTACGGAGCTCGCCGTGAGAGCGAGAGAGACAGAGAGACGAGCGCCCCGTTCGGCATCAGTCTGTGCTGGCCACGCACCAGTTCGCCAGTCGTGAAAGCCTTTTTCCTGCGGGTGCATTCCGAACAGTGTTTTCGTCGCTCTGTCCCTCTCTCTCTCTTACTTGTGGGGGCGTTCGGTAGGGATGCGAGAGAGACAGAGCGACAAAACGATGCGCGGATCGCTCTGCGCGGGCTCGCGTTTGTTAGACGAGGCTGAGGCAGGCAACCCTTTTGGCACCGATGGTGACTTGACCTGAAAGTCTTGACTTGACTTGACTTGAAAGGCTAGACCACCAAGGCTAGACCACAACTGATCCCATGCCGGTTCGGGCCCGGGCAGCAGCCTGTTTCCGGGTCCGGGTGTCGTTTGCCTGAACTTGAACTTGAGAGGCTAGACCACAACTGATCCTTTGCCGTTCGGGCCCGGTAACTGCCATGCTTGCATAAACGAAGAGCCCTAGGTTCTCGCGGTCGAGGGCTACCTGCAATGCTACCCAAGGCGGCAGATAGATGCCATAAACCGCGAGAACTCAGGGCTCTTCGCTTTCTGGTCAGAGTATAGGTATACTTCCCATGAGTGCGAGGGAGACAGCGCGACGTAAAAGACTTTCGGACCGAGGTCTGCACTGCTCGCTGCTACGTGCGCCCGCCATTTGCAACTCAAAGCGATGCAGTGGCCGAGAGACCGCTTGAACAAAGCGTTGGGGTCGTGTGGGTCATCGGACACACCAGCCCTTCATGCGAGAAACCGATAACCTGAGGTGTTCAGTTTACACGAACCAGCAGTAACGTGCACAGTGGACTAGAGAGTTTTGACCGCCTCCGCCGTTCTTCTGGTCCCACTGTGCGTTGGAGGCTTCCTTCGTGTGCTCCAAGTACCCCACCCTGTCGAAGTGGCGGTCATCGGCTGTCCTCGTTGTCCTTGCCGCCCTTCTCGGGCTGGAGGCTCACGCTGCGAAGGCCGACAATGTAATAACGATGCCCCGCGGGACCGACCTACCTACCTGTCCTCGTCCTGCCTGTCCCCGGGGTGCCGCCAGTCACTCAGGCCCTCCCAGGTCCACGTCGACACGCAGCGCCGCGCGGGCAGTGGACTGGACGGACACTGGACATGGACACTCCGTGCTGTAAGCGACTGGCTCGAAATCGACCAACTTCGGAACTTGAAACGGGTGGTTCATCTCTAGTGACCCTGTATGGAAAGTATGCAGGGTCGCTAGGTTCACCCAGTGACCTGGCAGGGCAGTCCAACGAAGTACTAGCGAGGCGCGCGCAGCTCCCTAGTGACTCACTCGCTCCGCGGCTCCGCGGGGACGACGTGCACGTCACGCGTGTCGCGTATTACCGTGGGTTCCCATGATAGTCTTATCCGGCGCATGCACGCAGCGTGCAGTGGGCCAGAAGACCGGCGCCGGCGGACAAAACTCCAGACGCGTTTTGAGCTCCAGAGTCGCTGAACAGGACTCGAACGGAGTGTGTGACCCCACCAATGGATTCCTCGTTCGGAGAGCAATCCAGTGGTGGGGTCACACGTTCGGTTCGAGACCGATTCAGCGACTGTGGAGCTCCAAACGCGTCTAGAGTTTTGGCCGCCTCCACCGGTCTTCTGGCCCACTGTGCAACGCCGACTCGAAGGGCTGCGTCCGGGCCGGCGCGGCGCTCCCGCCTATCTGCCTCGTGATAAGGACGCAGGACGACTGCGCGGAACAGAACGGCGAACAGCTGGCCGGGGATGTGGCGGCCCGGCGCGGCCCGGCAGCGGCCCAGCGGGCTTAAGCGTGGCTAGGGCCCCGCGGCGCGGCGGGGCGGGGCGGTGCCGGGCGGACGGGCCCCGGGGCGGCGGCATGGAAGTCGCTCAGTGTCCGCGCGGCCCTCTCGACGGCATGGCCACATAGGCCCTGTCGCGGACAACGCCATGCACGACGTCAAAGTGAACGGGCATGTGCACTACGCCGACGACGACGATGACGACGAAGAGGCGGTGGAGCTGGCGGCGACGCGCGGCCAACTGATAGACGCCCTCACCGAGCAGCTGGAGGACGTGTTGGAGGAGGAGGACGACCTGCCGCCGGACCGGCCGCCTCCGCCGCCACCGACGACGACGGCGTCCCCGCCGCCAACGCCACCCGGCGACGCCCTGCACGACGCCGTCACCAAGATTAGGCGCCTCTTGCCGCCCGTCGCGCAACTAGTGGAGGTAAAAGAAGGCGTTTAGAAGGGGAGGCCGGGAAGCCCGGGGGCGCGGACCGCGGTCGCCGCTGCGGCCTCACTCTTCACAGTGGGCCAGAAGACAGGTGGAGGCAGCCAAAATCCCAGACGGGTTTTGAGCTCCAGAGTCGCTAAATGGGACTCAAACCGAACGTGTGACCCCATCAATGGATTCCTCGTTCGGAGAGGAGTCCATTGGTGGGGTCACACGTTCGGTTCGAGTTCCATTTAGCGACTCTGGAGCTCAAAACCCGTCCGGTATTTGGACCACCTGCACCGGTCTTCCGGCCCACTGTGCTGCGGCCTCACGTGCGCTCCGCGGTGCGATGCTCTGCGGTTTCGGCGAGTTTCTTCCGCGGTGTCGCGCGGCCCTTCGGCTAGTTCTCCGGTTTTGATCGCCTCGTCGCCTAATGGCAGCACGGCAGCGGACTAAAGAGGGTGTCCGGGGGGTGGGGTGCCGAGGCGCCGGTACGCCCGTCTCGAGGGGAAGCGGAGGGGCAGTCTGGCGCCAAGCTTGCGCCGAGTGACGCCTCTTTACCCTTTGGCTGCCTCTGGCTCTCCACCACCCACCCGCCTCTCCCTTCCAGTGCCCTGGCCGTCGAGCAGACAGTGCCGGGGTTGTGTGGTCGCGTGCGGCTCCACGGCCCCAAGCCAAGTGGCCGGGTCACCAGTGTCATGGACCACATGTGTCGGGGGAATTTCCGAGTTTCGCCTGGGCCATTTCTGAAGTTCAAGCACGATATGAGGAAGACTGCGGTAACCAGCTCTCTGTTGCGCACAGCTGGACCTCCAATTCGCCCCGGGGGGTTCAAAAACCAGCAAGAACCTCTAGAAGCTCCCGCTGCCCTAGCCCTCCTAGCCCCCCTGGTGTTCCTGGCAGGGCTAGGAATGGTGTAGAGACCGTTCTTTGAGCATTCGACGCGTTTCTACACCATTCTCGGCATTTGCAGGCCATTTTGGAATGGTGTAGAAACCGTGACAGTCGGAAAGGGCTACAAACGGCAGTAAATGGTCTGTACGCCGATTCCAGAGCAATCGCCAAATGGCGAAGGAACGCTTTAGTCAGATCGTTGAAAGAACGCTGGAACAATGTTGTGCATGCCAATGTTCAAATGCTGATGGAATTGTGGGACATTGGTCTGCAGGTCATTTCACGAACGGTGTGCGATCGGTGAGGAATGGGCTAGGAACGGTGAAGGAATGGTGACGGAACGGCGTGGATGCGAAGGCCTCGTGACCGTTTCCAGAGCGTTTCCACAGCATTTTGGAAATGGCCACAGCGCTAGCTCCCGCAGTGCTTGAAGAGAGCCATATGGACCAGCAGTCGCAAGGAAGCCTGGTGGGTTCGGGGTAGCGTGCGCGCTCTCGGCCCACCAGGGCGTGGGTTCAACTCCCACCGGGGGCGGCTCGTGATCGCTCTGAGAACTGCGAGGGAACGGTGTAGGAACGGTGTAGGAATGGCGTAGGAACGGTGTAGCAACGGTGTGGACGTTGCATGCAGTTCTTTTTGGGTTGGCTTACAAATGGTCATGATCGGTGTAGGAACGGTGTAGCAATGGTGTGGACGCCGAGCGCAGCGCACTTTGGTTCGGCTTACGAATGGTCACGATCGGTGTAGGAACGCTGTCGAAATGCTAACAAATGGTCTGCACACCGTTTATAGAATGCTGAAATGTTCACACTTGTGGTGTAGAAACGGTGCGTACGCCAATCAAGACCATTTCTGAATGGCCAGTAAATGGTGAGGTCAGCGTTTGGAAATGCTGTAGGAATTGCCGCAGGAACGCCAGGGCCAGCGTGAACCTAGCCGGCCTACCGGCCGCTGTCCACCGGACATACTCCACTGGAGCAGGTAGATACTCCGCGCGTCTGGGACCGCGCAGCGCGAGGGGTATTCCCACTCAACGAGTACTGACGGACGACCCGTTCTTATTCAAACTTATCACCTCTCACCGACTTTATGAATGGATGGTGATCGGAATGGCGACGCGCTCTACGCTAGTTTTTCAAATTTTGGGGCTGATTTACTCCAGTAACGTCTGCTACCTCCTTACAACCTTCCACTTCCCCATCATGTCCGGACATTCGAACACTTCAATTTCCCTCAATTGACAATTTTGTCATTGTCATTTGTAAAGAGAAGAGCGACAATTAATTTTTTTCCACTCATTTTTATTTAAATTTTTCGTTATTTTTTTTTAAATTTTAGCTTGCGATGATTGTGGGGGGCGTAATGACGGGCCTGGCAGCCTCCAGCTGGAATGGAGTCGGCCTGGAGCCAAAGCCGCCGAAGCCAAACCGGCGGCGCCAGGTCCCCCCTCCCCACAGTGGGCCAGGAGACCGGTGGAGGCGGCCAAAACTCCAGACGCGTTTTGAGCTCCAGAGTCGCTAAATGGGACTCGAACCGATCGTGTGACCCCACCAATGGATTCCTCGTTTGAAGAGCAATCCATTGGTGGGGTCACACGTTCGGTTCCAGTTCCATTTAGCGACTCTGGAGCTCAAAACGCGTCTCGAGTTTTGGCCGCCTCCACCGGTCTTCTGGCCCACTGTGCTCCCCCTTCCCTTTGACGGGGCGCCCAGGGAGCGGGGTCGCGCCGCGGAAGGATGGGTGAAGTGAACTCCGCGCTCCGCGGCTCCGCGGCGAGAAGGGCCAGGGCGCGGCGGCAGTGGCGGCACCGCAAGGCACAGGACTGAGGACTGAACTGACAGTCAGTCAGTGGGGCGCGGTGCAGCGTCGGGAAAGCACGCGTCGGGAACGCAGTCACGCTCACGACAGCGGGTCCTTCTCCGCCGTGACGAGCGGACGAGGACGAGACGAGTTGTTGGTTGTTAGCGCCGCAGTGTGAGAGAAAAGCGGAGTCGCCATGGGCGAAGTCGAGGAGGAGATCGTCGTCCAGAAGATCGCCACCGACGTCCAGGACTACCGGCCCCTGTGGTCGTCCTTCGGCTTCAAGGATGTAGGTACCAGTGGCCACACCTGGCCAGCGCGAGGCGCGGCCGTGGTACCCGCCCTGGCGGCGTCAGCGTCTAGTGGCGAGTAGGTTAGACGGGCGTTGTCGGCGTTCAAACTGTGTCAGTGTCTTTCAGGTTCGCTTAATCGCGATGGATGAGAGGTGGCCGACCTGGGAATGCGGGGGACGGGGCCCAACCGGCGAGGCCCCGTGTCGCGGGGAAGGGTTGGGCCGTGGGGTATCGGGTTACGCGAATAAAAAAGAAAACACCAAACAGTCGACTCAGTGACACGTTGAGGTTAGGTCTGCCTGCTGGCGCGCCTCTAGCGGGCCTCGGCTCGGGCGTTGTGCCGTGGCGTGTGCCTGGGGCTCCCTGGCTGGAGGTCGCCCTCCCAGCCGAAGGGCCTGAATGAGTTGATTTTCGCCCTAACGGCGGCCTCAGGTTTCAAGGGCAGCTCTGCGACGGTGACGTCAACCATCAGCTGTGTGGTCAAGGGCGACCGTGACCGCGATCGCCAGCGCGCCGCCGCAGACACTGGCTCGACTTGTGCGAGACTCGGCATGGGATCGTGAATGGAGTGGCCTATTCTAGGATCAAACGTCCAACCGAGTCGATTTAATGATCATCACGAAACGGACATCTGCTTTGTTTTCAAAATTTGTGTATGTTTTGGTGTTGTGCTGCCAACCTCTGCCGCAGCGCGCCGCATCGGGTTCCCCGTTCAGGAAGCGACTGTTTTGCCAGAGCTTTTCCTCTCCGCGAAACGAGAGTGACTCATCTCTATAAATGCCGCGGCCGCGAGCCGCACGACGCCGCGGCGGCGCGTCCAAGGCGGCTCCGGCGACGAGTCGGATCGCGCCGCGCGTCGCGAGGTTGGCAGTGCGTGGCGCCTATCGGGCCGGAAACGGGGAGCGATCGCCCGGAAAGGGGCGGGGCGGGGCGGCGCGCGCGCAGATTTTGAATGGCGATGAAGCGTCTCCGGCGGCCGCTGTCACCGTCACCTGTTGCCCCTTGCCGCTTGTTGTCATCCTTATCAGTCCCACGGAGAGGCTCGGAAGTGCGTCAGCCTTTCCTTGTCTTATCAGGCGGTTCGTCCTTCCCCAACCCCTGCGTGTGCAGCCTCCCCACAGTGGGCCAGAAGACCGACGGAGGTGGCCAAAATCCTAGACTCGTTTCGAGCTCCAGAGTCGCTCAAACAGACTCGAACTGAACAAGTGACCCCACCAATGGATTCCTCGTTCGGAGAGCAATCCATTGGTGGGGTCACACGTTCGGTTCGAGTCCCATTTAGCGACTCTGGAGCTCGAAACGCGTCTCGAGTTTTGGCCGCCTCCACCGGCCTTCTGGCCCACTGTGCTCCCCGGTGTCGCTCTCCTAACCTAACCTAGCAGTGAGCGCGCGCTTTGCTTTTCCGCGGGGAGTTGAAGGACGGTCCCTGCCGTGCGGGCGTGAGCGGCGGAACAAGGGAGGGGGGGGGGCGTCCGGTGGTTCACACGGGTCGTAACGAGGAGCCGGCTGCGCGCTCCGCTCCTCCGCGCAGTACGCAGATGGGAAAGGAGTGTAAATTTAGAACAAACCCTCCGCGTCTCACCGACGCCCCGTCGTCTCTCCAGCCCCGACCAGCGCCGCACTGCAGTGGGCCAGAAGACCGGTGGAGGCGGCCGAAACTCAAGGCGCGTTATGAACACGAGTCGCTATAAATGGAACTCGAACCGAACGTGTGACCCCACCAATGGATTGCTCTCCGAACGAGGAATCCATTGGTGGGGTCACACGTTCGGTTAGAGTCCTGTTTAGCGACTCTGGAGCTGGAAACGCGTTCGGGGTATAGCCCACCTCGACGGCCCACTGTGCGCCACGCCTTGCGAGGGGCCTGACTGAACCCCGATGCACCCGATGTGTTGAGACTGGACCAAGTATCTTGACGAAGGAGCTCCGAGTAGGGAGCGGCCGTAAAGCCCAAGCTCAGTGGGGTCCCGGTCCTGCTTGAACTCGTGCCTTCCTTCCCTCTATGGGCAGGCCGGGTACCGGGCGCTGAAACCGTGCCAGCAGTGCCAGCGTGGTCCGACGGGCAACATGGCCCTGCAAGGCCCGCATAAAACGCGTCGCGTGGACCTCCTGCAGCATAGCCAGGGGAGCGTCCGTCAAACACTTGGCGGATTTTAGCCTAAATTTTTCGGGCTCCCCTGCCTTTGCTTCGACACCAGTTCGAGTTAGAGACGTGCCAGTGGGCTGCTTGCAGCATTATCCTCACTACCACGGGCTGGTTTCGAATAGTGCTCTCTCTCTCTCTCTCTGACATCCTCACGGGGGAAGGCCCACGAGTGCGACGGAGACAGAGCGAAGACGCACTGTGCGGATTCGTTCTGCAGTCTGTGTGATAAATCTCGCAGCCCCGTGGCCCACATGTCCGTTTGTTTGAGATGCCATCTAATGAAAGGGCTTCTGCCCGTGTCCCATCAGGTCTCGCGGTCTCGCGTCGCGCCGGCCGACACAGAGCCCCCGCCCCGCCCCGCCCCACCCCGCCCCACCCCGCCCCGCGGATTGTAAATTGTAGGGGCCTGCTTGGCTCGCCGCCCGACCCGCCCTTTGGGGCGTCGCGGCTGAAGCCAACTGAAGCTAGACACTGTCATTCAGTTCATCGAACTGCCTGCTCCCTTGAGCTTAGCTACTCGGGGGAAGGTGATTACCATTGATTTTCGGTCCGCGGTGGTTCGAGCCCCGGCTGCTACTCCGCCGGGTAGCTTTTGCTCTAGACTTATTCCGAGACTTGTTTTCGTCGCTGTGTCTCTCTCTCTCTCTCCTCTATACGAGACGCCGCGTGATTGCGAGAGAGACAGAGCGACGAAACAGACTCTCTCGGACTGCTGAAGATCGATCTTGACCGCCGATTCTTGCGGTGTGGGCGAGGAGGTGGGGGGTCCTTGAAGGCAACGCGAAGTAACCATTCAGCCATCCAGCGCGCTCCGCCAAGGCATGCGGCTCGTCTCAGTCCGAGGAAAGACGGAGTTGGAGCCCAAAAATGTACTTTTATTCTCGTTTTTTTTTGGCATTGTCGCTCACGCGGTGGCGAAAAATGACCTCGCCTGGACTTCCCCTCCCCTCCCCCCGCCCCGCCACGCCCCCAGGCCGCAGGGACGCAGCGGCAATGGGGTCACGTGGTCACGCACAGCCCTTCAGCGCCCTCCAGCCCTCTCGGGGCACGGCGGCGGGGTCGTGGGGGCGGCCAGTAGACTGATTCAGAGTCGTTTTCGTCGCTCTGTCTCTCTCGCACCTGTGCGGGACGCGCCATGAGTGCGAGAGAGACAGAGCGAAGAAAACGGATCAGTCTGTAGCCAAACATTTGCTCCGTCTCTCGGAATTAGGTACGGCCCACGAGTGCGAGAGAGACAGAGTGACGAATGCTCCGCTGCAGACTGACTCCGAGAATCGTTTTCGTCGCTCCGTCTCTTTCGTACTCAAGGGGCGTCCCGTGTAGTTGCGTGAGAGACAGAGCGACGAAAACGACTCTCGGAATCAGTCTGCTGGCCCCAGGCCGGTCTTCGTGGTCTTCCCCGATCGGCCTTGGCAATGAAAGCGAGAGTGAGCGGGGCGCGGCCGCGGCGCCTGCACTCTGAATGGAGCAAAGCTGTTTACATGCCACGCTGCAGCTGGCGCGGCCACGGCCAGTCGGCCAGCCACGGCGCACAGTGGGCCAGCAGACCGGTGGAGACGGCCAAAACTCTAGACGCGTTTTGAGTTCCAGAGTCGCTAAATGGGCCTCGAACCGAACGTGTGACCCCACCAATGAATTCCTCGTTCGGAGAGCAATCCATTGGTGGGGCCACACGTTCGATTCGAGGCCCATTTAGCGACTCTGGAGATCAAAACGCGTCTAGAGTTTTGGCCGCCTCCACCGGTCTTCTGGCCCACTGTGCGGCGCTGCAGCTTGCCAGGACTGCAGGGCTGCCAGGTCCGCGCTCGCAGTGGCTCGCAGTCACTCACGGGACGGGTCACGGCGGACCGGGGGAAGGGTAGGGGGAAGTGCCACACCCAGTGGCCAGCGCCAGTGCGGACAGCGCGGACTTTTCGGCGTCGGGAACGGCTATGAAGTTCCCGTCGAGAACGCAGAACGAAATTTTGGGCGTTCCCTTCCCCTTCTCTATGCATTAAACGACCTTCCTGTACACTGCTTTCTAAACGGCCCTGACTCCCTGACTCTGTCCGTCGTAGCCCTTGCGTCCGTCCGTCTGTCTGTCATCTGCCGGTCCACCGTCTGTCTGTCTGTCTGTCCGCCCGTCCGTGTGTCTGTCTGTTCGCCTCGTCTCGGATTCTCCGGTAGAGTCCCGGCAGGTGACTTCACCTTCACGCTGTGACGTCATATCAAGATGAGCGTGTGGGCGGGGCCGGTCCAGGATCACGCTTGCTTGTACAGTATTATTTTTGTCTCTCTCGGTCGTTAGTTTGACTCGACTATGGCGAAGCCCGCCTGCTCTGTGGAAACTCGATTGTCACAGCCTGCCTCCTCGTGGAATTCCCCTTGCCTGAGATCACATCAGTGTGGGGGCCTCGAGTAAATCACGTTCAGTTTTATCTCACAGGATGGATGTTTCCAAGCCAGGAAAAAGTTAACTTTATTTCCTTGGTTGCTGTTTCAGGTTGGAGAGAAAGGATCTGGCATCAGAGCAAGGGGCGAAGTCCAGGACTTCCACAAGATTCAAGCGCAGTGTTTGTCGGAAGGTGTTCTGTGGGAGGATCCAAATTTCCCAGCGGTAGACTCTTCTATATTCTACACGAGAGGACCACCAAAGCCATTCGAATGGAGAAGACCAGGGGTGAGTTCCCTGTATTTTAAGTGACCAGCATACTCTAATTGAAATTAAGTTGCCTTTTATTAACTTAAGTCTTTGTGAAAAAATTGCAGGAAATTACAGGGGACCCACAGTTTATGGTGGATGGTGCCTCTCGGTTCGATATCCAGCAGGGAGAGCTTGGTAAATTATAAAGACATCCCCTTTATAAAATTTGAGAAACCTATTGTAAAATGTAACACGCTATAAAATAAAATGTATGCATTTGCAGGAGATTGTTGGCTGCTGGCAGCTGTAGCAAATCTTACCCTACACGATGATCTCTTCTTCCAAGTCGTTCCAGATGATCAGGGATTTGAGGGCAATTACTGTGGTGTATTTCATTTCAGGTAAGTTTACCTTGCTGTCAGTTACGGTCATTATCATGTCTTAAATCTAAAAATTTCCCTTTCTCCTTCCTTTTTAGGTTTTGGCAGTATGGTAGATGGCTGGATGTTGTAATAGATGACCGTCTACCCACAGTGTACGGTGAACTAGTATTCCTCCACTCCGCAACTAAAAATGAATTCTGGAGCGCACTTTTAGAAAAGGCATACGCGAAGTGAGTTATGAACTGGGTTAGCAGTCGGTGTTGACAGTAGGAAAACTCCATTGACTCACTTTCTCTCTCTCTCTCTCTTTCTAAAGGCTGCACGGGTCGTACGAGGCGCTCAAGGGAGGCACCACCTGCGAGGGCATGGAGGACTTCACTGGCGGAGTGACTGAAATGTACGAGCTGAAGGAGGCGCCCAGCAACCTGTACAAAGTGCTCCTGAAGGCCTACGAGCGCTCCTCGCTGATGGCGTGCTCCATCGAGCCGGACCCCTACGTGACGGAGGCGCGGACGGACTCCGGGCTGGTGAAGGGCCACGCGTACTCCATCACGCGCGTGCAGTACGTGGACGTGCAGACCCCGAGGCGGAGCGGCAAGATCCCCCTCATCCGCCTGCGCAACCCCTGGGGCAACGAGGCGGAGTGGAACGGACCCTGGAGCGACCAGTGAGCTCATTTAAACTGTCATTTAAACCGGAACCGTCCCTCTTCGTGGCTGTCTCCAATGCAGTTTCTTTCATTGTCCATGCCAGGTCACCCGAATGGAGGCTCATCCCAGACCATTCAAGAGAGGAGATTGGGCTGACCTTTGACGACGATGGTGAATTTTGGATGTCATACGAAGACTTTTTAAAACATTTCACTCAGTTGGAGATGTGTAACTTGAGTCCAGATTCCATGGAAGATGATAACATTAAGAAATGGGAAGCCAACACATTTGAAGGAGAATGGGTCAGAGGTGTCACTGCTGGAGGATGCAGGAACTACCTTGGTATGCTGAAGATATTGATTACTTTGCAATACTGCAGGTGTTCTGATTTATTGGTGGCTTCAATTTGTTCTTGTTTCCTATTTTCGCTTTCAGATACGTTTTGGCACAATCCGCAGTACAGAATTACCTTAACAGACGTTGATGAAGATGATGATGAAAACAGATGTACTGTAATTGTAGCTTTAATGCAGAAAAACCGGCGTGCTCAGCGTAAAAAAGGAATGGAATGCCTCACTATAGGATTTGCAGTATACAATGTATGTGTTTTTAACTCATTACTATTATTATTATGAAGCTATCTTATATTTTAATATTTTTTAAACTTTGTTTTGCAGCTGGGACATGATCCTGATAGTTTACCAAAGCCATTGGATTATAACTTTTTCAAGTACAATGCTTCTTGTGCAAGATCTCCTTCTTTCATCAATCTACGTGAAGTTAGTTGCAGATTTAAGCTTCCTCCTGGATCTTATTGTATTGTGCCATCCACATTTGAACCCAATGATCAGGGCGAATTCCTTCTCCGAGTATATTCAGAAAAGCGTAATAACATGGAGTAAGTACTGAAAAAGGCTTATCATGGTCTCTTGTTCAACAATTAAGGAGCTTTCTTTTAAAAACTCACTCCTATTGCATACAATTTCTTACAAGCATTTCATTTCTTTTACAGGGAACATGATGAAGAAGTTGGCATTGGTCACCTTGATCCTAGAGTAAGCAAAAAAACAGACTCTTTGTGTCAAATAGACTCATTCCTGGTTTTGTGCGTGGGATTCTTATTCATCGTTTGAATTTTTAGGTGAAGGATGAGGATGAAGACACTGAGCTAGCTAAGAAGGATGAAAAGGTTAAAGCACTGTTCCTCAAGCTGGCGGGTGAGGATGGTGAGGTTGACTGGATGGAGCTGAAGGAAATCATGGACTACACCATGCGGAACGGTATGTGAAGCCGGGCATTTATTTCCCTCGCTATTGCTTTCGAAATTTACGATCCCTCTGAACTGATGTGTTGTATTTTCTATCAAGCTTATCTGTGTGTGTGATGAAGCATTTGCAGCTGTCTTTCATTAAATTTAAATCCGTCTTCATGAAACCCTTCCTTGCGCAGGAATGAAAAGTACCTATCCAAATTTAGATTTTATGAGGGATTGCAAACTTCGCCTGCGATAGCTTAACATTCTCCTGCATCTCACAAACCAATCTAAAGGGTGCTGGAGGCAGCCTTCTTTCTTTTAAATTGATCTGCACTAAACTTCCGAATGCGCTCATTGCCCTCTGAACCATCACTTACTCACACACTACTTCTTACATGGCACAATATGTTGCACTTTGACCATGGTGTGAGAACATCCTAACTTTCCAAACCTTAGACATAGAATGTACCCTACAAATGTAGTTGTGCACCTTATGTGGTGAAGGTAAAGTTAAAGTTTTGGTGACAGCTCTTATTTGAACAGTTCATGTGGGATTGTCAGGGATTTTTGGGCCCAAGAGCCATTGCAAATTGGTAGAATGGTTTTATCATAGTGTTTTTCTGCATTTTTCTAGGTTTTGTGGTTATTGTGGATTCCTGTTTCATTTTTATATATTTTTTTTATTCTTATAGGATGATAGAAGGGAGCTGTTGTGCTGAAAAATTGCGTTACTTTTGAATTATTTTGGTTCTCAAGAGAAAAAGACATTGAAGATATTTTAATTTACTCTGCACTTTTTTTTTAATGGTTGAATACGGAACATCACATGTCTCACTCTAATTGCTGCAATACTCATTATTTTCTTTTTGTTTGTAAATGATTAATTTTTAAAGTAGTGGGTTAGCAAAATAATTTCTCCCTTTTAATAATGAACAGCCACATCCCATATCTAACTTTGAGGTGTTTTCAATGGTTACCATGAACAATTCCAATCAAAAGTAAATTTATTAATTTGTGTGTAAATTTTAATGTTGTCCCTTAGTCGTTTTTTTGTTGCTGTTTGTCCTGATCTGTTTGTTCTACATGAGTCTGTCTGGCATGTGTGGTGGTCCAGTGTGATGTGTGTGTCTTGCCGGGGAGGTGCATCCCTGCTCGCCCTTTCAGGCGCAGTACAGCGTTGAGCTCTAATCCTTGCCTGCTTATGATTATGTTGCTAGAGCTGCCCAGTAGACCTAGACCCCCGACCCATCAGCAGATTGCACCTGCGGAAGATGACACCCTGGTTGGCCAGCTGGTTAACCTGTTGTGTGGAGTCATTTGCAAGGATACACCATTTGGTGCGGCATTTGCCTCTGGTGGCGAAGGACATGCCGCTGGTAAGACAATTCTAATTGAGGAGAAAGCAAAGCATTTGGAATCCCACTGCATACCTGGAGGTGGCTTTAATTGAAGCCAGTAGATTAAGTTGATCTCCATTCTAAATCCCAACAAAGACACACTAACTGCCTTTTTCTGAGCTACATTTACCATCCAGGGTCCTTGTCCTTTGTTCTTAATACTCATTTAAGATTACTAATGAATACGGTTGCTGATGAATATGTTGAATAATTTGTATGTATCACATCCCTCTTTAATGTTTTCTGTGATCTACCATCTGCTGCAAGACCTCTACTAAATTTACCAAATTAAAATAATAAGTAACCTGTGTGTCTAAAAAATCTGTAAATAATAAGAATTAGCTTGTCACATTTTTATGGTTTTATGGTTGTTTATTAACTATTTGTGGAACACTATTAGCCAAAAACCATAAGCTTTGTAATGTGGTTCTGTCAATATTCTGCTGTGCTTTTGATGTGCTCTCTTGTAATTATTTTCTGCCTGGCCGCCATACAGGCTAGCCTGAAGGCAAGGAAAATGTCTCAAAGTCTGTCTCTCTCTGTCTGTTTGTGCCAAGGTAAACCTGTCTAAAGAGCAAGGGAAGGCACAGAGCACTTAACTTTACCGCTACTAAGTCCTGCTGCTTTAGCAATCATGTGGGCCCACTGGGTTTGATTGATATTGAACTGAAGCAAATGTTGTCGGCTTTACAAATTTAAACTCTGCTAAGTAAAGTTTCTTTTAATATTGAAACTTTAAATTCCATGTTTCCTTTTGCAGACACGCGATCATCTGGCTTTGCTAAGGAAGTTTGCCGCAGTATGGTTGCCATGATGGATGCTGATCACTCTGGCAAGCTGGGATATGAGGAGTTCAAAATCCTTTGGACAGATATCAGACACTGGAGGGTTAGCAAAGATAATTTTTTTGATCTATTCATGTGTGTTTAAAAAATAAAAAATTAGTTTCTAACTAATTGGTACATTTTTAAATTTCAGAAAGTGTTCAAGCTTTATAGCAAAGAGGGCCAAGGGTTCTTGAGTGCATTTGAGCTCAGGCAAGCTCTCAATTCGGCTGGCTATCGCCTCAACAACCACATCCTGAACATCTTGTTCCACCGATATGGTGCTGCAGATGGCACAATTACATTTGATGACTTTATGATGTGTGCCATTCGCATGAAAACCATGATAGGTACGTTTCCTTTCCCTATTTTTGTTTGGTTTTACATAAATCTTGTTTCTCTGCCTGATTTTGTTTTTTTCCTGTCATCAGATCTGTTCAGGGAGAGAGACCCAGATAATACCAATACTGTTTCTTTCTCCCTTGAAGAATGGATGGAGAAGACACTCTACTCATAGTCAGTGCTTCACTTCTGGACACATCTCTACATTTCTCTTGCTTTTGTACTTCAGCTCTATTTTCTTACTTATCAATGTTCTCTACATAATGATATTATTAACTTAATGTTTTCATTGTTTTTGGAACTGTCCAACCAAGTGGTATTGATCTTAATGGGGCTTCGGCGCTCACTGCCTGGTCAATTGTATTATATCTGTTATAATTTAATTTTTGTTTTGTTTTTGGCCTGTGAAGCCTGTATCCATATTTTTTCAGGCTGCTTTGTTGTTTATTGTCGTTTAATTGTCACCCTCTGCCAATCTCTGTTAACAGGGTGTTTGCCTTTGAGAATTGTGTGATGCTATTTAATAATTAATTTAACTGTCTATTTTTCTTTCTTGTGCTTCCTGATGTAAGAAGAAAAGATTTTACCTCTTAATGTCGTGTTTACTTTCAATAAATTTTATTTTATTCTTTTGTACATTACTGCTTGATTTCTTCCTGTCTTCCTAAATATTCACTAGGAGTGTTGTCCTTGAAGGGACTGCAGGCTGAGGCAAGCTGAAGCCCTACGACACCGCTACACCCGTATCGAACGTACCTGTTTGTGGCCACACTAACACTTCTTTTGTGGCCACACTAACACTTCTTTTGCCGACCATCCCAACTACTTGCTGACGGGTGACCTGGAAATCCCACCTCAAACTTTGTCTTGTTCGTCTTGTGCACTCTTCAGCGCCTGCGGGACCGCAACACACCAGCAGGCAGAGGGTGGCCTACCTTGCCCCTGTGAAGACGACAGGGGCATGGTAGGCCACCGTCTCCTCACCAGTGCCTTGCGGGCCCATCCGATGACCTACCTTCCAGGCGTTCAAAACAAAAGCGAGCATTTGTTGCGAGGGGATGACACTGGGGCTGGGAGTCGTCAAGAATACCCTGACAGCACAAAGAAGCCATTTCTAGGAGAACCCTTATGTTTAAAAGATCGCGCCAACTCTCGCTTCGATGGATCGATCTCTATGCCACCTTTCACCCACCACAGGTAGTACAGTACGCAGTCGTCTGCTACAACTCACAACTCCTCTCTCAATCAGCACCATATCAGCAGAAAAAGCTTGTTCATTCTTTGTGGAGCCTTGAGGATCCTTCACTCACTCGCTAGTCTTCGCAGACAGCTTCACTGTTGACTCAATCGACCTTGAGGCACACGTAAGTTAGAATCAAACGTTCTAGGTAGGCTGACCGGTGAACGGAGGTTGGTGACGAGTTGTCATAGGAAGTTCGAAACACTGAAATTCTGTCGAAGATGTGTTGAAGTTTGGTGTCAGTTCTTTAAATTAATCATACCTTTCAGTAAGAAAATTAATTTTGTTGCTGACGTCGAATTATTGTGTTTTGAATGTATTTCAATGAAAATTTGTCAAGGTTAGGGTCTCATTTTTATTGCGAATTTGGGCCTCTTTGACAAGCAAGCTGGTGTAAATGTAAATGGGGTTCACTTCATGCATTTATTTTCTTCTCGACATAATATAAAACTAGTTTCAAGCTTATTCGTGACTGTAAAAAGAAGAATTTAACTGTCGCAACTTTGTTTTAGTATTGTTTTTTTTTTTGTTTCCAATTGTTTCTCATAGGTTTAATGCTCATTCCACTTGTCCAGGGAATTCGAAAGTTCGCCATGAGTGCTGCTCAGAAACCTCAAATTGTGTTTGTTCTTGGAGCGCCAGGCTCTGGGAAAGGAACAATTTGCAAGAACATTGTAGAGGTAATATTGGTTTGTTCTAATTTGGCTTACCTTGAAACTGAATATTTTTTGATTGCATTTAATTTTCTTCATTAGAACTACAAATTCATCCATTTGTCTGCGGGGGATTTACTACGTGAGGAACAAAATACTGAAGGTTCGGAACATGGAGACATGATCAAGGAATATATCAAACTTGGCAAAATTGTTCCTGTTGAAATCACCTGTGGCCTTCTGAAAAAGGTGTGGAAATAGTATTCTAAGCTCTGGAACTAAAATGCCAGCATAAGAATTGTATCTGAAAATTGTTTATCTTTTCCTTTCAGGCTATTGAGAAGTCAGGTGCCTCTCGATTCCTTGTTGATGGTTTTCCTCGCAACCAAAACAATTTGGATGGGTGGGAGAAAGTCATGTCACAATGTGTAGATGTAAAGTTTGTCCTGTTCTTGGACTGCAGTGAAGAGGTAAATCAGATAAAGAGGTTGTCATCCACTTACTGTTCATTTGGATGCTTCCTTGAGCACATAGTGAGTTCTATTGGTTTTGAACTGTGATGGATAATGTGGTATCGTTCAATGTACCTGCAGGTTTGCACTGAAAGGTGCCTCAATAGGGGAGCCCAGGGCAGTGGTCGAACTGATGACAACCTGGACTCCTTAAAGAAAAGGTTTAACACTTACTCAAATGAAACAATGCCTATTATCAAGTATTATGAAGGTAAAGGTATGGTGGAAAGAGTCGACTCCAACAGGACTTTACCTGAGGTAATTTTTTTTTCTCTTCAATTACTTTTAGATGTTATAATCTTTCCTGCTCGATTTCAAAGGTGTCAAGCAACACTGAACTAAGGACTTCTGTTTTTCATTTTTCTGTTTCAGATTTTTGAAGACATCAAGAAAATCTTCACTCCTTTCATCTCCCAGAGTTAATCCCTCATCAGCGTCAATATTAATCAATGCCTGCCATGCAGCTGAAGTTCACCCAACATCTTGTCAAGAGATCTTCTCTGAAGAGCATTCCCTTTTATTTAGGAATCTGGTTGGTACATTGTAGCTGGTGATAATGATCATTTAGAATTCAAGATTCCAGTCATTCCAAGAGTGAGAAAGTTGATAAAAGTCACAAATTTGAAAAAAAGAAGTTTTCCTCCATATCATAATTTAAAACTTGTCTTTTCTTGCCATGTTTATCATTTGGTGCGTAGTGTTCTGGGGTAGAAGTCTTCCCTACTTCTCAAGTAGGGATATTTTTGAAACTTTATTTTTCCTTGCGGGTAATAATTTGCTATGAGGCAATCACTGTTGTCAGTATGAATAAATTAATTGGAATTCTTTACTGAGAATTTTTAGCATGTGTTAAAGTATTATAATCTTGTCATAGTGTGCTTCATTTTACCTGACTTAGCATAATAAAAAAATGAAGCCCTTAATTTTGTAGAAGGTATTGTCACAGAAAAACTCAAATCAATGTGTGTTTGCACCGTTCAATAGGATGAAAGATCAGCATAGTGATTGTTTTAGGATAATTTTATTTTAAAACTTTTCTGAATGATTCTGCTTGTTGATCATTAATATTTCTTATGAATTTTTTCTCTTCTTTTGTAAAGCTAGCAAGTGGTGCTGGCAGTAGTTCCTTGAGGAATAGAAATTATTGCTCATGTATGATTTAGTGTCAATAAATACAGTGATGATCACCAAGATTTGAATCTTTATTTTTCTACACACTGTACACAGTTATACTTGTAAATTACTCAAAGGGCAGCGGGATTTCTGCTCGGTTCGGGCCACATATAGTATGTCTAGAGCTGGTCTAGTGTCGAGTCTGTCTAAAGTTAGAGGAGAGGACTCTATCTAGTATCTAGATATCTATTATCTAGAGTCTAGGGTGGGAGCTGCAGACAATATTTTCATACTCGTCTATAGCCTCGCTTGGGGGCGAAAACGCATGAAGCGCCGCGCCGATCTTGATTCGGCTTTCTGCTTGCCGATCGGTGTTTCACTGCGCTGTTCTCTCCCAGAGGTTAATGGATGTCAATTAGAAGTTGGTCCACTGTCGGGCAGCGGTCTGGCTGCTGCGTCACTGAATGTCATATGTTTCCTCGATTTTTGTCGTCAGGAACCCCCGTAAACAATCAAGGTGATGTGCTTCCCTGATTGGTGGTCGGCTCGGTCGGCTTTCCCCCCTCCCCCTACTAAGCACCGACTTTAAACATTGTACCATGCTCGTTTTTCACCTGTGTATGCATGTATACTGCAGGAAGAAGGTGAAGGACGGAGTAAACATACAAAATGAATGAGCAAAGTGATAAGCATGCAGATAGAGTGGATCTCGACTTATCTAACACAAGTCAGCTGTTACCTGCTGAAGAAAGGCAGAATGAGGGAAGGTTGACCAACGAAGAAACTACTGATGCTAAATGCAAAAACTGTGATAACAAGGCTGTTGGGTGCGTTTTATCTTTCAATTATTTTGTTCGTGCATGCAACTTCAAGTTATTTGCTTAATTTGTATTTGCTGTTTCAGGCGCATGGGCAAAATCATGGCTGGGGTTTCCCCAACGACAATGTGCCCTTCAATGACAAAGCTGCATTTTTTTGCTACTCGCGTTGAAATTTATGCCATGCTAGGTGCTCTTTTGTATGTCCTGATTTCTTTCTCCTGGGCTGAAACTGTCCGTGATCCTATTCTGCAGCTTGCTGGTCTGTTTGTCCTGGCTCAAATATTTGGCATTCTAGTGGAATTTGTCCATCTCCCTCCCTTGTTGGGCATGCTTATGGCTGGAATTTTTCTTAGGTATATGAACTATTTTCATGCTGAAGGGACTTTCTTAAAGTTGACTTCTACCATAAGGTATTTTTAATTAGTGGAATGACAGTGCACTCCCAAAAAATAACGTACTCTTTCTCACGCCTTCTTTTGTTTTGTTTAAAATTTTACAGAGCATGTGCAATGACTATGATATTGTTACGTGCAGGACTTGGACTTGATCCATCTGCATTGTGTCGCCTGAGCACAGTAGTTTTACGACTGGCTATCATCCCTTGCACATTAGAAGCAATCGCAATAGCTGTTGCCTCTCACTATTTTCTGAATTTTCCGTGGCTGTGGGGATTTTTACTAGGGTGATTCTTTTTTTAAAAATCTGTTGGAATTTTATGACAATGTTTCATAAAATATTACAAAACTTTAGTTAAAAAATAATTTTTTCTCTGCTTTAGCTGTGTTCTTGGTGCCGTATCTCCTGCTGTAGTAGTACCATCCCTATTATGGCTGAAATCTGAGGGCTATGGAGAGAATAAAGGCATAAGCACTCTAGTGACTGCAGGTACTTTGCTGGACAACATTTTTGCAATCACTGTATTTGGAATATTTCTTTCTGTGATATTCTCACAAGGTAAGAGCTTATAAAATTTTCAAATCCACAATTTTTGTAAAATATCTTTTTCTGTTTCACTCTCTTTCTCTTCAATTTGCAGGTTCCATTGCAGCAACTGTGATGCAAGGTCCTCTGGAAGTATTAATTGGAATAACATGGGGAGTTTTGATGGGAGTGATATCCATTTACATCCCTCACTCTGAAGATGTAAACATACTGACTGAAGTAAAATGATTTTTATAATTAAATTATCACTGTATTAAATGTTTTATTTTTTCTTTGTTAGAAATCTGTAATTTTGTCACGCACAATAATGGTTGGTGCAAGTGGACTTTTGGCAGTGCTCGGAAGTCAGCTGGTTGGCTACCCAGGTGCAGGCCCCCTTGGTTGTATAGTTGGTGCCTTTGTTGCTGGTTGTGGTTGGAGAGCTTTCAGTCCAGTTTCTACATATGTAAGTCTACTGCTTTGTTCACAAGTTAAATTTCAACACAATGCAATAATTAACTCGTTATTTTAGGAGCCTGTGCTGCTTTATTTGTCAGAAAGCTGGCTGTTCCTCCAACCTTTCCTCTTTGGATTAATTGGCACTGAAATAAATCTTTCAGCCATCTCTGGTGCAAATACTGGATTAGGTGTTGCCGTAATGATAACTGGTGTTCTGGTTAGTAATGGTAGTGAGAACACACTTAGAAAACAACTATTGTAGCTGAGGTACTTGAATCTGGTCTTTTGTCTGATTTTATTTTAGGTACGTCTCATTGCCTGTTGCGTCTCAGTAATGGGGTGTGGACTAACTTTCAAGGAGACCCTATTTGTTAGTTTGTCTTGGCTACCAAAAGCAACTGTTCAGGTGTGTTGAAGACCCATTAACATGTGCGAAATTCAAATGTCCTCATGTTTTTCATTTTATGTTTCTATTTGTTGGTTTAGGCTGCCATCGGACCAGTCGCATTAGATCTGGCACGTAGCGATCAATTGGATGTAGATGGGAGGATACAGTTAGCGGAACAAGTCCTCACTGTTGCTGTGCTGTCCATCCTGTTAACTGCCCCCCTCGGTGCAATAGGGATTTTAGGGGCAGGTCCCCGCCTCCTCAATAAAAGTACCACCAATCATATCTTGGAGGGAGAGCTGGAAGTTGCTGAACGGAATAATGATATGATATAATTTCACTTTACCTCACTTTAATGTGAATCTCTAATTGAGTCTCTCTACTTAATGCGACCATATGGGCCATATGGGCTCTGTAATATCCTTTACTATGTTTTTATCCATTACATAATGGGGGCTCTTTCCTCAGTGATGAGCCATCCATCAACAAGATCCATGTATGTACTTATGCTTTTATTTTGTGATTTACCATGTACTTTAAAATTCAATGAGAGGACATTGTGTTCCTTCTCTAAGAATCATAGGTCAGCCTAAATCATCTAGGGACCAAAACTTCTCAGAGTGTTATTTATGTTTTATTGTTGTGCTACAGTACTTCCATTTTCTCTTATAATTCTTCTGCTAACTTAAACTTTGAATAAGTAAATCAACGACAAAATAATCGTTACCCTGTAAGTGTAGTAGAGTGTGATATGGTGACACTAAATGTTCCTGAGTGTTTCAAACTGTTTGACTGATTGCTTAAGGTAAGGCGTGTTTTTATATTATTATTATTATTATTTCAAATTATTTTGATACTGTAATTAAAGGCCAAAACCCACTTAATCTATTTTGTAGTTTAAATAAATAAAACATAAGATAAATACATTGTGTTCAAAGATTCAAAAAGTATTTCATTTGGTATGGCTGATATGTTCCTGGTTGCCGCCCTGACTTATGTACACTTGAGTTCAGCCCCTTCCCATTTAGACACATCATAAAACACTGAAATGATTGGAACATCATAAAAATAATCGCCCATACATTTGAACATAAGACACTTCATCTAAATAACGGAATTTGAAAAAAAAAACCAATAGAACGCAAATTAAAACTCATTAAATTACAAACCTTCCCGCTTTGACACGATTATGTTGAAAATTTTTTCCTAGGATTGCATTTTTTCAGAGTGAATCGTCTTGGGATTTGGATAGGATTTTTCACTGGTGATGGTAGAGCTGGATTTAAAGGAGCATGGCTTAAGTTAATCAATTTTAAGTGCACACAGTCTCATTCATTCCATAATTTAGAACATCTCTGAACTTACCAGGAACAATGCGGTTTGCATCTGAGATCTCTTCATTTAGATCCGAAAGTATGTAGATTGATCCTCGCCTTCCTGATTTTCTTTCTTTATGAAGTTTCCATAAATCGTACTGTTTACCTGAATCAAAAAGAGACATTAAGTTAAGCCTTGGAACCTTGGTATAACACAAGTTTTCAAGACTATCTCATGTCAATAATCATGGACAGTATTCCTCATGTAGGTTTGAACTACTAACACATCTCCAGCAGAGCTCGTTTTCTCTTCCTCTGGTCTTCAGTCATAACTGAAAAACATAAAAAAAAACAAATCAGTAATTAACATGTATAATAATTTTCAAGATCACTAAACCAAAAAACTTAAGAAAAGTCTTACCTTCATCTGAGATAGTGTTCTGAGGGGAAAACATAGAAGATTGGCTTGGATCTCTTCTTGAATGCCCGTCAACATCGAGTCCATCTATATTATTGCTGTTAGATTCATGCAGTTCATGGTCAGTCCTACAAGTTTTTGACTGACTGGTTGCTTCTGGGAGTCGAATCAGTGCTACAGATGGTTGTTTTGCTCTGCTGTTTTCAACAGGAACCCTGAATGTTTGAGCCTGGCTTAGCTCCTTTTCATGGTTGCTTATAATTTGGGTGCTCAAATCATGTGCCTTAGGCCTTTTCTCATAGTTTTCAGGAGAGTTTTGAAGTTCTTCAACAACTTTTCCCCTTCTAATCTTGGGTTGAAGAAAATTCTCAGTAGTATGGTCTTGGTTCATCTTTTCTTTGGTTTTGTTCTTCTTTGCATCAGCCTTATGATTTAATTTTGTAGAAATAGTTCTCATAACTTCAATTTTTTTCATACCAGGGCTTACTATGTTTTTATCGGTGGGTTTCTTGAAAATACCAGTTTGAAATTTTTTGTGATTAGGTTGGGTATTAGATGTTTTCTGAATTTCCGATTCTGATTCATCCAATGCTTCTCCTGACATATTATCACAGTCAGTAGCATTATCACCATTTTCATTTATTTGCCATTCTGCCTCTGACTCAGATATTTCAGATTCTTCATTGATGCCATGTTCAACTCGTAAGCTTCTCCTAAGGTTATTATGTTCATCTTCAACACTCAATAGTTTAGGGTCTGTAAATGAAATTTGGTAGAAGATTTCAGTTAATCTCCTATTAGCTCTTATTCAATCAAATTCACAATAATAGACAATGAACTACCTTGTAAGCAAGATAAGTCAATTTCAGAATTGTTTGCTGTAGAATTTACAAACTGTAAAGTAAGATACATAAAATTCAAAGAAAACTTCCAAAACTTGTGGTGAGGGTAGATAAATGGTCAAGAAACAAGCATTTAAGAACATACCTCATTTTGCACTTTACTGAAAAAGCTATCCCACAAACTTAGTCTTTTCTTCATTGCTCTTCTCTTCGGGTCGCTACGGTTTTTAGTCGAGCTGAGAAAAGAAAAGAAGGAGTTCAGTTAAGTTTATTTCATCAACCATACAGATACAGATGTACAAATACAGCACACTCTCGGCTCTCGTCAAAAAAGATACTTATAAAAAAGGCAGCAATCTTCAGAAAAATTGTGGTACATAGGCCATGCACTAAACACACTATTACAACGAGCAAGCAGTACTGAATATAGGGCAGGAGTAAAGGAGGAGGAGCTATGACCACAACATATAAAGGCCACTTTGAAAATGGCAATGACAAATAGGAAAAGGAGGCCTTCAGAGATTTCAGAAGCAGCAGAAGGCAAAGTAGTACACACACTTACATGTCCATTTTGTAAATATTTCCGGGAGGAACACGGCAGAAGAAACACCGGCAACAGGTGAGGAAAACTGAAAGTTAGCCAGCAGTAGTTTTGGTGAACTAGGAAATCAAATGGAGAATCATCACAACACAGCCGTTTGTTGTTTGAATGAATGAAAATCTTGTGACTGCGAACAACGCTGTGAACTATTTACAGCATATCCCCTGTCCTGCATATAACTCAACTGAAAAACGACCGTCATTTCGTTCGCAAGCAGACGAGTGTTTTCATTCAACGTGACACAAGGCTCGGACTCGTCAGAACCAAAATGGTGGGTAGCTGAAAATGACATGAAAATTTTCCCTCCGTTTTCGAGGGGCGTAACCTGGTCTCTCCTACTTCATTGTCTCTGTATGTGTAAACGCGTGTGCTCTGAAAATGGTGAAGAAAGTGGACAAGCGGGGCCGTCCCAGCAAGACAAAGCTTGTTGCGAGTCGCGCAGCGAGCGTAGCGCTGGCGCCCTCCAAGGCGAAGGCTAAGGCCAAGTCAAAGGCTAAGAGACCTCCAAAAGCAGCGACTGCGGCGGGGTCTGGGTCGGGGTCGGCCGCGGGAGCCGCAGTGGAGTGTACAACTGCCGAGCCCTGTGTGTTCCCCTGTCCTTGTCTTCGGCGCGTCCCCGACGAGGCCCTGCCCCAAGTGTGTGCAGTGCATGACAGCCAGGATGAAGAGGCTGGCATCCGCATCCTGGGAGGCGAAGACCTTGATGCCCTCCAACTTGAACTGGAAACTTTGCTCAGCTCCGTTGCTGTACGTTTGTGTCAGCTGAATGAGCAGCTGACTGTCCTTAACAGTATTGAAACAACCACTCGAGGAAGAGGAAGGAAGCAACGCAAGACTCTCGCTATCATAGCGACACCAGCACCAGCGGTCTCTACTCCGCCACCAGAAGATAAGCCCACAATCTGCCGTCCTCCTGTAAAAGCACCTATGAAGAAGCTGGGTAATATTCCACCCCCTGCGCCATCTCCAAGTCTTTCAAACTCCTCGTGTAAACGCTCCAAAATGCTGCGTAAAAGACCAGAGATGGGTGGTACCACCAAGCCTAAAGGAAAGCAACTGGAAAAGGATTTCGTTTCACACAAGTTTTGGACTACGCTTGATCCTTACTGTTGCGAAGTTACTGAAGACACGTACAATCTTCTGAGTGACATTCTGTGTCAAAATCAAGAAGAGGTGCCATTTTTGTACAACATTCCTCCATTAGGAGAACATTTCTCCAAGGAATGGGACGTCAAAGATTTTGTGGAGAACCACGAATATGGTCATGCTTCTCCTTCCCTTTCTTCGCTTCCCCCAAGCTCTCCTTCATCAAACAGTACCACTTCTTCTCCAACGGCAGAAAGTATTGGCAGTGCTATCAGGAGGAAGTTCAGAGAGTGCTCTTTGGCCCTGAAAAGAACTCTCTGCACCAGTCCAGAAAAGCCACCTCCACCAGCATCTCCACCACCCACACCAGCAACCAGCAAATTAATGGCAGCTCTTTTGGGAGAACTACCTCCACCCATCATACCTTTACAAGAAAGCAAGGAACACAATGTTATTGTTAAAATTGAAAAAGATGATGACGAGAAAGTTTCTCCCAAGAATTCTCGCCCGAATTCGGTCAGTGGATCAAGCTCTAACAGTGAGATGCCCCTGAAACATCAAAGAAAATGTTTGGACCGAAAATATTGTCTAGAAAAAGAGGCGCAGGGTGACATTGACTGTTCCATAAGAGACTATGTCCCACCTCAGAGTCTTTTGGATGAACTGAAGCGCACACAAGCAGAATTAAAGCTTGTTGTTGATCAAAACAATCAAGTGATTTCTGGCCTGACAAATGTCATACTTGATGAGTTAAAAGTTCAAAACTTGAAAAGAAAACTTCAAGAGATTGATGATAGTGTTCTTGATATATACCATTCACGCACAGCTGCTAAGCTTGCTAAAGAGACTATATCGCAGGACAACATTGATCGGGCTTGGAAAGCCTTGAAGGAGAGGGATCACATCATCCGCCAGATTGACTTTTTTGAACAGCGATGGGCCTCAAAGAATGAAGTTTAATATGGTACCTCATGGAATATCATCCAAATATGTGAGTCTGTGCAGTGAAAGTCTGTAATTTTAAGTTAAGAATACCAATGAAAGTTTTGTTTTTTTTTTTTTTTTTAAGGATGAAGATTTGTTGTAGACATTTAGTCCAAGTTTTGTTTTCTATGTTATTTTGTGTTAAAACTTGAAGCATAAATTTTAAAAAGAGTATCTTGTTTATGTTTTCACATGCGTTCTATGTAGTAAGATATGTTAATAGACTTGTGTATGTTCATGTTTTAAGTACACATTTATGTTCAATGATGACAAATGGGACTCATTCAATAGGTGAAAATTTTGAGTTGACAATGTGTAGCCTCTTATGCTGCTTAAGCTTTTATTTTGTCTATGCTATGAATGTCAACTTTTTTACTGATGTGCCATTGTTTTTACGGGTTCCGTTGTTGCTTTAATTAGCCTATATAAAGTGCCTTTGATAGGTATTGTATACCTGCATAACTTTTTACTACCTGGCATTACCTAACAAAATTTAGGATTGGTGTTTTCTTTTCACTGTGTTATTATGTGGAAATCTAAAACTCAAGTGGCTCAAATACAAACTTTGGTTTTATTTGTGAATTAAAAATAGGTACAGCAAGCAGGTTATATAGTTTAATGATCAAGTACAAAAATCGAATCTAAGTCTTAGCATGTATCCTTACTAACAAAGAAGCTAATAACAATTCTTTTAGAGCTTTGCTATGCAAATTTCAAAGGATGACCTAAGCTTTGTGTTCATGGTGGCATAGTTTCTTACTGGGTATGATTTATGTGATTTAAAGATTATGAAGTAACTTTTGTTATATTAGTTAAGACAGATGCATTTTTAATCTCCACGTTTTACTTAGAGATCTTTTAATTTTGTTGATCTTTATGGATCTTTTTTATTAGTAGTTGGTTCTGCATGGTTGGGATGCTTAAGTGCACGGTTTCCTGTCTCGTTAGCTTATCTAGAATTCTTTACTCTTCTATATCTGACAAAGTTCAATTCGGAATATTGTATTTCCACTTTTCTTTTGTGATAAGTTTCTTTGCCATTGTTCTGGATAATTCTGGTGTTAAGTACCTGCGTGTAGTGTGTAAAAGGTGTGCAATGCTCGAAACTTCCAACATTTTTTGTTCAAATTGATAAGATTTTTCTATTTACATGTTGACTTAGTTATATTTGGAGTCATGTATTATCATTTTTACCAAAATTAAGGCTTTAGTATAATAGAGGTATGTTTAAATGTAGGTCAAGTTTGTATTATTTTATTTGGTGGAAGCTTTACATTCCAGAGTCTTGGGTTTATTGTTACAATAACTCTGATTTATCACTATGGCATCTTATTTTGGAGCGTCTCTCGTTGACAGTTAAGTGGTGTCTAGTCTGCGGTCAGGCCCTTGTCATATTAACATTTTAAAAGATGAACTAAACAAAAATAGCTATTGGTCTGGTGAGCAGCACAGCAACAAACTCAGTCCTCATTTGCTTTTAAGACTTTCTGAACTTTTGTGATTGGTTTTCAAATTTTTTCTCTGTTTTTCCAAAATGTCAATATGTATTTGCTTCACAGTGTTCAGAGTTGTTTGGGAGGTTATTTTGGAGGCCATTGTCTTTTGTATCAGCAATCCATGTACCTGTAATGACCACACTTTAGAAAAATAAAAAAATGCACTTCTTTTTATAAAATAAATTGTTTTCTTTCACAACCTTCTTTGCTCTCTTCTGATCACTCTGGATATTTTGTATTCTGATGGAATTAGATAGCGCAAGAGCTCAAAAAGCCTTATGAAATCATGATTTCACTAAACAAAATTGAAGTAATTAAAAACTAGAAGATGCTTTCTTCAATTCTGATGCTGGCAATAATTATGATGTCAGAAATGGAGAGATAGCATTGACATTCAACAGCTCAACAGGTATACTGCACATGCTATGAACCCGACTAAATACCTATGCAGCTCCAACCCAAAATTCGTTGTGTATTTTCTGTGAGGTGTGTTGATTGTTCTTTGTGTTTTGTTTACAGCATGGGCGGCTCAAAGTTAAAACAACGAAGGAGCAGGAGGAGGAGAGGCGAGTGAAGCGAGCACAGAAAGTGAAACAATACAGACTCGCTTATGGCAGAATTGTTGAAAAAGTAAGTGTCAATCCCAAGTCTCCAATCATCATCTTGTACACCAGTGGAGTCCACGTATTGAAATATCCATTCGTTTTCCCCAGAGACAGGCAGGGGAGCGGGATGAAGAGGGCCTGCAGATCTCCCAGCAGATCCTGGAGATGATTCCAGACATCCACTCTCTGTGGAACTATCGGCGGGAGATCATCGAGCATCTCAAGGAGTCAGGGTGAGTTGGCCTCATGGCCTGTCGCTCAGTAGGCTAGAGGACTGGTGTGGAGGCGGCCAAAATTGAGCTGCAAAGTCGCTACATGGGACTCGAACCAAACGTGTGACTCCACCAATGGAATGCGCACTGAACGAGGAATTCATTGGTGGGGTCACACGCTCGGTTCGAGTGCCATGTAGCGACTCCAGAGCTCAAAATGCGTCGAGAATTTTGGCCGCCTCTACCGGTCCTCTGGCCCCTTGTGTGGGGCCGCGTAAGTTGAGTCCAGCCCAAAGCGCCAGCTAGAGGCAGAGGCCCCGGAAAGGGTATGAAGGCCTCTAGCGCCTGCGAACCCAGGGTAGGCCACACGCGCACAGCGGTGTTCGGCGGGCCGGCCTACCCCGGCATCTCGCAGGCTGAAGAGAGAGCGAGCGCGGACCTGCCGCTGCACAGTGGGCCAGTAGACCGGTGGAGGCGGCCAAAACTCTATACGCGTTTTGAGCTCCAGAGTCGCTTCATGGCACTCGAACCGAGCGTGTGACCCCACCAATGGATTCCTCGTTCGGAGAGCAATCCATTGGTGGGGTCACACGCTCGGTTCGAGTCCCATTTAGCGACTCTGGAGCTCAAAACGCGTCGAGAGTTTTGTCCGCCTCCACCGGTCTACTGGCCCACTGTGCGCTGCCGTCTTTGTCTTCCTCACGCACGCAGTCGCGCTGCTGTCGCTTCCAGGTCCGAGGACGACCTGCAGCGCCGCCTGGAGTCGGAGCGCCACCTGACGGAGACGTGCCTCCGCGCCAACCCCAAGTCGTACGGCGCGTGGCACCACCGCACCTGGGTCATGGACTCCATGCCCTCGCCGGACTGGCAGCGCGAGGTGGCGCTCTGCACCAAGTTCCTCAACCTCGACGAGCGCAACTGTGAGTCGAGAACCATCACACTGAAAACAAAATTCCGTACTTTTGTACTGAAAATGTAGTGTGGCACGGAAAAAGTACTGGTTCTCCGTAGTGGTCCCCTTAAGGACCTCATGTAAAGTGGTACGGAAAACATGTACGGAACCTCCGTTGTTGAAAATATCCTGATAGATAATAGACCAGACATGTTCCGTACTTTTTCCATGCCGCCCTTACAGCGCTGATGACACTGATGATGTAGTGCACTCATTCGCCGCTGTGAAATTTCCGCCACTGACTCAGCTGCCTTTCGGTTGTCCCCCCAGTCCACTGCTGGGACTACCGGCGCTTCGTGGCGGCGCGCGCGGCCCTGGCGCCGCAGCAGGAGCTGAGCTTCACGGACGACAAGATCGCTGTCAACTTCTCCAACTACTCGTGCTGGCACTACCGCAGCAAGCTGCTGCCGCTCGTGTACCCGGACCCCGCGGGCGTGCGGCCCGTCAGGGAAGACCAGCACCGCCACGGTGAGCCATCGCAGTGGCGGATCCAGAGGCGGCCTGGGGGGGGGGCAAAGTCGCACTTTTTGCCTACCTTTCAGGCGGCTATCTAGGGGCTATGGGGGGGCAAAAACACCATTGCCCCCCTGTATCCGCGCCTGAGTCACCGCAACCACTCCGCGCGCTGAAGTTGTTATGGTCCATTCAGTGAATCCTGTCCTCGCGGCGACCCTTTGCTATGCAGGCCTTTTCTTGGTGCCATCATGAGTGTGGCTAACAGCCTCGAAACAACGAGCAAAACAAAAGATCGAACCCTTATAACGCACCGGAACAGCACTCGGACAATGAGGCCCCCAGTGGGGCTGTGGCTGTTTAACTTCCCTTTGAGCGCGGCGAGGACAGAGTTCACTGAATGCACCATACCCATCATCGATAAGAATTTTTTATGAATCCACTTTTTTCCCCTTAGAACTGGAGCTGGTGCAGAACGCCGCCTTCACGGACCCCAACGACCAGAGCGCCTGGTTCTACCAGCGGTGGCTGCTGGGCCGCAGCCAGCCCGCCCAGGCCGTGACGCGCGCGCTGGTGTCGCCGGGGCTGTGCTTGGTGGCCACGGCGCGGCCCGCCAAGGCGCGCGGCCTGGGGCTGCAGCTCCTCCTGGACTCGCGGCCGCTGGACGGCCGTTGGCGCAGCGCGGACGGCCAGCGCTGCAGCAGCGTGTGGGTGAGTGGCGCGTGCGAAGCACAGTGGGCCAGAAGACCGGCGCCGGCGGACGAAACTCTAGACGCGTTTTGAGCTCCAGAGTCGCTAAACAGGACTCGAACCGAACGTGTGACCCCACCAATGGATTCCTCGTCCGGAGAGCAATCCATTGGTGGGGTCACACGTTCGGTTTGAGTCACATTTAGCGACTCTGGAGCTCAAAACGCGTCCGGGATTTTGACCGCCTCCACCGGTCTTCTGCCCCACTGTGCGAAGGGCCGCCGCAAGCCTCGAGTCCTTGCCTCCCTGCTGGACGCCGTCGCCGTGCCTGACGGGACTGCCCTCTGCAGGTGTTCGAGCCGGCGTCGCCCATCCCCTCGCCGCTGCCCGGGGACGTCGCAGCGCGCTTCCTGGACGCGTCCGGCGCCGAGGTGGACGTGGCCCTGGACGTGGTCGCAGACGGCTCCAGCGCGGCGCTCAACAGTGTGCCGGCGTTCGGGGCGCCGCTCAGCCCCGCCCTGGCCTCCGTCATGATGGAGGAGCTCGACGCCTGCCGCCAGCTGCTGGAGTTCGACCCGGACAGCAAGTGTGAGTACACTGTTCTTGCGGTGGAAATGCACATGCTCTACAAACTCAAGTGTCGACATAGTACACTCCACCTGGAGCCAACCTAGCATGTACACTGTTGCTGAAGTCCCCTACCTTTTGCATGTAAAGCAGAGCAACAGTGTGCTTGCAGGTAAACGCCACCTGGCGTGTACTTGGCAAGCATGCTCCAGCGTGGAGTGTACATTCAGGTTCGACTCCAGGTGGAGTGTACTAAGTCGACACTTGAGTTTTTAGAGTGGTTGGAGTCAGGAGGAGAGGCATCCAATCCAACCGCCCCTATCCCTACTTCGCTTGCCTGCAGGGACGCTGCTGACTTCGGTGCTGCTGATGCAGACCATTGAACGGCAGCAGTTCGAGGCAGAGACCGTCCTCACGCTGGACACGCTCGTGGAGCTGGACTACCAGCGCGCCAACTACTACAAAGACCTGCGTGAGTATGCACCTAGTTCAAACAAAGGGCACTCCGACGCACGGCGAACCAGAAGACCGGTTGAGAAGGTCATGATTCCGGACAGGTTTTGAGCTCCAGAGTTACTAAATGGGACTCAAACTGAACGTGTGACCCCACCAACAGATTCCTTTGTGAACGAGGAATCCATTAGTAGGGTCACACGTTTGCTTCGACTCCTGTTTAGCTACTCTAGAGCTCAAAACATGTCTAGAGTTTTGGCCGCCGGCGCTGGTCTGCTGCGGAAAACCTTACCTCACTTCGTCGCTGATTTTTGTTTGCTGGTTCCAGGGAGTCGCCTGGTGCTGGAGTACGCCCTGGAGCGGCAGCGCGGCGACGCCGTGGACCTGACGAGGCTGTCGCTGACGGCCCTCTACCACGCGCCGCTGCTCGCCCTGGTCAAGACCCTCGTCCTGGACGACAACCACCTGCGCCGCCCCTTGCCGCAGTTGGCCGCGCTGCAGTGCTGCGAGGTAAAAATAGTTTAAGAAGTGGAAAGCTGAATGCGAACTGCAGACTGATTCAGGGAGTCGTTTTCTCCGCTGTCTCTGTCGCACCTAAACGAGACGCCGCGTGACGGCTAGAGAGACAGAGCGACGAAAACGACTCTCGGAATCAGTCTGCTGCGGAGCGCACGCTGCTGAGTCCCAGCTTTGTTCGGCTTGTTGCAGACGCTGTCCATGGACAGGAACGAGCTGGTGTCGCTGTCCGGCTGGGGCGCCATGCCGAACCTCCGGCGTCTGTCGCTGCGCGGCAACGCGCTGGCCAGCGTGGACAGCCTGGCGCCGCTGGCGTGCTGCCCCCGCCTCCGGGAGCTGGACGTCCGCAACAACCCCGTGGCCAGCGTGGAGGCCCTGCGCAGCGCCGTGAAGGCCGTGCTGCCTGGCCTCGGCGTCCTCAACGGGGAGCCCCTGTAGGCCAGCCGTGGGGCCCGGCGTAAGGGCCCGTGAGGGAGGCCGTGCTGCCTGGCCTCGGCGTCCTCAACGGGGAGCCCCTGTAGACTGCGCTCCGTGGAGGCCGTGCTGCCTGGCCTCGGCGTCCTCAACGGGGAGCCCCTGTAGACTGCGCTCCGTGGAGGCCGTGCTGCCTGGCCTCGGCGTCCTCAACGGGGAGCCCCTGTAGACTGCGCTCCGTGGAGGCCGTGCTGCCTGGCCTCGGCGTCCTCAACGGGGAGCCCCTGTAGACTGCGCTCCGCGGAGGCCGTGCTGCCTGGCCTCGGCGTCTTCAACGGGGAGCCCCTGTGGAGAGTGCGCCCCGCGCCACCAAGACTGGAGTCTAGGCTCTCGGACGGCATCCTCTCCGTCTACGCCTGCACTCACTCACCGATCCCTTTCCGATCGTGTTGTTCTGATTATAAGTGTATTTTGTTGTAAGATCATTGTCATTCCTTTGTTGTCTATTTTTTTCCCCGTGATAGATTATGTTGCTTAAGATGTGTTTTGTCGTTTAATGTTACTGACATTTGTTGTGAGACTTAGTATTGTTCCTACTGTCGCACTGTGCTGGTCTTTTCTATGTTTGAATAAAAGAGTTTAGTTTTGAGTAATTAAATCGGGTATTTTATTTCTCCATATCCCGCGTCGACGCCGGACTGCGTAACTGTCTGCTTAATTCAATCAACCACAACGAAAATTCAGAACAATTTTAATTTTTTGCTTTCTCTCAATAAATAATGTAAGTTGTTTGGTAATCCTAGGCAATCACTCGAAGCAAAACGGTGAAACAACTCATAATTTTTTACGCTAAAATTAGAACAAAGTGGCTTTACAATACGAGGAGGGAAGTCCACATTGCTGAAGTTCAACGTTCGCGAAGCGGCAAAGCGGCACATCCCAGGCTTGGCAGGTGCCCTCCGAAAAACCTGGCCCCGAATTTGACCAGTGTGGTGACGGCCCGACGGCGAGCGGGAATGGGGGTGGGGGAAGGGGCGGCTGGCTTCAGGACACGGGCGTCAGAGTTTGGCCCGCAGTCAGGCACAATCACTGCTGTGCTTTCCTGGTGCCGTGCCGAGCGCCGAACGCCGAGCCGCGTCCGCCGAGCCGAAGGTGGCCGAAGGAGCCGAAGGCACGTCGTCCGGCTTCCACTTTTGGCGCCAAAAGTGCGGTCGCGCCCAACAGCAATTTGGCGGGAAGGTTGGCCCGGGAAAGGATCGCGCTTGTCGCAGGTAAGGGAGCCTAAGCGTTATGCCAAGTCCTGGGGAGGTTCCGCCCCGGACGTCGTTTTATTGAGCCGGCGGTTCCCTCGGGTAAATGTCGCCGGGCGCTGGCGGCACTGCAGACTGATTCCGAGAGTCGTTTTCGTCGCTCTGTCTCTCTCGCACTGACGGGGCGTCCCGTATGGCCGCGAGAGAGGCAGAGCGACGAAAACGACTCTCGGAATCAGACTACTGGCACTGCGACATTGAACTTAAGCGAACGGATGGGATGGGGGGTTGCGGCGGGGAGTAGGAGGGGGCGGGGGCAGGCGGGGGGCTGCCAGCACCCTGTACGGCTTCCGCGGTTGCCGTCAAAGCCTCCCTGATAGACACTGCACCACCCACGCCATAGCCGCCGCCCGGAGCGGCCAGAGCTTCTCTCTCGGCCGCCATCGTCTGCGTCCCGAAGGAGAGGGCTGACCTCCCCGTCCTCGTCCCCGTCGCCCTGGCGGGACCTAGCGGGACCTAGCGGCGTTGGCACCGTGCCGCGCGCACCACGCCGCGCACCGCGTGTTTGACGTATGGCTGTAAAATACCCGACGGAAGGGTTAATTGGAAGCACGGTGCATTTCATCATTTCGCGAGGACCGTGCTTGGTTCGGGGAAAAGGTGCGGAAAGAGCGCGGAAAATAGTTGATGCTGTGAAATGAGTGTTTGTTTCCAGTTTGCATGTTTGCTGTGGACATGCGACTGGGCTGGCCATTACCATAATAATGGGATCTGGGTCCGTCCGCAGGGAAAATGGGAGGCCAGCAGCGGAGAAGGAAAACGGCACGGAATCGACTCTGCAGACCGGTGACGTTGGTCTGCATACTCTCCGCTATCTGAGGAACACCCCGAGCTGTCGTCCTCGTCAAATTTTAGAAAGGTAAGTCCAAAGTCGACGCGTAATACCCAACACCTATGGTTGGATTTTTTTTCAGTGCCGGGGAGTGTTGCATGTGTTCGAACTGCGGGGCACAGCTGGTGCGACTCGTGAATAGATCTCTGTTTGGCACCGTTCCCCCGTCAGCTGCCCCTTCGCGAGGCAACCCGACGAGACGTCCACCAGCCAGTGGCAGCCACCCGCCTCCCGACCCGACACGTCAAAGACGGATGGGTCAGGCCAGATAGAAAGATCCTCGCCCTCCACAGTCCCCCAGACAGTCCACACAGGACGCTTTTGATCGTTCACATTTAGAAGCGCGGGGAGCGCGTGGTTCTAACAGATGCCCCTCATGACCGAGGCGACATTGTTGGCGCGCTCCCCGGTGGAGTGAGGGAGACAGAGCGAGGGCGAGCGGGAGCGGTCGGCCACACCCGTCCGCACCTTTGCAAGAGTCGTACACTCCGCGCCCGGCATGCACCTTCCGGGAAATACCCGTCGGGTCCCGCCTGGGGTTGTCGCTCTGATTTTGAAGCTGCTCTGACGCGAGTCCTACGACATGCACGTCACCGTGACGGCCGAGTTGTAGAACCACGCAGCGCGAAAGCGAGAAGGCGTGAACCTCGTCGCGCGGGGTGGGGGTGTTGGTATTAATTGGGCACGCGAGAGCCCTGGCGTGCTGCCTGTAGGCCGATTCCGAGAGTCTTTTTTGTCGTTCTGTCTCTCTCGCACTCGTGGAGCGTGCCGTATAGGTGAGAGAGACAGAGCGACGAAACGTCTCTCGGAATCAGTCTGCTGCCGGCCACTGCCTTGGCGCCTTGGCCTTGCGCGCCGTGCGGGCCTTGCTGGTTGAGTGTGGTCGTGCGCCCCGGCAGCACAACCACCACCCGCATGCCGATGAGGGGCGGCCGGGCGCCGTGGTGCGGCCAGGTACAGTCAGGTAGACCCACGCCGTTCGAAGAATGCCGGCCGCCGGGCCAAGAGCGCCAAGTGCGTAACGGAGCCAGCCCTTGGCCCGCGGCGCGTCGGTCGAGGTGGCCGTCGAGGTGGCCGTCGAGGAGGCCGTCGAGGAGGCCGTCGAGGAGGCCGTCGAGGAGGCCGTTGAGGTGGCCGTCGAAGTGGCCGTCGAGGAGGCCGTCGAGGTGGCCGTTGAGGAGGCCGTCGAGGTGGCCGTCGAGGTGGCCGTCGAGGAGGCCGTCGAAGTGGCCGTCGAGGTGGCCGTCGAGGTGGCCGTCGAGGAGGCCGTTGAGGAGGCTGTTCAGGAGGCCGTCGAGGTGGCCGTCGAGGAGGCCGTCGGGATGGCCGTTGAGGTGGCCGTTGAGGAGGCCGTCGGGGTGGCCGTTAGGCCGTCGAAATGGCCGTCGAGGAGGCCGTCGAGGTGACCGTCGAGGTGGCCGTCGAGGAGGTCGTCGAGGGCCGTCGAGGTGACCGTGGAGGAGGCTGTAGGAGGAGGCCGTCGAGGAGGCTGTAGAGGTGGCCGTCGAGGAGGCCGTCGAGGAGGCCGTCGAGGTGGCCGTCGAGGTGGCCGTTGAGGAGGCCGTCGAAATGGCCGTCGAGGAGGCCGTCGAGGTGACCGTCGAGGTGGCCGTCGAGGAGGTCGTCGAGGGCCGTCGAGGTGACCGTGGAGGAGGCTGTAGGAGGAGGCCGTCGAGGAGGCTGTAGAGGTGGCCGTCGAGGAGGCCGTCGAGGAGGCCGTCGAGGAGGCCGTTGAGGTGGCCGTCGAGGAGGCCGTCGAGGTGGCCGTCGAGGAGGCCGTCGAGGAGGCCGTCGAGGAGGCCGTCGAGGGCCGTCGAGGAGGCCGTTGAGGAGGCCGTCGAGGAGGCCGTTGAGGTGGCCGCCCAGGAGGCCGTAGAACAGGTCGTCGAGAAGGCCGTAGAGGTGGCCGTCGAGGAGGTCAAGAGAGACCACGGTGCGGCGTGAGCAGCAGAAAATACACCAACAAAACCGTTCTTTCGATTTTCCAGCGCCGCCATCATCCAGGATGCCGCAGCGCAGGTCCTCGGGGGCGAGGCGGGCGTCCGCCGGGGCCAGCCCCCCGGAGTCGCCGTCCTACGAGTTCCTGGGCAACCAGAAGCTGACCCCGCGCGCGGTGGCGCGACTGTCCCTGGCTCATGTCGAGGCCGGCGGCCTCCGCGGCGGTCCCGGGGCCCCCGCCAACCGCAACACCAGGGGCGGCTGGAACAACCAGCTGGACTTCTTGTTCTCGTGCATCTCGGTGTCCGTGGGGCTGGGCAACGTCTGGAGGTTCCCGTACCTCTGCTACAAGAACGGTGGCGGTGAGAAGCAGCAGTGCCCAACACACTGGCGGCGAGGAGTGGCTCTCGGCGGTGCCGCTAATGTGGCCTCGGCTTCCAGGGACCTTCCTGCTGACGTACTTCGTGGCCATGGTCTTCTGCGGCATCCCCATGTTCTTCCAGGAGGTGGCGCTGGGCCAGTACCTCGGCGCGGGCGGCATGACGCTGGTCGGCACACTGTGCCCCCTCCTCAGAGGCAAGTAGTGCGCACAGTGGGCCAGAAGACAAGCGCCGGCGGCCAAAGCTCTAGACGCGTTTTGAACTCCAGAGTCGCTGAACAGGACTTGAACCGAGCGTGTTACCCCACCAATGGATTCCTCGTTCGGAGAGCAATCCATTGGCGGCGTCACCGTTCGTTTCGAGTCCCTGCGACTCTGGAGCTCAAAGCGCGTCCGGTGTTTTTTGATCGCCTCCTAGCGCACTGAGACACGCCCAGCTGCTCATCCATCTTTCTTTTTTGCTGGAAAAGTGTACAACGTTTTCTGTAAAAACACAGGCACCGGCTACGCCACCATGGCCATCGTCTTTCTCCTCGACGTGTACTACTGCGTCATCGTGGCGTGGACGCTTTTCTACCTTATCGCAACCTTCACCAAGCTCCCCGGGCTGCCCTGGGAAACTTGCGGTAGGCAAAAAGTTGCTGTTTATAAACAGTTTTTTTTTCCTTTCGGAAAATTGGAATTGGTCATGAAGTTGAGGTGGGTGCCGGCAGGTAACTGGTGGAACACGGCGCGGTGCTCGACGGGCGCCAACGGCACGGCCCTCGGAGTGAACACGTCCATGGTCCTGGAGGACATGGAGGGCTTCGAGATCCTGGCCAACGCGACCAACCGCAGCACGCCGGTCGAGGAGTTCTGGGAGTAGGTTGGATTCGAGCTTCTGCCCGCTCACGCCAGCCCTCGGGCAAAGTGGGCCAGAAGACCGGTAAAGACGGCCAAAACTCTAGACGCGTTTTGAGGTCGAGAGTCGCCAAAAGGGACTCGAACTGAGCGTGTGACCCCACCAATGAATTCCTCGTTCGCAGAGCAATCCATCGGTGGGGTCACACGTTCGGTTCGAGTCCTGTTTAGCGACTCTGGAGCTCAAAACGCGTCCGGGATTTTGACCGCCTCCACCGGTCTTCTGGCCCACTGTCGCGCTGCGACCGTAGTGAACGACGGCCTTTGCCCGCAGTCGGCGCGTGCTGCAGCTCACGGCCGGCCTGGAGGACCTGGGCGGCATGCAGTGGGAGCTGCTGGGCTGCCTGCTGCTCGGATGGCTGCTCGTGTACCTCATCATCTGCCGCGGCCTCCACGAGAGTGGCAAGGTAACCCCGGGGTAACCCGAGGGGTAACCCGACCCCCAGTGACTTGCGGCGTGACCGCACTGCTAATCCAAGTGTAGGACGAGTACACACGTGCGGGAGCAGACCATCATGTCCTACACTTGCAACGTGTCAGCCACACTGTGTCTTAGGCCGAGGATCGTGACAAATCAATGGTTGTATCGTCGCACGAGCTGTGTGCTACGCTTCTAGGCGTATACGACACGGTGTGGTCGACACTTGCAAGTGTGCGGCATTATGGTCTACGCCTACCGTAAGTGTGTATGTAGAACTTGTCCTGCACCTGGATCAGCAGTGCGCCTTGTCGACGTCCACCAACCACGTAACGTACAGTGGGCCAGAGTGCGGCCACAATTCTTTACGCGTTTTGAGCTCCTGAGTAGCTAAACAGGGCTCGAACCGAGCGTGTGACCCCACCAATGGATTCCTCGTTCGGAGAGCGTTCGGGTCACACTTTCGGTTCGAGTTCCATTTGGCGACTTTTGAGCTGAAAAGGCGTCCGGGATTTTGGCCGCCTCCACCGGTCTTCTGGCCCACCGTGTTACGGTAACTGTGTTGTCGCAGATCGTGTGGTTCACGGCGCTGTTCCCGTACGCCATCATGCTGGTGCTGGCGGGGCGCGCGCTCACGCTGCCCGGCGCGCTGGACGGGCTGGTGTTCCTGGTTGTGCCGGACTGGGGGGCGCTGCTGTCGGCGGGGCCCTGGATCGACGGCGCCACGCAGATCTTCTTCTCGTACTCCATCGGCGTGGGCACGCTCCCCGCGCTCGGCTCTTACAACGCCTTCCACCACAACTGCCACAAGTAATCATTTTAACCTATCTAACCTAACCTGACCTAACCTAGCCTGACCAAGTAGCTGCTCTACAAAGTGAAGTGTCGACATAGTACACTCCACCTGGAGTCAACCTGGCATGAACACTCCACCTGGAGTCAACCTGGCATGTACACTCCACCTGGAGTCGACCTGGCATGTACACTCCACTCCACGCTGGAGCATGCTTGCCAAGTACATGCCAGGTGACGTTTACCTGCAAGCACACTTTTGCTCTGCTTTACATACAAAAGGCAGCGGACTTCAGCAACAGTTTACATGCCATGTTGACGCCAGGTGGAGTGTACATGTCAGGTTGACTCCAGGTCGAGTGTACATGCCAGGTTGAGGTTGACTCCAGTTGGAGTGTGCTATGTAGACACTTGAGTTTGTAGAGTGGTAGTTGAACCCGTCGCCCTTTCTGCAGGGACGCCATCATCACGTGCGTGGTGAACAGCGTGACGTGCTTGCTGGCCGGCGGCATCACCTTCTCCATCCTGGGCTACATCGCGCACGTGCAGGGCGCGCGCGTCGCCGACGTCGTGTCCAGCGGCCCGGGGCTCGTGTTCATCACCTACCCGGAGGTGGTGCAGCAGCTGCCGGGGGCGCCGGCCTGGGCCTTCATCTTCTTCTTCATGCTGCTGGTGCGTGAGCCGCGGCGGAGGTTTTCAATTATCGGCTTCCACACTAAATGTCTCATAATGGTGAAGATTCTCCATTTACAATATTAAAACTCACCATTTTAATGAAAAAATTCTCCATTTTAGTGGCGAAAATTGAGATGGCCTCAGTAAATACACGCACAACTGATCCAAATTATTTCCCCATTAATTGAATAAATTACGATTAATTGTGAATTATGTAAAATTATTACAAATTATTAGTAATTATTCCAAAACAAATAAAATAATGAAAATAATATTGAAATTGTCCGGAAGGACGATCATGCTCCGTAGCGACGCCCGAGCTGCGGCAAGCTTAGGTGGCTTTGGGTTGTGTCAAGCTGGACGATCACCGACGTGAATTTATTCAACTCATCGACACGAGGCTAATGGCCTGGTATGACAAAGAAAGTGCTGCTCTGAAATCCACGGGTGAGTATACGTTGGTCGGTATGAGAATTTACACAACCGCAACATCTGTCGTCTGCTAGCGGACTTCACCGCTACAAACACCACAAACCATCACTTCCTCTTTGGAAAATTGATAAGCATTCAATATTTCCATAACGGCACTGGTAGCCAAGGAATGTGACGTCACGTTTGTTTTCACGTGAAAACGGCGATGTTAGTTTGAGCGTGACAAACGGTGAAAATCAACATTCAAACGAATGTGACACACCGCACCGCTTTGTCACATTACTTCGGGTGTGACACGCAATCAGCTGTCAAACTGTCACATTAAAACGTATGTGACACATGGTACCCAAGTACACATGTCGTGTCACATCCAAACGAATGTGACACCCATGTACTGTCACGTTCGTTTGAATGTGTAATGCACCGTTATGGAAATATTGGATGCTTGTCAATTTTCCAAATAGATAGTGATGGTTCGTGGTGTTTGTAGCGGTGAAGTCCGCTAGCAGACGACAGATGTTGCGGTTGCGTAAAGTCTCATACCATGGATTTCAGAGCAGCACTTAATTTGTCACACCAGGTGATTAGCCTCGTGTCGATGACTTGAATAAATCCACGTCGGTGATCGTCCTGCTCGACACAACCCAAATCAACATAAGCTTGCCGGTGCTCGGGCGTCGCTACGGAGCATGATCGTCCTTCCGGACAATTTCAATTTTATTTTCATTATTTTAATTTTTTTGGAATAATTACCAATAATTTGTAATAATTTTACATAATTCACAATTAATCATAATTTATTCAATTAATGGGGAAATAATTTGGATCAGGCGTGCGTGTATTTACTGAGCCATCCCCCGAAAATTCTCTATTTTAGTGGTGAAAATTCTCAATTTTAATTATGAAAATTCTCCATTGTAATGGTGGAAATTCTCCATTGAAACGACGAAAATTCTCCATTTTCGTGGTGGTACAGCTTGCTTTGTAACTTGCATTATTTGAAAAAGCTGACTTTGTAACTTCCGTTTGGAAACTCCTCGTACCTTATAGATGGTTCGTCGAATTTCTTTTAAATAATTGTAGAGAAAATTTCCACCGTAATATTGTGCTGGTGCAGCCTTTCACCCTCAGACATGCAGAGTGTGCTCGGTAGTTTTCAACCGGCTCGTGCGTCTGTGCAGATCCTCGGCGTGGACAGCGAGTTCTGCAACGTGGAGTCGTTCGTGACCGGCCTGGTGGACCGCTGGCCGCAGCAGCTGCAGCCCAGGAGGGGCGTCTTCACGCTGGCCGTGTGCGCCCTCATGTTCCTCCTGGCCATCCCTATGGTGTCCCAGGTGCGCACAGTGGCTTTGCCAGAAGACCGGCGCCGGCGGCCAAAACTCTAGACGCGTTTTGAGCTCCAGAGTCGCTAAATAGGACTCGAACCGAGCGTGTGACCCCACCAATTGATTCCTCGTTCGGAGAGCAATCCATTGGCGGGGTCACACGTTCGGTTCGAGTTCCATTGAGCGATTCTGGAGCCCAAAAGGCGTTAATGCACGTTTCTTCCGAGCGCTCCCTGACTGCTTCGCCTCTTTCCAGGGCGGCATGTACGTGTTCCAGCTGATGGACATGTACGCCGCGTCGGGCATCTCGCTGCTCTGGGTGGCCTTCTTCCAGACCGTCGCAGTGTCGTGGGTCTTCGGCGTGGGCAGGTTCGCCAAGTGCGTGCACGAGATGACGGGCGTCAACCCCGGGCCCTTCTGGCGCCTGTGCTGGCTGGTGCTGGCCCCCGCCGTCATGCTGGTAGGTGTCCGAATGAATGAATGAATGAATGAATGAATGAATGAATGAATGAATGAATGAATGAATGAATGAATGAATGAATGAATGAATGAATGAATGAATGAATGAACACTGTTAAAAAAAAAGTCTGAAAATTCAGACCAAATTGGTAAGAAGTTATTAACAGACTTGAGGTCTGAAAATTCAGACCATTTACATGGTCTGAAAATTCAGAACTCGAGAGTCTTACATTTCAGAGTTTGGTGGTCTGAAAATTCAGTCCTGTACGAAGATTGTGAACTTTAAGGTTCGTGGCATATTCACTATGACATAGAAAGAATCTCAGGTGTGTGTGAACCTCCAGAGAGGACAACATTGAGTAAAAATTGTGATGAGGGAGAAGGTCCTCTGTCCTTTTCCCTGACTCTCGAGAGGCCGGCCTGTGGCACCCAAGGAAATGGCGACACGGAGCCACCCGCGAGAGGTAAATTAGAATGTGGATTGTTCAACTTTCACCCATATTAGGGAGATAAATCTTGCGGCAGAGAATGGTTCTCATATGGCCGATTAAGTCCTATCAATTTGGAACTTTTGAACCAATATATTTTCACATTAGAAGCCTTTTAAACTGAAGTAGGTATGTTCCACAACATGCGCGCCATCTAGCGGACAAACGACATCTTGGGTTGGTCTGAATTTTCAGACTTAACCATCTAAATTTTCAGACTGCGCTGGTCTGAATTCAGGTTCTGAGACGATCAGGTCGCAATTTTCATACCGGAAGGCAAAATTTTCAGACAAGCAGTCTGAAACAAGTCTGAAAAATAGTTTCAGACCACCAAGTCTGACAAAAGTGGTCTGAATTTTCAGATTTTTTTTAACAGTGAATGAATGAATGAATGGCCAGACAAATGATGAAAGCATGAATGACCAGATGAATGAATTAACGCATGAATGATCAAATGAATGAAATAATGCATGCATGACCAGATGTCCGAATAAATACAGGTTGAATGAATGTCCGAATGAATGCAGGTTGAATGAGGGTACGAATGAATGCAGGTTGAATGAATGGTTGAATGAATTTCCGAATGTATGCAGGTGAAATGCACGTCCGAATGAGTGCAGGTGGAATGAGCGAGAGTAACCCACGCCTTTTCAACCCATGTACTTCCAGGGCATCTTCGTCTGGTCCGTGGTCCAGTACGTGCCCATCCGCTACGGCAACTACGACTACCCCGCGTGGGGCGAGGCGCTGGGCCTGCTCGTGTCCTCCTTCTCCATGGTCTGGATCCCTGGCTACGCCGTGTTCTTCATGCTCACGGCCAAGGGCAGCTTCATGGAGGTGAGCGCGACAACGCCTCTTGGCCTTGCAGCGCACAGTGGGTCAGAAGACCAGTCGAGGCGGCCAAAAGTCTAGACGCGTTTTAAGCTCCAGAGTTGTCAAAAAGGACTCGAACCGAACGTGTGACCCCACTACTATTGGATTCCTCGTTCGGAGAGCAAGCCAGTGGTGGGGTCACGCTTTCGGTTTGAGTACCATTTAGCTACTCTGGAGCTCAAAACGCGGCTAGACTTTTGGCCGCCTCCACTGCGGTCTTCTGGCCCACCTGCAGTGAGACAGCCCTCGAGGCACGCACTGCCACTGTGGTTTGGCGTGGTTTGAGCGGCAACCCTTGGTTTGGTCCACAGCGGCTGAAGCAGGGCCTGACTGCCGAGGTGGAGGTGAAGCCTAACCTGGAGAGGAGGCCGACCCTCGTGCTGGAGCGCCGCCCGACTCTGCTGCTGGAGCGGGGACTTTTGGAGCGCTCAAACTCCATGAATTAACTCATTTTTCTGTGGCTGTGATCCCATTTGATATTAATGTTTTTGTTTCCGTCTATCATTAAAATGTGTGAACTGACACCAAGTCCGATCCCTTGCCTCCAACCCCTTTACAGTGGGCCAGAAAACCGGTGGTGGCGGCTAAAATTCTAGACGCGTTTGGAGTTTCAGAGTCGTTAAGTGGGGCTCAAACCGAACGCTTAATCCCACCAATTGAGTGCATTGCGAACGAGGAATCCATTCGTCGGGTCTAACGCTCGATTCTAGTCCTATTTTGCGACTGCCTACTTAGGGACAAAGTGGTGCTTTTTGCCTACTTTTCAGGCGGCTATCTAGTGGTCAAGGGGGGGCAGTTGTCCTTTAGCCCCCTCCCCCCTCCCTGGATCCGCGCTTGCTATGCGCGGATGTGCGTCTACATCTTTAAGCCTCAGGTAACATGACATCACCGGCCGACTCAATCCTAATCGGTTTCAAGTGACCCTCGTGCATGACGAATGACTCTGAAGTGTGAAGTCTGTGTAGATAGATTGCAGGTGCCGGCAAGAAGCAGGGGAAGTCGCCTCTCGGACCACAAGCTGAGTTAACGCATTTAGACCGCTTCAAAGTGGTGAGCAACCCTCAAATGGAGGTTGAGCGGCGAGCGGTGGCGGTGCAGGCAAGGCAGACGACTCAGACGACGCAGACCTTGGTCTTGGCTTATCTCGGAGACGCCGCAGCGCAGTGCGCCGCACAGTGGGCCAGAAGACCGGTGGAGGCGGCCAAAACTCTAGACGCGTTTTGAGCTCCAGAGTCGCTAAACGGGACTCGAACCGAACGTGTGACCCCACCAATGGATTGCTCTTCGAACGAGGAATCCATTGGTGGGGTCACACGTTCTGTCCGAGGCCTATTTAGCGACTCTGGAGCTCAAAACACGTCTAGAGTTTTGGCCGCCTCCACCGGTGTTCTGGCCCACTGTGCGCCGCCCGGAAGTGGGCCGGACGGTTGGCCGGGCCGACTGACTAAGGCACTGCGCAGGCGCGCCGGGTGACGCCGCCTACGCGAGCCGGCCAAGCGGTCGCTATCGACGACAGTCCGCTTACCCTAACCTCCCCGTCACATGCGAGGCTGCGCTGGCCGGCGGCGGCAGTTTCGGCCAGTTTCGGTGCATCGCGTTGGCAGCACTGCTCGCATTGTCGCTGGCTCTGTTTTTGTTTACGTGCGGCACCGGCCTCGAGCGGAACCTCCACTTGGGCGCAACGCCCGCCGCTCCGCTCGCCGTCATGATGGACGCCAGCCAGGACAGCATCTTCGCCGCCGAGCTGCGGCCCTTCCCGGACCCCGTCGACGGCAAGATCTCCACCGTGCCGTTCCTGGAGGCGGCCGCCGGGGTCGTCAAGCTGGTCGGTGAGTGCACCGGAACCACCAACGCGACGACGGCGGACTGATTCCGAGAGTCGTTTTCGTCGCTCTGTCTCTCTCGCACCCACACGGGGCGTCCATGAGTGCGAAAGCAGACTGATTCCGAGAGTCGTTTTCGTCGCTCTGTCTCTCTCGCACCCACACGGGGCGCCCATGAGTGCGAAAGAGCCACAGCGACGGAAACAACTCTCGGAATCAGTCTGCACACCTACCCCTCGCTGGGAGCCGCGGCAGCCAGCGCTTCGTGGGCCAGAAGACCTGTGGAGACGGAGACGCGTTTTGAAGACCGTTGGAGGGGGTCAAAAACCCAAACGCGTTTTGAGCTCCAGAGTCACTACAGGCCTCGAATCGAACGTGTGACCCAATCAATGGATTGCACGTTCGGAGAGCAGTCCATTGGTTCGGTTCGAGTCCTGTTTAGCGACTCTGGAGCTCAAAACGCGTTTGGGGTTTTGACCCCCTCCAGCGCTCTTCAGGCCCACTGTGCAGCGCGTCGCCAGACTTTGTCCAGTCAGTGTCACAGACATGACAACTGCTATGTCCAAGGTTGGGATATGCCCACCTGCTCTCCCTGCGTCTCAGCCGTGCCAAAAAAATCCGGGCCCTTTGAGAGCCGACCCCGCCCCCCGAAAACAGTGCCCACGTTGCGTAACCGCGGGGCGGAAAAGTCGATACCACTGTTTGAAAAGCACTGTTTGAAAAGCCCGAAGCCGTAGCGCGCGTAGCGTGCCCCATGGGGCGTGCGTAGCGGCGTAGCGGTGTCGCCTTGGAGGCAAGGCGTGCGTGAACGTAACCCGACGCACAGTGGGCCAGAAGACCGGCGGAGGCGGACATAACTCTAGACGCGTTTTGAGCTCCAGGGTCGCTAAACAGGCCTCGAACTGAACGTGTGACCCCACCAATGGATTCCTCGTTCGGAGAGCAATCCATTGGTGGGGTCACACGTTCGGGTCGAGTCCTGTTTAGCGACTGGAGCTCAAAACGCGTCTAGAGTTTTGGCCGCCTCCACCGGTCTTCTGGCCCACTGTGCGACACGGCCGAGCACGCCCAGGAGGCCCAGGTCCCTCGCCTAGACCACGGCATCAGCTGCGGCAGATAAGGACTCAGATAAAGGCAGCCTGATACCGTCTGGTCACCCTGTTGGCGCGCGAGGCCATCCAATAAACGAGCTTCCTCTATTTTTTCCAGAACTGCTGGGGCAGGTCTTCGCTCCGGTGCGCTACGACATCAATGGGAACATTCAGGTGAGCGGGAGAGGAAGTTGACGTCGTTTCACAGTGGATTTGCCAGAAGTGGTCAAAATCCAGGACGCGCTTTGAGCTCCAGAGTCGCTAAACGGGACTCGAACCGAACGTGTGACCCTACCAATGGACTCCTCGTTCGGAGAGCAATATATTGGTGGGGTCACACGATCGGTTCGAGTCCTGCTTAGTGGCTCTGGAGCTCAAAACGCGTCTGTAGAGTTTTGGCCGCGCGTGCCGGTCTTCTGGCTGCTTCTGGCCCACTGTGGGGGTGTTGGAGCCTCGAAGCGCAAGTCGACGACGTGATGCCCCACTGTTGGGGTGTTCCGTCGGTCACTGGTCCAGTGTATCTGCTGCCCCGGTTTGGCGATATAGACAGACAACCGCAACCATGAGAATGCCGCAACCGACCTGCAGGCATGAACGGATCCAGGTACGGCCTGAGGGGGAGGGGGAGGGGGGGAGGGGGGGGGAGGGGGGCAAAGAAGCGCCTTTGTCTACCTCCTGGAGCAAAGTGTTGCCCTTTGCCTACTTGCCGGGACAAAGTATCGCATCTCGCCTGCCTTTTAGGCGGCTCTAGCCTCCTCTAAATCCACCCGGGCTGGACGTCCCGCCCTTGCCTGCAGGCTTATTCCGAAAAGTCGTTTCATCGCTGTCTCTGTCGCTCTCTGAGGCCTTCCGCACGGGTGCGAGAGAGACAGCATGAGAGGAGAACCGAACGGTTCTTCGGAGTAGCTCTGCTGATTCGCTGGTGAGCCATGCGGCGTTCCTAAGGTGGGCGTTTTGTCGGCAGAAACTTACCGCCAAGTACAATGAGGATGAGAAGAGGTTCGAGTTCCTCAACGACATGCTCCTGTTCGAGAAGGCGCAGGGCTGCAAGGCGACGGCCATCGACGCCCTGCTGTGGCTCCGGAGGTACGTGAACAGTGAGCTACACTGTAAAAGTCGTATGGTGAAAATTCTCTATATTATGGATTGATTATGGTGGTGCAGCTGACTTCATAACATATACCCGCATATACCTTAAAAAATTCAATGTATCTTATGGATATTTTGACGTATTTCGTTTGTATCATGGAGGAAATCTTAACCATAATATGCTGGTGCAGCCAGATTAAGACACTTAGAGAGTAGCGATACCCCGCGCCGGGAAGTCAACCGAGCGTGGAGTATCGCCGAGACTCCGCATGCCGAGTCGCCTCACCGAGGGGGTATGCGCTCTCTGAACCTGTGTACCGACTATTACGCTATTACGCTCTATTACGCCACAAATCAATCGGAATTTAGCTAAAAACGGCCTAAAACACGCCAAAATTGATAAAATTTTGACAATTTCTGCTATTACGCGACTATTACGCGTATTATTACGCGTGCTATTACAGATAGAGTGAACCGACTATTACGCGAGTGCATACCCCCTCGCGCCTCACTGGTAGCGCTTCGGTTTATTGACAGAGCCCTGCACTTCGTCCACAATTTTTTGCGATCTGTGGCGACCGAGTGCAGAGACAACAACTGGGGTGAAGACCTCAGCACCAACGTGCAGACGTCGTACAGAGAGACCCTCGAGATGCACCACGGATGGATCGCGCAAAAACTTTTCGGGGTGAGAGGAAAAACAAACAAACAATCAAACTGGAAGCTTAGACAAAACACGCGCCAATCGACTTGACATGAAACTTCTATCCGCAGGTCTTATCGAAAATGATACCAAAACGAAGCCAGCTCATCAAAGCTTTTGCTCTAAGCAAGGAAGAGGAAGTCACAGAAGAGAAAAAACAAGTTATTATAGAGGAATTGGAAAGGTTTCTTGTTGTTTTGAATACGAACCTGACCGTTCTAAGCAAATTTTATGATGATTTTAAATTGATGCCAGGCAACGCGAAATGTGCGTAAAATTGCCGAGAGGACGCGTCCATGACTGATCAGTATTATTGCCGCGTTTTATGTGATTTGACTCGGGTTTTTATTGTCATGTTATTATTGTGATCGAACGCCCCTGTGATTAAGGTATGGTTGTGGTGACTGATCTAGTGTCGTCTGTCAAACTTTCCCATTAAAGTGTGTGTGTGTTGAACGCAAAAATGGAAACCTCTGACCGCGCCCGCGGGCTAGGCCACCCCTTTCGCTCAGCAGCCGTCGAGACCTCGGGCGGCGAGAGACTCTGCGCGCCGCGCGGGGTATCGCCACTCGAGGCGGGGACCACAGAAGACTGTCTAGCTGTGGCATCGGGCAGCCGCCCGCTTTGCCTTGCTTTGCCCCTCAGATACAGTGGCTGGGGCTGGCACTACACTCTAAAGTCGGAGTGCCCTGAAACTGGGCGCCTTTGTCGCCGGCCCCACTTTTTAAGGGTGCCAATTGTCGTCCAGTTTCTGGGCACCTTTGTCGCCTAGTCTCGGGGTGGACAAAGGAACCTTCCTTCACCCATGGCTCAGCAGCGTTTAAGGTGGCAAAGGTGTCCAGAATCTGGGCACGTGAGTCGCCCAGGAACTAGACACCATAGTGCATTGCATGCTCTACCATGGGAGAGGGCCTATTGCAGTATGATTTGTGCACCTCGAGACTGGGCGACAAAGGTGCCCAGAAACTGGGCGACATTTGGCACCCTAAAAGGTGGGGTGGGTGACAAAGGCGCCCGGTTTCAGGGCACTCCATGCTTAGAGTGCAGATGCCTGCTCTGCTCAGCTAGCGCGAGTGAATCTTTTGTGTCATGCGGTGTTTCAACCGAGGATTGGCCTGAGAGATCCTCTTCCCACGCGCACCCTCAAACACCAAAAACGACAAACAACAACAACAACAACAAAGAAACTGTCATAAATGGAAATTTAATTCCATTCCAGCAGCGAGCTGGGAAACAGGTGGACACGGCGCTGTCTGGACTGCTGCTGCTGCTACTGGACGCCTCGCAGTGCAGGGGCAGGGCGGGGCAGGGCGGCCTCTCCGGTCGCACGTCCTTCCCCTGCCAAGGCGAAAGGCCTAAAGGCCGCTGCCGGCACTGGGAGAATGACAGTGGCATCAGCCTCATCCGAGGGCAGCGTCCGAGAGAGAGAGAGAGAGAGAGAGAGAGAGAGAGAGAGAGAGAGAGAGAGAGAGAGAGAGAAAGAAAAAGAGAAAGAGAGAGAGAGAGAGAGAGAGAGAGAGAGAGAGAGAGAGAGAGAGAGAGAGAGATTCGCACGCAGCCCCGTCGAAGCAGACCGCGCGCTTAATTAAAATCATTGATTGCGTCGCCTAATTGCACTACGGGGAGGTCGAATGAACCGTCAGGCGGCGGCACGCCACTTGGAAGGCGACGCGGGTTCGAATACCGGCCAGGCCGATTGGATTTTTTTTTCTTTTGCGAAGAAAAAGAAAAAAACCTAAAAATAAATAGTAGCGGAGTTTGATTGGTCTGCGGCGCCCTTTCCTTTCCCCGAGAGCTCCGCGCTCTCCGCTCATTCCCCGCTCTGCTTCATCGGGGAGCCGCTTTAGCAGTGCCTCAGCAGCGCCGTGATACCATCGACATGGCGATTTCAAAATGATGTGACAGTGACCACCGCGGCGCGGCCGCGCGGCAGTACGTACGGCATCGGGCGGATTCCGCGCCGTGCGTCTGTCTCCCTCGCACCCCCGCGGGACGCCCCGTGAGTGCGAGAGAGACAGAGCGGCGAAAGCACTAAGCAGGCTGCAGTACGGCACCGCACGACCGTGCCGTGACGCGGCCCTCTGCGTGCACGCGGTCCTTGGTGTTCGCGTGGTCCTTGTAGGGGAACAATGCGGACGCGTACTTTAGGGCGACCCGCCGCCGTCTCTCACGAGTGCATCGTCCTGGCGACCGCCGCACAGTGGGCCAGAAGACCGGTGGAGGCGGCCGAAACTCTAGACGCATTTTGAGCTCCAGAGTCGCGAAATGGGACTCAAACCGAACGTGTGACCCCACCAATAGATTGCTCTCCGAACGAGGAATCCATTGGTGGGGTCACACGTTCGGTTCGAGGCCTGTTCAGCGACTCTTGAGCTCAAAACGCGTCTAGAGTTTTGGCCGCCTCCACCGGTCTTCTGGCCCACTGTGCGGCGCGTCCTGGAGGACGTCGAGTACTACCCCTGCGTGGCGTTCCGAGCAAAAAAAAGGGAGAAGGAGGCTGTTCTAATTGGCTGACGCCCTGCGGCCCTGCGGGCTGAGAGTCGCTCTGTCTCTCTCGCACCGAGCCGGGGCGCCCCACGAGTGCGAGAGAGATAGAGCGACGAAAATGACGACTCTCGGAATCAGTCTGCAGGGCGCGAACGAAGTGGCGGCTGTGCTTTTAACTGGCCGAGTCGTGACACTCCCTAATTACGCGTCGTTATTTCGGCCATTGTTGCGCATGCGGAGCGACGCGGAGCACCGCGAGTCAAGTGCGCTAATTCAAGTAACGCGCGTACATGACAAGGAGCCGATCGCGCCGATCAAGGTCCGGCCGAAAATGATCGGGGCGGCCAATGACAGCCAATGGCAGCCGAGCGCGGTGAGGCAAGACGACGTGCCGCCACTCCGCTCGGCGTGCCGACTCACAGTGGGCCAGAAGACCGGTGAGGCGGCCGAAACTCCAGACGCGTTTTGAGCTCCAGAGTCGCTAAATGGGACTCGAACCGAACGTGTGACCCCACCAATGGCTAGCTCTCTGAATGACGAATCTATTGGTGGGGTCACACGCTCGGTTCGAGTCCTGTTTAGCGACTCTGGAGCTCAAAACGCGTCTAGAGTTTTGGCCGCCTCACCGGTCTTCTGGCCCACTGTGCGACCGTCTCCGTCGCACCACCGGCGGCGAGCCTGCAGTCTGATTCCGAGGGTCGTTTTCGTCGCTCTGTCTCTCTCGCGCTCATGGAGCGTTCCGTATAGGTGCGATAGAGACAGAGCGACGAGAACGACTCTCGGAATCAGTCTGCAGGGCTGCCGCGGCGAACACTCCCGAGCACCCTCCGAACGCAGCCGAGGCCGAGGGAAGTCCCGAGTGGCGGGCTGGCCCACGGCGGCCTGGCGGGTCGGCGCCGCCGGCGCGCGGGAAAATGACAGGTCAGCGAGCGTACCTGTCAGTGGCCGCCGCCGGCCGCCGCTCGCCGAACCGCGCGCTCCCCTACACTCAGGCCAACACACACACACCGGCCAAAAAAAAAAACAAAAAAACTTTTAAAAACACCTAAAAAAACCTAGAATACGGGGCCTTACCAAAACGTTGGCAGGACTGAAATCTGCGACGAGTATAATTTCTTCCGACGGCGATATCTCGAGAGTCGTTTCTTGTGGGCTTCCGCCGGGGGTGCCACCACTACCAACTTGAACCGGAGCGCCGTTTGCCCGGCCGGCTTGTAGCTAGTGTGTGACAGTTGGCACCGGTCCGCCTGACGTAATGGAGCAGCCGATCTGCTCTGGCAGGAAGTTGCGGAGGGATTGGCACGCCTGCTCATTTCCATGGGGGGGTTCGTCGCGAATTGGACTGGGTCATTTATTCTGGAGCGCGTTGCTGTTGTTGTTGTTGTTGTTGTTGTTGCTGTTGTTGTTGTTGTTGTTTTTCCGGAGGTCGGCGGCAGGAGGAAGCGGCTCGGCCTACCCCTTCTAATCCGGAGCGGGTCTTGTTTCGGCAGGAAGGCCACCGCTAACCAGAGGCCGTGTGTAGTACGTGAGCAAAGACGACGGCGCCTGTCTGTCTGTCTGTCTGTCTGTCTGTCTGTCTGTCTGTCTGTCTGTGTGTCTGTGTGTCTGTCTGTCTGTCTGTCTGTCTGTCTGTCTGTCTGTCTGTCAGTCTGTCTGTCGTCTGTATCTGTCTGTCTGTCTGTCTGTCTGTCTGTCTGTCTGTCTGTCTGTCTGTGTCTGTCTGCCTGTCTGTCTGTGTCTGCCTGTCTGTCTGTCTGTCTGTCTGTCTGTCTGCCTGTCTGTCTGCCTGTCTGTCTGTCTCTTGCACTCATGAGGCATCCCGGCCCGCGTGAGTGTGAGAGAGACAGACCGACGGGACAGCCTGCCTGCGTGCTGGGCAAGACTGGGCTGGGCAAGGCTGGGCTGGGCTAGTCTGGCACAAACCCAGTGACATTTTCTTCTGCAGCGAGCGGCAGCACTGAGAATCGTACGAAATCGACGACTAAAAGTGGAGCGGCCCGGCCGGCGACCCGGATGCGAGCACACTGTGGGCATTCCCTTCGCCGCGCTGCTGCCGTGCAGCCGCGCAGCAGACTGATTCCGAGAGTCGTTTCCGTCGCTCTGTCTCTCTCGCACTCATAGGGCGACCCGTGTAGGTGCGAGAGAGACAGAGCGACGAGAACGACGCTCGGAATCGGCATCGGTCTGCAGATGCGGCACACCGGTAATATGTATCATCGGGACGCGGAGCCGCCACGGCGCGGCGGCCGAACTGCGACGCCATCTAGCGGGGAAATGCGAAAGGTTACGCGGCGGCGGACAAGTGCAACTCGGACTGCACTGCAAGAAACGCTAACGGCCCGCCAAACGTAGCCTGGACCGCGCCAAACGTGGCCTGGACCGCGCCAAACGTAGCCTGGACCGCGCCAAACGTGGCCTGGACCGCGCCAAACGTGGCCTGGACCGCGCCAAACGTGGCCTGGACCGCGCCAAACGTGGCTAAAAGTGGTCTAGACCACACCAACTGATGCGGTCAAAATGGCACCCATTTGACCACACCGACCAGTGGTGCGGTCTAGACCACTTTTGGTTTTTCAGTGTAGGCCTTACAAAAAAAGCAGCTCGTTTTATAAACAAAGTATTTTAGGCATACATAAGCTTACATAGAAGATACTTCCTATTTTACGAACTATTTCTTCGTATAATAGAGTAAATCAGTTCGTACATGCTCAACATATTTGGAAAGGTTTTAAGCGTGTGACGGTGGGCCATGTTTATCCTTTTCCAAAAACACAACTATTAAAAAATTTTCATAAATTGTTGGATTTTTTTTGTAACTTTTGTTGCGGTTCGGATAAAAAAGTTTTCTTTCTCGAGGATTATTTCCAGGAAATGACACGTTTGCGTCCATCGCGGAGAGTGTAGCTCATGTACTCGGACGGACGCGGCGTGTAGTTGTCCGGTAATGCCAACACTGCCGTCAGCAGACTGATTCCGAGAGTCGTCTTTGTCGCTCTGTCTCTCTCGCACTCATGGGGCGTCCCGTGCAGGTGCGAGAGAGACAGAGCGACGACTCTCGGAATCGGCCTGCAGAGGGCGCCGCCGTCACGGACACACAGGTGCGGCCGGTGCGGCCCGTGTCGCTACCGATACTATCGAACCGATCGATACCCTCGAACGCGGCCTGGCTCGCCGCTGATTTATCCAATCAAATCAATCATCAGTAATAATCTCCGGCGGCGCCCCGCTGCGTCTTGCTGCGTGTGCACACTGTGCACGCCACCCGGTGGACCGCGGTGGACCGCCTGGCCGGCCGGCCGTCTGTTTGCCGCCGTGTCACGCCCCTGTCACGTCGCAGTCGTTTCACGGCCGCCCCGTCGATACACAGTGGATTTGCCAGAAGACCGGCGCCGGCGGCCAAAACTCTAGACGCGTTTTGAGCTCCAGAGTCGCTAAGCAGGGCTCGAACCGAACGTGCGACCCCACCAATGGATTCGTTTGGAGAGCAATCCATTGGTGGGATCACAGGTTCGGTTCGAGTCCCATTTGGCGACTCTGGAGCTCAAAACGCGTCTGGGATTTTGACCGCCTCCACCGGTCTTCTGGCCCACTGTGCTATACCCAATGAGTGGATCCACAGCAGACTGATTCCAAAGGCGTTTTGGTGCAACAGGGACAGAGCGACGAAAACTACAGTCTACAGGGCTAAAGGCCCAAAGGCCCACAGGACGCCCGGCTCGCCACCTCATTCCGAAGGACCATTTCGTCGCTCTGTCTCTCTCGCACCCCTGCGCGACGCCCCATGAGTGCGAGAGAGACAGAGCGACCCTCGGCGTGAGGCGGCGCGCCGCACGGAGAGTGCCCTGCCAGCGCGGGGTAGCGACGACGTCGACAACGCGACGCGGGATTGGCCGTGTCGGCCCTTTCTGCCAGCTCACCCCAACTAATGGCGCGGAGCGTGCGGTAGCGCTGTCTCTCTCTGTCTCTCTCGCACTCGCGGCGCCTCACAGTGGGCCAGAAGACCGGTGGAGGCGGCCAAACCTCCAGACGCGTTTTGAGCTCCAGAGTCGCTGAAAAAGACTCGAATCGAACGTGTGACCTCCAATGGATTCCTCGTTCGGAGAGCAGTTCATTGGTGGGGTCACAAGTTCGGTTCGAGTCCTGTTTATCGACTTTGGAGCTCATAACTCGTCTAGATTGGCCGCCTGCATGGTCATCTGGCCCACTGTGCGCCTGCCGTGGCGCAGGGCGGTGCGAGAGAGACAGCGAGTCCTTTCGGAGAATCGGAGCCGCGGGATTCACTGTGTTTTTTTGCACAGTGCAGGCGGTAATATTTGAGCCATAGCTATGAGATTTCAAATGGTCGCTCCGACGACATGCTGCTTGCTGGCAGCCGAAAAATCGTGAAAAGTGACGCCGCACCACGGCCAGGCTCACCCGCGCTGTCTTTCGAAGTGTGGTAGACTACAGATAATGTGTGGTAGGCGCAAAACTGTGGTTACCCAAATTTACCACACGTGGAAATGCGGTCAATACCTCTTAAAATCAGTGGTCAGCATAGTACCACATAAAAGCCATCGTGAATACCCCAGCAAAAAAGTGTTCAGTCCTCATACCTCATAAAAGGGTGGTCTTGACCACACAATACATGGGGTAACAGCTAAATTATGGGCTTGTACACCACTTTTTGGAAGGGGTGTTATTCTTACCACATTTGTACGTGGGGTAGAATGAGGTAACCATGGGAGGTAAATTCACCACACTTCCGATTTCAGTGCGCTCCCAATATACTCTCTTTTGAGTATGTTTTTGATATGTGTATGTTGGCTTCGCCTGACTGAGCCTCACACATCGTGCGAGTAATATAGCTCAAGCTTTGGTTCGCTTGACCTAAAAAGGGGGAGGGGTGCGTTCATCAACTGAACCTGCCGCTGGTGCAGGGGGTCGTCGGAGTGTGTATGATTACTGCCACACTCCATAAAGATAGCCGAGGCCGCGGCAGGGCCCCAGCGAGGGCCGCGGTGGCGCGGAAGCCCACACCGAATCGGCTGAGCCAGCCACAGCCAGCCGATTGAGTGAGGCCGTAAATCCCGGTACGGACCGTCCGCGGCTCTACCTGCACACTGATTCCGAGAGTCGTTTTCGTCGCTCTGTCTCTCTCGCACTCATAGGGCGCCCCGTATAAGTGCGAGGGAGACAGAGCGACTCTCGGAGTCAGTCCACTGGCTCCCCGAGCACGCCGGTGATGACCAGCCTTGAGGCGTCGCTCTCGGTCTCACAGCCATCAATTCCGACAAACAATACGTGCGAAGGAAGACGCGAACGGCAGCGAGATTAAACAATAACAATCGTAAAATCTGCGCCCCACTGTGTAAACATTGCCGCGGGTTGCGCAACAGTGTGGTGGTGCAGTGCGCGCTGCGTCGAGCGGAAATTCCAGCGTGGGCATCGCTTTAAGTTCGATGACACGGGTGCGAAAATGCGTCGGACGCACAGTGGGCCAGAAGACCGGCGCGGGCGGCCGAAACTCTAGACGCGTTTTGAGCTCTTGAGTCGCTAAATGGGACTCGAATCGAGCGTATGACCCCACCAATGGATTCCTCGTCCGGAGAGCAATCCATTGGTGGGGTCACACGCTCGGTTCGAGTCCCATTTAGCGACTCTGGAGCTCAAAACGCGTCCGGGATTTTGACCGCCTCCTCCGGTCTTCCAGCCCACTGCGGGACGTGCCGCTGACAGTGTAGTCCCGCACGCGGCCTTGCGTGAGGCGCTGCAGAGCAGATGCACCACCGCCTTCCTGGAGCCATTCAGGTGGTCCAGCGCGGCGAGGAACTGCGAAGGCGAAGGTGGCGGCCGTTGCGGCGGTGAGGAAGGCGGTGATCGGCCTCATCACCGCGGTATTGATATTGATGATGATGAGTCGGCCACCTCAGACTGACCCTGGACACCCTGCCTGGAGTCCCTGCCGGCCGAGGAACGTGCTGGCTGGTGCACTGGCGACAGCTGGTGTATGGCCACCGTGCCGTGCCAACCCCTGCAGACCGCTGCGGGCGTCCCGCATTCCCGCGTGGATGTGAGAGAGACAGAGCGACGAAAACGACCCTCGGAATCAGACCACAGCACTGTAGCGTAAGTAGAAACGGCTCGGAAATTGAACTTTTGCAGGAAAGCGAGAACGGTATTCTCGCGCACTCTCGTCCCTTGCCGCGATTCGGAGTGAACTGTTGACGTTAGGTCAGTGGCGTGCGCAAGGGGGCGGGGGGGGGGGGGGGGGGGGGGGCAAGGTGGTTCATGACCCCCTCTTTGGCCACTAGACAGCCACCTGGAAGGTAGGCAAATTGCGTCACTTTCCCCTGTAAGTAGGCAAAAAGCATGGCCTGACCCCCCCATTCAAAATTTCTGCGCACGCCACTTCGTTAGGTGGAGCTGATAAGGTTAGGTCATTTTATGCAAGATAACCTGAGGTTATCCTGGAGGTTTTACTCAACAAATAAAGTAGAGGTTAGGCAACGTCTCATCTAAAACTGCAGCGGGTGCGGATTTAAGGGTATCCTGGATCTTCGTCTGAAATGCCAAATTTTCCGCTGAGAGGGGTGATTTTTTTAAAGAAAACCTCTGGGCACTGCCTCTACACTGTCGGACGTCGGCACGGCGGCAGTGCGGGGCAATTATTTGGCACTCTGGCTCCGGGAAACGAAGAAATGATAATGCAGCCGATGCACGTCGCGGCGTGGGAACAAAGGCACGCCGAGCACGGCGCTGCCGGTCAGTAGTCCGATTCTGGCGCGCGTACCCGCCGCTCTATCTCTCTCGCTCCCTAACGGCGCACTGCCCCGAGTGCGAGAGAGACAGAGCGAGGAGTGCGAGGCAGCGGAATCGGACCTCAGCGCTGCGCCGCCGCACAGTGGGCCAGAAGACCGGTGGAGGCGGACAAAACTCTAGACGCGTTTTGAGCTCCAGAGTCGCTAAACAGGACTCGAACTGAACGTGTGACCCCACTCCTCGTTCGGAAAGCAATCCATTGGTGGGGTCACACGTTCGCTTCGAGTCCCATTTAGAGACACCTGAGCTCAAAACGCGTCTAGAGTTTTGTCCGCCTCCACCGGTCTTCTGGCCCACTGTGCGCCGCGGCCACCGCCACCAGGACCAGGGCCTCGGTGGGCTCGGCCCGAGGCTCGGCCACGGCGCGGACCTGCCCGCGAACTTTCTCTTCCCGGGGCGGCGTCGCTACGCGTCGGCCCGCTGTCATCCGAGAGGGCAATTTTTGGCGGGCCAAGGAATTACCACACTAATGAATGGGATTAGAATCGCAAAGCAGGAGAGTCGCCGCGGAGTGGCCGCGGTGTCGACGACGAGGAGGCGGCCGGAGGAAGCAGGAAGGAAGGGATGGCGGTGCGGAGACACTGTCAACGCTTGCAAACTTAAAAAAAAAATGTTTCAAAAAAAGTGAAAATAATTGACAAAGAATGTCACAAGAAATTGAAGGTGATATAGTTAGTCCTGGTCCAAAATCCAAGAGTGCGTGTGTAATGTAGTGAACTGTAGGTGTTTACCCCAAATAAATGACTTCTTAGATCAAGAAAAAAAAAAAAATTTTCTAATTTTTTTTTCTTGTAAGGAAAATTCACTCGACCCAAACTTGTTTTTCTTGTATGCAAATTTTTTTCTTGTAACAAGATTTTTTTTTACAAAAAACAAGGAAATTAATAGTGAAGAAACGATTTTTTTTTCTGGTTGGTGTCAAATTGTCAGTGGTAATTTAGCCGACCAATGCGGTATCTGGAGGTTCGAGGTTCGCCGCACGCACGACCTGCGCACAGTGGGCCAGAAGACCGGTGGAGGCGGACAAAACTCTGGACGCGTTTTGAGCTCCAGAGTCGCTAAGCAGGACTCGAACTGAACGTGTGACCCTACCAATGGATTGCTCTCCGAACGAGGAATCCATTGGTGGGGTCACACGTTCGTTTTGAGGCCTGTTTAGCGACTCTAGAGCTCAAAACGCGTCCCGAGTTTTGTCCGCCTCCACCGGTCTTCTGGCCCACTGTGCTGCGCTCTGCTCGCTCTGCTCTCGCGGGTCCGCGACGACGACGACGTAACAAACTGCACGGACGGGGCGGGACGGGGTGGGACGGGGCGGGTCACTCTGCCTTCCAGATTCCACCGAATCGAATCAACGAGGCGATATGATTAAAACGTTACCCAACGAACGGGCGGCAGGGCAGGCCAGGGCACTGACACGCTATGACACACACAGACACATATCGACACACACTGACACACACTGACACTCGCTGACACACGCTGACACACACTGACACTCACACACACACACCTACACACACACACCTACACACACACACACACACACACTAACACACACACACAATTCGACAGCGAAACCGGTCGTCATACACAGTCGCACTCGCCACTTTACTCTGTTACGGCTGCTTCTCGCCGTGCCCCAGTAGTGCCGCGTGCTGGAGTGCGTCTTCCAGGCCTTCCAGCAAGCCTTCCAGGCCTTCCAGGTAGCCGATGTTGTCACAGCGTTTGGCCCATCCCGTCGTCGCGAACAAGCGCACCGCGGCACCGTGACATTTCCCCGGGCGGAAACAACGGCAGCAGACCGATTCCGAGAGTCGCTTTCGTCGCTCTGTCTCTCTCGCAACATGGGGCGTGCCCTATGGGCGCGAGAGAGACAGAGCGACGAAAGCGACTCTCGGAATCCGCAGCCTCGGAATGAAGACGACGACGCCGCTCGGCAGGTGTGGCACACTGTAATCGGACCTGTCTGTCGGCCCTATGAGTTGTGTGCACTGTGTAACAGTGTATCGACGATGGCGAGGCCGAGTCGGCGCGTCGGCGCACAGTGGGCCAGGAGACCGGTGGAGGTGGTCAAAATCCCGGACGCGTTTTGAGCAGCAGCGTCGGTAAATGGGACTCGAACCGAACGTGTGACCCCACCACTGGATTGCTCTCGGAACGAGGAATTCATTGGTGGGGTCAGGTCACACGTTCGGTTCGAGTCCCATTTAGCGACTCTGGAGCTCAAAACGCGCCTAGAGGTTTGGCCGCCTCCACCGGTGTTCTGGTCCACTGTGCGGCGGTTCCCTTCGGAGACCCGGAGACGCCCGGGCGCTGCCTAGCCAGGGTGGTCCGCTCTAGTAAGTTTTCACGCACATTCCCTGTGGACACCGCGGCGTGCCTTCGCCAGCAGTGAGTTAGTGGCCCTCACACAGACGCGCACCCTAACACACACACACACACACACACACACACACACACACACACACACACACACACACACACTAAAGGCACCTGCCGCCAGTGCAACTTTTTCAATTTTACGAGCCGCAGCGCAAGGACAAATACGTTATACATCGGACGATCCTGTTCTCTTCCTACTTTTTCGCCCCGCCCCGCCCCGCCCCGCCCCGCCCCGCCCCGCCCCGCCCCGCCCCGCCGACGGGCTAGGGCCGGGCCGCGCGGTCGCTTTCAATTTTTCACCGCTAGATGGCGCAAAGGGTAATTACGAAGTCCAGTGTGGTCTGGCCCTCGTTCGCAAATCATCCAACGCCGAGATAAATGGCTGGCCGGCCCTCGGCGAGCCGCCGGCTGGGCTGGCCGAAGAACGGACCGACGGTAGCGCCGCCGCCGGCCTGCCCGCCCTGCAGACTCATTCCGAGAGTCGCTTTCGTCGCTCTGTCTCTCTCGCACCCATACGGGACGCCCCATGAGTGCGAGAGAGACGGAGCGACGAAAGCCACTCTCGGAATCAGTCTGCTGCCCGGCCCTGCGCCGCCGCGCCACTGCCCGCGGCCAGAGACAATCGAACGCGGCGTAGAAAGAGACGGCTTTTGTTTATTTTGTTTTTAAGTGGAGCAGAGACAGAGAGAGATTCTATCGCGGAGGTTCCTTTAAATCTTCAGTTGGTCTGAGTTCGTTTGATAAACCGATGGACATGTTTACTTCGGTCACCGGCTAGGACAGCATTGGGTGTGCGGCGCGGTGTGCGGGCAAAATGGGCTTACGATGTTATTCTGGTAAGTGGCAACCCTATGTCCTGTGCTGCTCTGCCCGGTTGCCACCCTATGCCGTGCACTGTTTGCCCGGTGGCCACACTACGCCGTGCACTGTTTGCCCGGTGGCCACCTTATGCCGTGCTCGGTGGCCCCCTTATGCAGTACCCTGTTCTGCCTGGTGGCCACCCTATGCCGTGCCCTGTTCTTCCCGATGGCCCCCCTGTGTCTGCACTGTTCTGCCCGCTGGCCACGCTACATCGTGCACTGTTTTCCTGGTGGCCACCCTAATGCCGTGCACTGTTCTGCCCGGTGGCCACCCTATGCACTGCACTGTTCTGCCCGGTGGCCACCCTAGGCCGTGCTTTGTTTTGCCTGATGGTCACCCTATGCCGTGCTCTGTTCCACCCGGTATGGTCCCGGTGCCCTGTCCCGCGCGCAGCTTGTCGCGCCGAGCGCCCGCGAAGTCCGGGGTGGGCCGCCCTGCCGCGCTGGCGAGTGTTGCGGGCTGGCCTACCCTCGCGTTGACAGGCGCTCGGAAAGCCTTTGGCCGGGATGTCGACGAGGACGCTGGGCCCAGCAGACTGATTCCGAGAGTCGTTTTCGTCGCTCTGCGTCCCTCGCACTCATGGGGCGTCCCTCATGCGGGTGCGGGAGAGACAGAGCGACGAGAACGACTCTCGGGCTCGGCCTGCAGGACGGCCGGTCGGCCATGACGCGCTTCGTCGTCGTCCCTTGTCCGGCGTGTCCAATTTGCGTGGTGCAACGCCGCGGGCTTGCAAAGGCTGGCACATCGCCTCGCAGCAGCAACGCCGCGGACAGCACACTGGGAAGAGGCGGCTTGTTTTTGCCGGCCAAATTTGCGTGACCATGGTGGTGTGGACATGACGGTATTTTTCCCTCTTTCCCTCTTTTTTCGTTCGAAAAATGGGCGGCCATATTTTGGAGGCGGTTGTGCCGCTACCGGCGTGAGTATTGCGGCGCCTTGTTGGGATGCGACGCCACTGGGAGAGCGTCGCGGACGTCGTAGAGGACTGCACGGCCTGGCTGGAGAGGCGTGCTGGAGAGACGTTCGTAGAGAACCTGCCAGGAGAACCGCTGGAATGTAGAGAGCTTTGCTGTTGAACCTATCTAAAGAACTGCCGAATATTGCTGGATAGCTTTGCTCAAGAGCTTTGCTTGAGAGCTTTGCTGGAGAGCTTTGCTGGAGAGCTTTGCTGGAGAGCTTTGCTGGAGAGCTTTGCTTGAGCGCTTTGCTTGAGAGCTTTGCTGAAGAGGTTTGCTGGAGAGCTTTGCTTGAGAGGTTTGCTGGAGAGCTATGCTGGAGAGCTTTGCTGGAGAGCTTTGCTTGAGCGCTTTGCTTGAGAGCTTTGCTGAAGAGGTTTGCTGGGGAGCTTTGCTGGAGAGCTTTGCTGGAGAGCATTGCCGGAGAGCTTTGCTGGAGAGCTTTGCTGGAGAGCTTTGCTGGAGAGCTTTGCTGGAGAGCTTTGCTGGAGAGCTTTACTGGAGAGCTCCACTGCAGAGCTTTGCTGGAGAGCTTTGCCATGGAACTTAGCTGAAGGACTTCCAGGAGAGCTTTGCTGTGGGTCAGTGGAACCTAGCTGGAGGACTTTTCTGGAGAACCTTGCTGGAGGACTCTGCTGGCGAACGTTGCTGGAGCACGCAATGCCCCCTGTCCAGACGAGTCTCTGCTTCGGCCGCTTCGCCTGCTACCTGACCGCGGCGTGCCACGGCGCCGCACTGCCGCATGCTACCACTAACCTCGGTGACCTCCTGCCTCTCTCTCTCTCTCTCTCTCTCTCTCTCTCTCTCTCTCTCTCTCTCTCTCTCTCTCTCTCTCTCTCTCTCTCTCTCCCCCTCCCTCCCGCCACGCCCGATCGCGCCGCCGCCCCGTCTCCCTCCCACTATCCAGAAGGCGGGCGCGACCAGCGCGGCGTGCGGAGTTACCACAGCCCCGTAATGTGTGACGTGTGTAGTGATGCGCAATCAAACGCGTTACCGCCGGCCTCTCTCTCTCTCTCTCTCTCTCTCTCTCTCTCTCTCTCTCTCTCTCTCTCTCTCTCTCTCTCTCTCTCTCTCTCTCTCTCCTCTCTCTCTCTCCCCGTGAGTGTGAGAGAGGCAGAGCGGCGAAAGCGCGGTTCGGGGAGGAAGGTAATGACTGACAGAGATAACACGACAGGTGCTGCTTGCGGCTTGCGGCTCACTTACAGTGGGCGTCGGCCATTGTCGGACTCGAGGCCAACATTTAAAATATCGATTGGACCGCCGCCGGACCGCCATGGCGCGCCATGGCCTCATAAAGTACGCCTCTGGCACCTGCTTTCGTCTAAGCAACCTGTAGTGTGTGTGTGTGTGTGTGTGTGTGTGAGTGTGTGTGTGTGTGTGTGTGTGTGTGTGTGTGTGTGTGTGTGTGTGTGTGTGTGTGTGTGTGTGTGTGTGTGTGTGTGACGACGTCTTGACACAGTCCCAATAACATTTAATAACATGTTTGACGGCGGTGTGCGCAGCGCACAATGTTGCATTTTTCCATGAGGACGACAACAATGTGTCGTTCTCGTCTACTGAGGTCGGGTTTTATGTCGAAAAGTGCAACCCACACTCCGAAAGACAGACAGACAGACGGACAAACAGACAGACAGACGGACGGACAGACGGACAGACGGACAGGCGGACAGACAGACAGACAGACAGACAGACAGACGGACAGACGGACAGGCGGTGGGCGTTGTGCGGCGATACCATCGTGTGTTCGGGCCGAACAGTGCCGCGCCGCGAGTGTAGCTTCTTCGTGGGGGAAAGTGGCGCGAAAATAAATGGCTTTCTCCGTCAAAAAAGATGCGGCAGTACTGTCTGTGTTGCCTTCGGTTGCAAAGCGCGCCGCACGCGCGCATGTGCCCGCCGCGCCTCGTCCCGTGTGTGTGTGTGTGTGTTTGTGTGTGTGTGTGTGTGTGTGTGTGTGTGTGTGTGTGTGACTGTCTGTGTGCACGTCTGTGTTCCTGTGTTCCTCTCTCTCTCCCTGTGTATGTGTGTGTGTGTCTGGCTGTGTCTGTGTCTGTCTGTTTGTCTGTCTGTCTGTGTTCCTCTGTGTGTGAGTGCGCGCCTGTGTGTTCGCGAATAAACGTTACAATGCCAAACCTCGGCACGTTTTTGCAGTGTCCGAACCGCAGCGCAGCGCGAAGATCCACGCACGTGGCCGACTTCACAGTGCCGGGTGCAAAGAGTCCGTCTCAGGTCCGTCTAATGCGTGCCGCGGTTGCGTCTTGCCTACACCTTTCTGCACGAGGCCGGCGGGAAGACTCGGGTTCAGTGCTACCGCCTCTGGGCGTTTTAAAATTACCTTTTTGTTTTCAATTTTTCATAATTTTTAATCTTTTTTGAGACGTGGCCCTAACTTTAACTTGGCTGTGCTGCTGGGTGTTTTAAAATAAACCTTTCCCCCCACTTTTTATCAGTGTTAGTATTTTGTCTTTTTTTCCAGACTCTGTCCTAGCCTAACTTTATTTTGGCAGGGATTTACTGCCCTCTGGACGAGGCTAAAGTCGCACTCACACTGCAGGCTAGCAGGCAGGCCGCCACCGCCTCTGGAATGCGCCGAGCTATCGCTCCTTGACAATATAAGCCCCCCGCCTCTCCGTGTGCATTCAATACCCCACGTGCTGATGACCCAGCTCCCGGCTGCGTGGCCGGCGCTGAGTTATTTTCGCCGCGATCGGCTTTCCTAGACTAATCCTCGCGGCTGTCCGTCTCTCTCGCACCCCCGCGGGCAGCCGGGACAGGCCGGGACGCCCCGCGAGTGCGAGGGAGACGGAGCGAGGGCTGCTGTCCTCGCCACCTGGTCCGTGCTGCCCGGCCACCGCATTTATTGCGGGAACCCGCCCATCTGTCCGAGGCGGCCCACGGTGGGCCAGAAGACCGGTGGCGGCGGCCAAAGCTCTAGACGCGTTTTGAGCTCCAGAGTCGCTAAACAGGACTCGAACCGAACGTGTGACCCCACCAATGGATTCCTCGTTCGGGGAGCAATCCATTGGTGGGGTCACACGTTCAGTTCGAGCCCTGTTTAGCGACTCTGGAGATCAAAACGCGTCTAGAGGTTTGGCCGCCTCCACCGGTCTTCTGGCCCACTGTGCGGCCGAAGGGTTCCGAAGGGCCGCCCCTGTCTCTCTCGCGCGCCTGCGAGACGCCTCGCGAGTGCGACAGAGACAGGCCGCTGCCTCAGTCTAGAGCGTCAGATGCAGGCATTTGCCAAGCCGATTCACACTTCATTCTGAGGCCGTGCGCCGCCGGGCCGCTGCACTGTTGCTGGATGGCTGGAATGTTGCAAGACCAATGGCTGTCGGCTGTCTCTCTCTCCGGCTGCCGTTCTGTGCCGCTGAGGCCGCCGAGCCCCGTGCCCTGCCTAGCCAAGCCGCCCCTGAACGGTAGGCCACGGGATCCTTTTCGTCGCTCTGTCTCTCTCGCACCGCTACGGGACGACCCACGAGTGCGACAGAGAGGAGCCGGCGAGAAAAACCCCCTTTGGAAGCGGGCGGCAGGAAGGGGATCAGACGTGGAATCTGACATGACGTGGGAACCTAGACCACGCTACGGTGTCGGCGTGCGTGTGTGTGTGTGTGTGTGTGTGTGTATGCGTGAGTGCGTCCGGTATGTCCGGCACGTGTGCACCACACTGGCGTCGACTGGCGTCATCTGGCGGTCCCGTTCGAAAGGTGACATTCCCTCCGTAGGCAAAGTTCATGGGCTCCATGTCTCCGTGTGCTGCATTGCGTCTGTATTGTCCGCGATTCGGCCGTGATGATAACAAGTGTGCCTCCGTGGAGAGGCGGGGCGAGCGGGGCGGGGCGGGGCGGGACGGGGCGGGGCGGGGACACACGAGGTTCGTTGCACTTTTGCACCACAATTTTTTCTTTCTTTCTCCTCCGCCAGAACGACAAGTAAAGCATTGGAATGAGGTGAGCAGCGTGCGGGGTTTTCAGCCAAAGGTCACCACACACACACACACACACACACGCGCGCGCGCACACGCACATCTCGGTGTCATTCAGTCTGCAATGACGCTGTATAATTGCCACGAATTACCCAGCAATTCGCCTGCACCGCGTATAATCCGTCTACTTTTCCAGTGGTGCGGATTTTTCTCCTCTCTCTCTCTCTCTCCCTCTCTCTCTCTCTCTCTCTCTCTCTCTCTCTCTCTCTCTCTCTCTCTCTCTCTCTCTCTCTCTCTCTCTCTGTGTGTCTCTCTCCGTCTCTTTGCCTTCTGGGGAAAGCCCCTCTCGTCGCCCTGCGTGGTCCGGCCGCCCCGCGGGGCACAAATGAAAGACGTCGCAACGACGTCGCGACAGCGTTTCCGGGCCGTATGCAGATTGCTCGCACACACACACATACATAGACACACACACACACACACACAGAGAGAGTGCGTGAGGTGTTGCGCCCATTGTGCGCCGCGCGTCTTCTGCTTGTCCGAGAGCGCGCGAGCTAGCGCGAGCTTCCACTGCATTTCATTTGCATAGTACCGGCGGCGGAGGGAGTGAGAGGGTGCGAGAGCGGGGTGGCGGCGAGTGAGAGAGGGACAGAGAGGGAGCGAGTGGGACGAGACGAGACGACCCCCGATGGACGCGCACGGCGCTGGGAACTGGAGGAGCGCGCGGCGAGACCCGCGGGTCTCGCAGTCACGCCTTCTCACTCCTTTCCTCTCTCTCTCTCTCTCTCCTCTCTCTCTCTCTCTCTCTCTCTCTCTCTCCCCTCTCTCCTCTCTCTCTCTCTCTGCCGGCCAGATCCGGCGACTTGTGCGACGAGGACGTGCTTGTGTAATCCGCGTTGTGTGTATGCAGAAGGGGCGGCCCTTTTCAGAACGCCCCTCCCCCTCCCCTTCTCCTTGAGTCTGGGATAATTTTCTTAAAAGAAAACAACAACCTTTGTAATTTAAAGGTGGCGGCGTGCTACCACTTGCTGTCCACGCTGAGGTCTTGTCTCGTCTGACACTGCTGAAAAAATTGTTTGAATGACGAGAACATTTACTTCTAAGTCGGTTCTAATTTTTGCGTATCAGTCCATGTTGACATTACCTAGAGTCAGTCCGGGCGAGACAGTGGCGTGTGTGCAAAAGGGGGGGGGGAGGGGGAGGGCCTCATGGGGGTCATGACCTCTCCCCCCCTCCCCTCTTCTGGCCACTCGACAGCCGCCTGGAAGGTAGGCAAATTGCGTCACTTTCTCCCTGTAAGTAGGCAAAAAAGCATGGCCCGACCCCCCTCCCCCTTCCAAAATTTCTGCGCACGCCACTGAGTGCACAGTGGGGCCATAACTGAGTAATCCATTGGTGGGGACACGTTCGGTTCGAGTCCCATCTAGCGACGCTGGAGCTAGAATTTTGACCGCCTCCGCAGCTGTCTTCTGGCCCAATGTGCAGTAAGACGTCTTGTTTGTCTTGGTTTTGGTTTCGTTTGTTTTTCCCAGTAGCGTATCCGCCGGCCCCTACGACCCTGCTTGCGTAGGCCCGCCCCGTCCATGGACTGCGTCGTGCATTGAAAACGGCACAAACAGGCATTGTTCGACGAGTGCAATTAACGCGCGGGGCGTGTCACTTCGTGTCGCTTCATGTCACTTCATGTCACTTGCGTGTCTTTTGCGTGTCACTTGGAGTCACTGCGTGTGATCGACGTCCTTGGAAGAAAGCACGGCGAAGGGCAGAGGCCATGCACGTCCTGATGAAGACGGAGACATCAACGAAAGCAAAACAAAAAGGCACGCCTGTTTTCTCTATTAGCGAACGCCGTGTCCGTCTGCAAGGCGCAAGGACGGTTCCGACACTGCCGTTTCATAAATCATCTTTTTGCCGCATCGGTCTGCCGCGGCGGGGGCCCCGGCCCGGGCTGGGCTCCTACACCCTAGGATCTAGAATGACTGACTTAGCAACAAACCATCAGCCCGGTCGCCATCGGCCTATCGGCCGCTCCCATCGCAGAATCCGTTTCTTCTGCGCGCGTCGTCGACGTGGACCCATACATAACCGCGACGGCCAAAATAAAGCGGCCGCCGCACAGTGGGCCAGAAGACCGGCGCAGGCTGCCAAAACTCTCGACGCGTTTTGAGCTCCAGAGTCGCTAAACAGGACTCGAACCGAGCGTGTGACCCCAACAATGGATTCCATCGTTCGGAGAGCAATCCATTGGTGGGGTCACACGTTCGATTCGAGTGCCATTTAGCGACTCTGGAGCTCAAAACGCGTCCGGGATTTTGACTGCCTCCACCGGTCTTCTGGCCCACTGTGCGAACCCGCGCTCCGCAACTTGCACGCGCCGAGACATCAGAGTGACGACTCCAGTCACCTTGTCCTAGACTGTCCTAGACGCAGCCCGGCTTGGCCCTGTCACGTCGCCAGGATGAAGTGCCCTCCTGCCCCCTGCCTCTTCTCATCTTCTTTGCGCCATTTCTCACTTAAGATAAGGGCAAAAAAGGTTAAAAAGACGACCAGAAAGAATGCGGAAAATGAGAAAACGCGCTTGACTGTTGGATTTGAACGGCAACGAGCGACTCGGCCGTTTTCCTCGGTTTTCGCAATAACAGCCCAGCGATTCGGAAGAGTCGCTTCATCGCTCTGTCTCTGTCGCACTCATGGGGCTCTCCATAAGGGTGCGAGAGAGACAGAGCAACGAACCGATCTGCTGCATCGCTCGGCTGAAGGCGCGGATGGGCGGAAGGGGCGTATTTCTCTTCCTTGGCGAGTCGAACGCCACCGTGGCTGCGCTGCCGACTCCTTGACGGGCTGGAACTAAATCTCCAGACGCGATGAGCGTGCCTGCTGGAGAGCTGCCTGGAAGGCCCACAGCTGGAGGGAGCCTGTTGCAGAGGTTCTCTCGAGAGGTCTTTCTGGAGAGGTCCTCCTGGAGAACCTTTCTGGGCTGCTTCTAAAAGTAGGTTGGGAACGTCCTGGAGGCCCTTTGCTGGAGAGCCATTGCTGGAGGGCCCATGCTGGGGGGCCGTGCTTGAGGGCGCCTTTGCTGGAGAGCCCTGGCTGGAGAGCCCTGGCTGGAGAGCCCTTGCTGGAGAGTGCCCCCGAGAGCCCTTGCTGGAGAGCCCTCGCTGGCGGGTCTTTGCTGGAGCGCCCTGGCTGAGAGCCCTTGCTGAAAAGCCCTCCCTAGAGCCCTTGCTGGCGGGTCGCTGGAGAACCCTTACTAGAGAGCCCTTGCTGGAGAGCCCTTGCTGGAGAGCCCTCCCGAGAGTCCTTGCTGCAGAGCCCTCAGGAGAGCGCTGGCTGATGAGCCCTTGCTGGAGAGCCCTTGCTGGAGAGCCCTTGCTGGAGAGCCCTTGCTGGAGTGCCCCTGCTGGAGAGCCCTTGCTGGAGAGCCCTTGCTGGAGAGCCCTTGCTGGAGAGCCCTCCCCAGAGTCCTTGCTGCAGAGCCCTCAGGAGAGCGCTGGCTGATGAGCCCTTGCTGGAGAGCCCTTGCTGGAGAGCCCTTGCTGGAGAGGAGAGCCCTACTGGTGCAACGCGGCTCCCAGAGTGAAGGGAACTACACTCTTTTTTCTTTTTCCCGTGCTCCCTTTCGCAATAAGCCCTGATCCTGGATTCCGGGGGCGTCCCCCGGCGCGGTCCCGGCCGGCGGCGTGGTGGTCCCACCGTGGTGGTCCCAGGCTGCTGCCGGCCTGCCGGGCCTCCTCGACACATTCAAGTGTCCCTCAAAGTCTCGCGGACGGACGCGGAGCGCGCAAAGCGGCGCAAAGGGAGCGCCTCGCGGAGCAGGCGAAGCAGCCCGTGAGATTGGCCCGCCCGATAACCGGACGTGCCGAGAGAGAGAGAGAGGGAGGGGGAGAGAGAGAGAGAGAGAGAGAGAGAGAGAGAGAGAGAGAGAGAGAGAGAGAGAGAGAGAGAGAGAAACACTTACGCCGCGCGCCTGGTAGTGTCTTTTCTGCCTGTTTTGCCGCCGCCTCCTTGCTGGTGTCTTGGTGGTCTTAAAACGAACCAAAGTATCTGTCCGCGCGACGCGACGCGATGCAGTGGCCATTGTTCCAGAATGCCAGTTCGCAAGGTAGTTTTCCGGGCCTGTAGCACCACCGACAACGCACAGTGGCGAAAACCTCAGGCGGGTACGATTTTCCTTTGTCCGCCTAGTCGAAATCTCCTTTTCTGTGCACGTCTGGGTCGGTACGGTTTTCCCTGTGACTCGAGTCGAGCTCGGCCCGCCCGACGCACCATGGCGAACCAAGGCGCCATTCGAACCCCGGAAGAGCCCTCCCTCCCAGTGCCCCTCCGCCTTCCCGCCGTAACTTTTGAAAATCACAGACTGTGTGCAGAGATGTCCGTCCCTGTCATCGATATCAACAATGCTCGCATAATCGCAAATAACGCCTGGCTCGGCTCGGCTCGAGCTCGACTCGGCTCGACTCGGCTCGGCTCGGCTCGGCTCGGCTCGGCTCGGCTCGGCTCGGCTCGGCTCGGCTCGGCTCGGCTCGACTCGGCTCGACGGCATAGCAGCACGTCCACCGTCACCGTCAAGGAACAAAAAGTAAAAGTTTTCCTTTTCGCACTGCAAGCAAAAATAGACAAGGTACAGAAAACAAGAATTAAAATTTTGCACAGCTTGGAGGGGGCTGCCACTGACTAAAATTGTGTTGAGTGTGAGTGGTTGTGAGTTTTCACTCAATTCAGCTATGACTTTTGACTACTTACAGGCGGTGTTTGTCTCACAGATTCCGTTCATACAGGGTTTTTTTCAGCTAAAATCCAAGTGAGTGGGAGTGAGTGTAGACTGGACGCGTACAACAATGCATGCAGGAGTGGCAGAACCCTTGCACAGCTTGGTTCACCTGCAGGTGGATGAGGTTTATCCTCACCTGAATTTTTTTTAAGAAAGCCCTCATGTATGAGTGCTGCCAGATCAAACAAAAACAAAATTAACGCTAACGCTAACGTGAAAGCAGATGATACTTATGAGAATGTTTATTGAAATGTATGAATGTGACATTTTGTCAATTTATTTCAAAGAGTAAACACTCGGAACGCTTTTTTTGACAAATTTCTTACACATGGTAATTCATGAAAATTTCATATTTAGTATAACTTTTGAATATCCTAACGTGTCATTGTTTTGTGTTAAACATGTATGCAATGACGGTGGGGCACTCATATGTCCGATACCACTTGTGTTGGGTATCATTTTCGTTGTTTCAACGCGAGGATGCACAATTTGGTGGCTAATCACATAAATACTCAATACCCGTAAAAGTTGTGTTCGGTACTAGGGCGAGGCGCCTTGCGGCACGCGGCGTGTCAGCCACATCTCCAAGCGGGGCCGGCCGGCCGGCGCGCCACCCGAACCCGACCACAAGACAGATAGATAAGCAAGAGTGGCGCACACTGCCGACTGCCGACGCGCCGCTTCTCGAGAGGGGCAGGGGTTCGGAGGGGCGCTGCACTATGCGTTCTACGCACTCAAGGCTCAAGTGCGTGTGTGTGTAGACTGCTGCGGGGTGTGGCGGGGCGCGGCGGGACGTGGCGTCTCGGCAAGGGAATGGGCGAAGGGGGCAGCCACGCGATGCGTGCTAGCAGCGTCTCGTGACGACGCGCAACGCGAGGGACGCACTTCATGAGTACTAGATAACTGGGTGTCGAGGTTATACGCCGCGCGCGCAACCCGAGCCCCCGCAGGCGCCCCGATTCATGGTGCGGCGCGCGGCACGGCGCGGCAGACTGCGGGCCCTCCGCTCATAATCTTCTAGGCAGGCCAGCCAGCCGCTGCCTTGCCGGCGAGGCGCGCGGTCTCTTCTAGGCTTCCTAGTCAGGCAACGACGCAACTGCTGCCTGGCTAGCCGGAAACTCGGTACTCTCTGCACGAGAGTACAAGCACGCTGATACGTGAACGTATCATCTGCTAAAAACCACCACCACCACCACCACCACCACCACCAACAACAACCACAAAACAACCACTTTCGTTTTCCGCATTTCAAAACAGCACTACTATAACCGAGCGCGAGTATCAACTGAACCTGACTTCAAAGATGTGACGTGGGGCATAAATCTCGAGACCTTCAGTCTGGATATCGCGTTCGCACGGCATCTATCTCCTTCACGAAAATTAATCCTCTGACGATCTCGAGATATCAATCCTAATATCAACAACAACCAACAGCAACAACAACAACAACCACGTGGTGGTCCCGACACACAACTGCTCCTGTGCGCGAATTAACGGCGAAATTGAGGCGCTGGATTCCTGTGCTTGTTTTTTCCGTCGACCCCATGAGGCAATAATGCGCTATGCGCGGCCCGGCCGGTGGTGGATGCCCGCCTAGCAGTGTGGCGGGCTGCAGACTGATTCCGAGAGTCGTTTTCGTCGCTCTGTCTCTCTCGCCCTCATGGGGCGTCCCGTGCAGGTGCGAGAGAGACACAGCGACGACTGTCGGAATGAGTCTGCCGGCGGCGGCCTGCCTCCAGCGAGAGGGCCTTGGGGACGTCAGGACGTCAACCTGTCCGGCCTAAGATCAAGCGGCGCACGGCATCCTCCACGCATCGGCCGCGCACAGTGGGCCAGAAGACCGGTGGAGGCGGCCAAAACCCTAGACGCGTTTTGAGCTCCAGAGTCGCTAAATGGAACTCGAACCGAGCGTGTGACCCCACCAATGGATTCCTCGTTCGGAGAGCAATCCATTGGTGGGGTCACACGTTCGGTTCGAGTCCCATTTAGCGACTCTGGAGCTCAAAACGCGTCTAGAGTTTAGGCCGCCTCCGCCGGTCTTCTGGCCCACTGTGCCGCGGCGTGCGCAGCATCGGCCGGACCGCTTCTGAGAATAGGACACGCCCTAAACACCGCGAGATACGCCGCGCCACGCCAGCAGACGGATTCCGAGAGTCGTCTTCGTCGCTCTGTCTCTCTCGCACTCATGGCACGTCCCGTACAGGTGCGAGAGAGACAGAGCGACGAGAACGACTCTCGGAATCCGCCTGCCGGCGTGGCTACGGCGGCGTGGCGATACACATCGCGGTGTAGTGCCCCGCGGAGCTCCGCGCCGTACCTGTCTCTGTCTCCATTGAAAGCAGCCTTACGACACGACCGTCACCGTCACCCCAAAATAATGACGGAGTGTGTGATAAACGGCCGCGGCAGACTGTCTCCGTCTCTCTCGCACCTGTACGGGACGCCCCATGAGTGCGAGAGAGACAGAGCGACTCTCAGTCCGCAGACGGCCTAAGACAATGCCGGGCCTCTCGCGGCACACGCTTGGGGCCACGCTTGGGGGCACGGCGACGCCCCCGCAGGGCCTTCCCTCGGGGACACACAGCGCGCGAACCGCCTTTTAAAAGGAAGGGGGCGCTCAGTGGGCCAGAAGACCGGTGGGGGCGGCCAAAACTCCAGACGCGTTTTGAGCTCCAGAGTCGCTAAACAGGGCTCGAACCGAACGTGTGACCCCACCAATGGATTGCTCTCCGAACGAGGAATCCATTGGTGGGGTCACACGTTCGGTTCGAGTCCCATTTATCGACTCTGGAGCTCAAAACGCGTCTGGAGTTTTGGCCGCCTCCACCGGTCTTCTGGCCCACTGTGGGGCGCCTCCCTCCTTTTTCAGTGACCCGGCAGACACACCTTCGGAGATGGTGCTGGAGGCGTGGCGCGCGCAATGTTTGACGTAAGACAGCCGCACTGCCTCACACCAGGACCGTTGCCCACGCCGGACTTCCCTCGGAGGCCCTGCAGACTCATTCCGAGAGTCGTGTCGCTTTGTCTCTCTCGCACTCATGGGGCGCCCCGTACAGGTGCGAGAGAGACAGAGCGACGACGACGACTCTTCGAATCAGTGTGCTGACAGCGTCGTATCGTGAAGTGTAATGAAATGAAACCCGCGCGGACTGGACTGGACGGCAGGGCGATGTGCCGGTCCTGGTGCTGGAGTCCCAGCGCCAGTGCCCCAGCCAGGCCGTCCCGTCCGCGTCCGGCCGGCCAGGCGGGCGCGGGTCCAACGCAGCTTTATGGGGTTTCGTAACTGATCTCTTCCGCGGGCGAGCGCGTATCCATGCGCCTGTGCGTTAGTTTTCACCAGACTTCCTCCTAGACTTGGCGACTTCTTGCCCTCTCCCCTCCCCCCTTCGCCGCGTATCCTGGCGCGTCCGTGGAGCCGCCGCGCTGGGAAGCGAGGTGACCGCATGAGCACGTTGTTAGGCCTGCCCGCACGCTGCCTGGCAGGTGGGGTGCAGAGTGGTGTACCCACCGTCTGCCCCCCCCCCCTTTTCCCTCCCCCCAGACCAAGGATCACGCGCCCGGGGAATGACCCTCCTCCCCCCCGCCCCTTCCCCTCGTTTCCCTAGGCCAATCTAATCTGCCAAGGACGTCTGCCCTTCACTCACCACGGCTTTTTATATTGCCACCCCATGATAAAAGTGACCAAATGAAACAAGAAAAGAAAACAAAAAAAAAAAAAGTTGGGAAGGGAAAAAGAAATTACGATGTTGGTATTGAAAAAAAAAACAATCACGAGATATTTATTTACAAAGTGAAATTAAATTATGCGTATCACATAAGCTCGTCACCTTGGGTAACAGACAACATAATTAAAAATAACAACAAAAAAGAAAAAGAATGAGGTCTACTACAATTTGGAGATTATTTAAAATGTAAGTTAAATGAATGAGACCAACAAATTCGACAAGAGAAAATGACACAAAATTATTGAGGCATTTAGGCCATTACTTTGCCTTTCTTAATTTTTAAGACTAAGTTACGCTTTTTACCTCTGGAACTTTCAGACGCTTTTGAATTAGGATGGTGCTCTGGACTCTTACCTCTCACCAAATACACAGTGTCATCACCGTCTGGGCCCACAGATGCATTACATTTCTTTTTCTTTGTTGGTGTTTGGGTGCTCTTATGGCCGCACTTGGCATACTTAGAGGCAGCAGAATTTGCTTTGCAGCATTCTAAGCATTTTCTTTTACCTGATTCCACAAGTTTCAAGCAGTTCTTGGATCTCAAAGTCTCTGAATACCTAGATTCTTGATAAGGATTGCTATCAAGAATAACATTGCATTGTTCAATAATCTCTTGAGATGGGTTTATCCATTCTAAACCAATGCACACATGAAAATCCCTAAGAATATGAACTAATTTCAAGACCCAGTCGCTGAAGTCTTTTACTGTCTCTGCAGTAAGGCTCACAGATTCACCGGCTTGTTTAAGAATGTCACTAACGAAGGTTTCGAGCAGTGGCTTGCAATGAACAGTAATTTCAACATTTCCAGTTACGGACACAAATAATCTACGCTGGATAGCTTTTTCTCTTCCAAAGGATAGCAACATTACATTAATCCCATCTTTCTCAACAGCACTGAACCAACATAGTGGTAACCTGTCACTGATTTGTACTTGAACATCTTCAACTAGTGAGTAAGTCGGTTTAGTAGCATCCTGAAACAAGATAAAAGTGATTAGATTCAGGTGTTCACTTAAAGTTAAGCAATTTTAAAGCACCACTAAAAAATACCTTCTTGTTGGCAAGAATGATTGGAGCAGTAATAGTATGAGGTTCTGCTGGACTCTAAAAATGGAAAATAAAATTTAAGGGAAGATAACATTGCACATAGAAGCAATAAACATACAAAACTTGAAATAATATTTAGAAAATACCAGGGCTAACCTTTCTGTTGTTCCTAATCTTGTTTCCAGTTAAATTTACTTCCACCGTTGTAGTTGCAGTTGCACTAGTGGTCTGTACCTTCAAATAAATGAACAAACATATTAGGCACAAATAAATTACTTTCTGACCATAATATCCATTTTGTACAAACCTCATTGGATTGCTTTGAAGGAAAAATTATTGGAGGTGTTAAGGTGGACTTTACAGCAGGAGACGCAGTAAATGCACCCATTGGAAGAGTCATCTTGGTAGCACTACCATCTTCTGACTTTGGAACATACATTGTGCAAACCTTTGACAAAAGATAGATTTAAAATTCAATCAGGCCACATAAAATCAATCATAAGTTCATTTCTTTTAAAAAAATATGTTACCTTAATGTCTTGGACAACCATGACACCCTTACAATTTTTAGGCGGTTCCACATTAGAATTGGGAGAAACGGGAAGTGAGAATTGGAGTTTGGGCATGATGGGCACAGGACGTGGAAGTAGCAAGGATTTTTTCTGCGATGGTATGAGTAATGACCGCTTTGGCGGTTTTATTAGTGAGGGGGATGTCCTAGGAACATGGGTATCCTTTCGGACTCTAAGCTTGGGTTTATTGTCACGGAGGACAATTGGTATTCTTTGGACATAATCTGGTGACTTATCCACAAGTATTTCTTGAATGTCGTCATCATCATCTAAGTTTTCTGACAATTCCTGTTTAATTGCTTCTAGGGGCACCTCAACTGCGGTGTAGTCATGTTCATTTGCAATTAAACTACTAGGCGGTGATTCCATAGTCGCAACCAAATTACTGGGCGGTGATTCCATAGTCTCAACCAAATTACTGGGCGGTGATTCCATAGCTCTGCAAAATTGTTAGTAAAAATTAAATAACGGTTAATGTCAAGTAGAAATGTGAAATGATACATGATACATGTGATAAACTCACCTCAGATTTGATCAAGGGTTTGAGAACAGTTTTAAAGTGAGAGACTCAACTGTCAACTGACAGGAGGAAAAATGCATTGATACTTTGAAAGTTGGCTTCAAATTACCCCCAAAAATACACAATATTTAAAATTTTCAGAAACTGACCGAAAATTTCATACAAATTCATTATTGAACGATCTTCAACGAAGAACAGCTATTCCTGGACGTAAATGAGCGCAACTCAGACTCTATTCACATCTAAATGTTTCCATTTTCACAAACAAAACAAACACATAACCTCACTTATGACGAAACAGGCGAAGTCTTGTACTGTTCGTAGAGGCGGCGGAGAGCGAAATAGCGCGAAAATTCAAATACACGCGGACGAGGAACGCAGAAATCGGCGTCTTTTCCTGTTTCTCTTCGTCGCGTTTTGAAATCCCGGTTTTAAAAAAAATAAAAAAATAAAAAAATTGTCAAAAATCAAATACATTAAATATACTGCAGCGCGAGAGACCCACTTGAAGTGTCACCCGAGACCGGGCGCCCTTCAAGGGGTGGGTAGGCAACACACAGCACACCCCGGAGATGCGCGACGGTTCGTTGCCTAGCTGCCAGGCGCTCAAGCTGACTAGAACGCACTTTGCCAGTTACCGGTGGAGTGGACACGCTCGGGGAGCCTGCATTCGTTCCAGCACTCTCGGACGGGGAAATTACACACCGAGACACTCATCATCGACTTATCTATGTAAGGCTCGACCTGAGTGCCGGCCTGGTCGGGCCTGCCGGAGTACCAGCCTCAAGGAAGTGCAGTTCGATTTTACCCGCTGCGCGCGGATGCAGTTCATTTAGTTAGCGCCGCGTGGAGGCTCTCTCTGTCTCTTTCTCGTTTGATCTAATAAAGTGATTGTGGTGTGTCACTATTTAAGCTAGAAATATTTTCCAGGTTTGTCAGCAAACGTTTTGAAACGAGCTATCCTCTCCGGATGTCCCCGTGCTCATGTTTGTTCCGTTGCTGTCCTTGCTCATGACAGTTCTCGGAATCCTCTCCACGGCGGCAGTGCGGTGCCGGTGCTGTGCTGCTGTGTGGCATGGCGTGGGTGGACTTCCCCGCCAGAACCCGGCCCGCTGAGTTCCCTTCCAAGACGCCTGCAGAAGTGCAGACCGATTCCGAGAGTCGTTTTCGTCGCTCTGTATCTCTCGCACTCATGGGTCGTCCCGTGTAGGTGCGAGAGAGACAGAACGACGAAGATGACTCTCGGAATGAGTCTGCGGACGTCTAGTTGTGCTTCCACAGCCACGCTCGTCACCGAATGAGTGATTAGACGACCGGATTCCCAGAGAAAGCCAGCCAGGGAGTCCCTTGAGCTGGTCAGTGCATGCAGTCGGCGCGGTCAACAAGCGGCATTCATTTTCCCAGTGTCGCCTCGCCCCCCTCTCTCTTTATCCGACAAATCTCTTCCGACGGCGCAGCCGAGCGCAGCAGAAGACTCATTCCGAGAGTCGTTTTCGTCGCTCTGTCTCTCTCGCACTCATGGGGCGTCCCGTGTGGGTGCGAGAGAGACAGAGCGACGGGCCGCTCTACTCGAACGCCTCCCACGCGCCTCGCAAGTGCGGCCTAGTGCGGCGTGGTACAGTGGGCAAGAAGACCGGTGGAGCGGCCCAAACTCTAGACGCGTTTTGAGCTCCAGAGTCGCTCACTGGAACTCGAATCGAACGTGTGACCCCACCAATGGATTCCTCGTTCGGAGAGCAATCCATTGGTGGGGTCACACGTTCGGTTCGAGCCACATTTAGCGACTCTGGGGCTCAAAACATGTCTAGAGTTTTGGCCGCCTCCACCGGTCTTCTGGCCCACTGTGCGTGGTGCGTTCGCGGACTCGCGGCGGAAACGGAACGCGAGGCTGCCGCCTGGCGCGCCTAGCTGCCGCGCTGCAGATAGCGTCACTAAAGTGAGGCAGGCCGTGCCTACGCTGTAAGCCGCGTCAGAGGGACGGCCACACCGTCAGAAAGTCAAAATCCGAAAAAAACAACAAGAAACATCAACACCCGCCAAAAATGTATCGGAGAGTCGTGTACTGTTACATGAGACTTTTCGTTTTTTTTGTGGTGGGTGAAAAACCCGTAGAAACCCACTGTTAAAAACTGGAGAGTGGTTGAACTTCACCACGTGCAGGGCGCAGTATCGGCGGTGCGGTGGCGCTTCCGACTGATAGTCCAAGACAGGAGCACGCGCTGACGTCTCTCTCGCACCCGTGCGGCGACGCACAGTGGGCCAGAAGACCGGTGGAGGCGGACAAAACTCCAGACGCATTTCGAGCTCCAGAGTCGCTAAATGGGACTCGAACCGAACGTGTGACCCCACCAATGCTTTGCTCTCCGAACGAGGAATCCATTGGTGGGGTCACCGTTTGGTTCGAGTCCTGTTTAGCGACCCTGGAGATCAAAACGCGTCTAGAGTTTTGTCCGCCTCCACCGGTCTTCTGGCCCACTGTGCGCCGGAGCAAGCACCGCAAGTGCGAGAGAGAGGGAGGGGGCCGCGCGTCGCCGCGCGTCCCGACCTGCCGCCGTGCCATTGATAGCGAGAGTGAGAGGGAGGGGGTGTTCCCTCCGCGCCGCACCGCGCGCGGCTCCCGACGCTCCCGACCGGCGGCACGGCGTGGCTGGCATGGCGCAGCGCGCAGCCACAACAGTCGGTCTCCAGCCGAGCCAGCGCGCGCAGCACCGCCGAGCCGGAGCGTCTCCCCGTTCGGTCCGTTCGGCCGGCCAGCGTCTCGCGTCCCGATCGTCCCGATCCCCATCGCCGTTCGGCCCCGCGGTGCGGCCGAGTGACCTGGTGCGGCGCATCGCGCGCCCCGCGGCCCCTTTAGGAAGGCACGTGCCTGGAGCGGCGCCCCGCCCCGCCCCGCCCCGCCCCCCCGCCCGCCCCGCCCCGCCCCGCCCCGCCCCGGATTGCATCGCATTGCATCTTGGATTACGGGCTCAATCATCCATCGGCGCGCGCGTGTGAGTGAGAGTGTGTGATTGTGTTGGTGCGTCCGTGACGGGCTGTTGTCACCGCCTTGTTGGATTTTTACCACGCTGCCACCTGTCGGCCTGTCGGCGCTGTCGGCCAGGTAAGACGCTGTTTCTCTGTCCGCACAGTGGGCCAGAAGACTGGTGGAGGCGGCCGAAACTCCAGACGCGTTTTGAGCTCCAGAGTCGCTAAATGGGACTCGAAAAGAACGTGTGACCCCACCAATGGATTGCTCTCCGAACGAGGAATCCATTGGTGGGGTCACACGCTCGGTTCGAGCCCCATTTAGCGACTCTGGAGCTCAAACCGCGTCTAGAGTTTTGGCCGCCTCCACCGGTCGTCTGGCCCACTGTGGACCGGTCCGGTTCGGCCGGCGATCGTCGATCGCCGAGACCATCAAGAAGAAAGTGTCACGCGTCGAGCGAGGCGCGGAGCGCGGACCACCGCCAGCCAAGCGCTAAAAGTTGCGTCCGCCTGCGAACCGCCGCGGGGGAGAAAACCCGCGCCATGCAGGCCGCGAGGGCCGCGGGGATGACTCAGCGCGGTGGGTGGCGGAGGGAGGGCTTCCCCGCGGCGGAGGACGACGGCGAGGTGAAGGTCGACGACGGGGTGGAGGGTGACGACGACGATGACGGGGGGAGGATCCTCGGGAGGATCCGGGGTGGAGAACGGCGACGAGGCACAGTGGGCCAGAAGCCGGTGGAGGCGGCCAAAACTCTAGACGCGTTTTGAGCTCCAGAGTCGCTAAATGGGACTCGAACCGAACGTGTGACCCCACCAATGGATTGCTCTCCGGACGAGGAATCCATTGGTGGGGTCAGACGTTCGGTTCGAGTCCTGTTTAGCGACTCTGGAGCTCAAAACGCGTCTAGAATTTTGGCCGCCTCCGCCGGTTTCTGGCCCATGTGCGACGGCATCGTGGGGGGCGACGATGACGGGGTGGAAGATTCGGGGTGGACTTCGGTGGAGGATCAAGAAGCCGGACCAGGTAGAGAGGTTGAGTCTGACAGGGTCGGACAGGGTGCACGGGCTGGGCAAGCGCAGCAAACCAATTCCGGGAGTCGTTTCCGTCGCCCTGTCTGCCTACGCGGTGTGCCACCCGAGTGCGAGAGAGACAGAGCGACGAAAACGACTCTCGGAATCAGTGTGCTGGACACCGTGCCGCCGTTGCTGCATCGCGGGGCGCGGGGCCGGCACTCCATCGGGGAGCGCAATGATTCAGAAAGTGGTGCTTTCAATTCGCACCGCCGAGCCGCGCCACCGCGCCGCTGCAACCACTACACTACAACTGCTGCGGTGTGGAAACGCGCCGTGGAAACTCTTTTTTTCCGCCACCGACGCCCATTTTTCATTTTCCTCTCCGCACACACAAGTCAAGCGGCCGTGGCGAAACGGAACCCGCGGAGAAGTTGGTCTCAGAGTTGCCCGACGGGGTGCGTAAAATACGGGGCTTGAAAAGCGTCCGAAGTGCGAGACACTGCCGGCCGCTCTGTTGTGAAATATGGAAACGGAATAGACGCGCCAATGAATCGTTTCCGCCCAAAAAAAAAAAAACGAACCAACAAACCGTCGCTGCTACACCTACAGAAAACGCGCTTGCGTTGGTCAATGGAAATCCATTGCCTTATCATGGACCATTTTTGCAAATTGACTCGAAAAAGCTTTCGTGTATGACAAAAATCATTTTTCTTTACTAAAATGAACGACTTTTGTAGGCAATAAGCCCAGCACGGCGACATTTTGCCTAATATTCTTGTCGGAATGCGGCACTGCACTGTCGGGCACTGCGCACCGCAGCCGCGTGAAGCTGTCCCGTCATGGGCTTTCGCGGCTACCCACACACTCACATGGACACACACACGCGCGCGCGCGCGCGCGCGCGCGCACACACACACACACAACACACACACACACACACACACGGACACAGTGCAGGTGCCGGCCGCCGCCTTTGAATGCACCCCCTTAAAACTGGGCCTGAGATCTCCCAGATGCTGTCAGTGCGTCCATGTTTGGCTCTCCATCCACGTCGAGGCCCAACCGGCAGCCCTGCTATAGACTCGCGTCGCTTTGCCGGTCCCGCCAGACCCGCCCGGGGCTAGCAGTAGACTGATTCCGAGAGTCGTTTTCGTCGCTCTGTCTCTCTCGCACCACTACGGGACGCCCCACGAGTGCGAGAGAGACAGAGCGTCGAAAAGGACTCTCGGAATCGGCCTGCAGCCAGCCAGCTAGCCCCACGACGCTACTGGCACCCTCATGGATTCGCACCACGCCAGTGCGTTCAAGTCCGTTCCAGTAATCGAAGTCCGTTCAAGTCCGTTCAAGTCCGTTCTAGTGTTCAAGTCTGTTCTAGTGTTCAAAGTCCGTTCGAGTGTTCAAGTCCGTTCGAGTGTCCATTCCGTTCGAGTGTTAAGTCCGTTCGAGCGTTAAGTCCGTTTGAGTGTTTCAAGTCCGTTCAAGTCCGTTTGAGTGTTCAAGTCCGTTCAAGTCCGTTTGAGTCCACCCGAGTCCACCCAGTCCGTCCCGCAGTCCAAACACGGCCCGTCGGGGACGGCGGGGCCGACAGGGTGGCGGCCCAAACAAGGGAGGCCGGCTATTCGCTGGGAGAGGCGCGAAGTCTATAAGGCGGTGTGATGCGTGCCGCGGTGCGTACGTGTCGAGTCAGGTGAAGACAGAGAGGACGATGGACGGGGCTGGCTCGCTGCATTGCTCGGGGGTCACGGGGCGGGGCGGGGCTGCTCGTCCGAGTGACCCGCTGCGTGCCTTCGACGGGCACGGTGAGGGGTCACGGCGGACGGGGAGGACACCGACGGGGAGCCCACGCGGGGCCCGACGCCGCCTGCACCGATAAATTTCACAGTGAACTCCGAGGAATTCACCAATACTCTCCGATGTGGTTTTTCCTTTGGACACGACAATGTCTAATTAGTACCCGACGAAGTAGAACCCGACAAATTATTTTGAGCGCTGTGGACGCGAGCTACACTGTGAGAAAAAAGTACGGAAAAAGTACGGAACATGTCTGGTCAATAATTTGCCTGGACTGTCCGTACTTGCCAACTACGGAACATTCCGTACTTTTTTTCCGTACCCATTTACATGGGTTTATGTGGAGCAAGTACGGAACGTTCCGTACTTTTCTCCGTACCTCCGTACTATATTTTTCTGTACCATTTCCGTACAAAAGTACGGAATTTTTTACAGTGTAGTGACGCGAGCCCTGCTGACTAGGGGTGTCGAATGACACTGCGCGCGCACGGCCAGCTGGCGTTGAGGGCGTCTAACCCGATTTAACCACAGATTCTGTCATTAATTCAACGAATTGCGCAGTGAATTACGCACTGCTTTAATCATATGTTCGTGCTAAAAATACTTTCTGAAACCATAAAATTTTCTTTGTATGGCCTCAAATAGTTGTGAGGTTTTGAGAGTGTATGGTGAATTTAGTTTTTTAGCGCTCGATATACTATTTCCCTTGCCTTGTCCGGAGGCCTATCTTGTGAATGGTAGTGAATGGTAATTTAAATACTGCACTGAAGTGAATGTTCCTCTGCACCGCTGCGGAAAAAATACCTTTACCGCTCTCATTAGGCATCGACCATGAACGAGGGCAGCGGGATGGGATCCTCTCTCGAAGTGGCGGACAGTGGGCCAGAAGACCGGTGGAGGTGGCCAAAACTCTAGACGCGTTTCGTCCTCTAGGGTCGCTAAAAGGGACTCGAACCGAACGTGTGACCCCACCAATGGATTGCTTTTCGAACCAGGAATCCATTGGTGGGGGTCACACGTTCGGTTCGAGTCCCATTTAGCGACTCTGGAGCTCAAAACGCGTCCGGGATTTCGACCGCCTCCACCGGTCTTCTGGCCCACTGTGCGGCGGTTGGTCGGCCGGTCAGTCGCGGGGCGTTAATCGAAGCGGATATATTCATGCCGAGTTGGCGCCACTTACTTTCTCCCCGCATCTCTCATTAAAAAGTGTCGATGGGCGACGCGACGGAACGCGGCGCGCGTGTCCCACAATGCAAGGCCCCTTATGAGTTGTGTGTGTGTGTGTGTGTGTGTGTGTGTGTGTAGTGCCTGTGTGTGTGTGTGTAGTGCCTGTGTGTGTGCGCGCTAGCGTGGCGTGACACGCTCTCAGTGTCAGGCTCGCCTTTTAGGTGCATCGCGTTCGAAGCCACGCAACACATACTGCTGACCGTCTCACTGTGCCATTTTCACGCACACACACACACACACACACACACACACACGCTCACATACACACATACATACACACACACACACACACAGGTGCGAGTGAGCGCGGTGCGAAATACCTGTGTGCTCAAACCCACCCAACAAGTTTATAAATGGAATTCAAATCCAATGCAGGCTGCGCTCTGCACTGTGCGGCCGGTGTGTTTTTTGCTCCTCCCTCCCTCCCTCCCCGCCTCTCTCTCTCTCTGCTAGCGCCACCCTCTCGCGAATACGAGAAACTGCTCGACGTGCTTCTAGCGCCGTAAACTCGGTCATTAAAGCGTCCGCGACGCTGACCACCAAAACCACCACGGCGCGCAAAAAAAAGGGAGAATGAAAACACATAGCAGTGTCCCAGTTGCTATACTTTTCCCCCAAATTTTTAGTGTTTTGTCAGTTTTTTCGGAGACTCTCTGCCTTGCGATCCTCTCCTCGCCTGGCCCCTCTGCCTAGGCCGTGTGTGTGTGGTCCGCCAGGACACGTCGGCGTGCTGGCTGTTTCCGGTTTGGCGAGTGACTCGCCCGCCAAATATTTGCCATCCGTCAGAGCGGCAGAGCGGCAGAGCACAGCGAGGACAACGCGAATGTGACGCCGGCAGGACTCTTTGGGCATGAATGAATGAACGAATGAATGAATGAATGAATGAGAATGAATGAATGAATGAATGAATGAATGAATGAATGAATGAATGAATGAATGAATGAATGAATGAATGAATGAATGAAGGAATGAATGAGGAGACCAGAGTTGTGTTCACGGAGGGTCCACACCCACACGGTGCAAGGCTTCAGCCTGATTCCGGAAGTCGCTTTCGTCGCTCTGTCTCTCTCGCACTCATCGGGCGTACTGCATTGGTGCGAGGCGAGAGAGACAGAGCGACGAAAAGGACTCTCGGAACCAGTCTACTGCTGATAGACACCGCACAGTGGGCCAGAAGACCGGTGGGGCGGACAAAACTCCAGACGCGTTTTGAGCTCCAGAGTCGCTAAATGGGCCTCGAACCGTACGTGTGAGCCCACCAATAGATTGCTCTCCGAACGAGGAATCCATTGGTGGGGTCACACGTTCGGTTCGAGTCCTGTTTAGCGACTCTGGAGCTCGAAACGCATCTAGAGTTTTGTCCGCCTCCACCGGTCTTCTGGCCCACTGTGCACCGCCTCCGTCGTGCTGGCTCTGCCGCTCGGCGTTCCGTCGAGGTGCGAGAGAGACAGAGAGAACAACGTTCTTTGCTGCGAGCGGACGGACACGCGGCCGGCGCTGGACACTGCTGCTGGACATTGCTGGACACTACTGGACATGACGCGGCGGGCAGCCTCCGCCGGCCTCCGCCGCCGTGCGTTGAGGTTTCCCAGCGCCGCCAAAACGTAACACGGTGTCGCAAGGCGTTACCCTAATGGTGGCGAAGGGCCGGGCGGGGCGGGGCGAGACAATGTGGGCCGCTTTAGTTCGCTCCCACGACCAAATGGCCAATCCTTTGCTGTGCGTCTGAATCAAGAAAGGAGCCCTCTCTGGCTGGACTGTAAACCAGGCGAACGAGCCCTTGATTGTTTTTGTTTTGGCGGGTATGTGTGTGCACGGTGCGGCAACTCTCTGATGTCATAGCTCAGACGGCATGGTGTCTGGAGGCTCCAGAGACTGAGAACTGCATCTGGAGGCTCCAGCGACTGGACACTGTACAAGTCCCGAACCCAACAGGCAGTGGTCCAGCGACTGGTGTGTGGAGGCTCCAGCGACTGGACGCTGCGTCTGGAGGCTCCAGCGAATGGACACTGCGTCTGGAGGCTCCAGCGACTGGACACTGTATGGAGGCTCCAGCGACGTGCGTCTGGAGGCTCCAGCGACTGGACACTGCGTCTGGAGGCTCCAGCGACTGGTGTGTGGAGGCTCCAGTGACTAGATATGCGTCTGGAGGCTCCAGCGACTGGCCGTACGTGGCCGCGCGTCCCGGTCGGGTGGAAGGTCACCGCTACACTTTGTGTAATCCAATTTCGGGCATTGCACGGCCTGCGATAGGGACTGGAGGCACTCCGGGCACGCTCCAGGCACGCTCCGGCAGGCCCTGGACTCCAGGGATGGAAGCCCGGCGGCCGCACACCGCGCTAGCCGTGCCAGCGCACTGCAAGCAAAGGCCACACGTGCATAGCCAAACCAGTCCGCAAGTAGTCATACCGACCGCCATCGCCGTTTTTTTCTTCCTCGCCATTTTTTCTCTGTTTTTTCTTCGCGTTTGAAACACATGTCGTTTCACCACCAAACGGAGAGCGAGAGAAAAAGCGCGATCGATCGCACACCATCGGCACGTCGGCACTTGCCCGGGGGTCTCGTCTCATCGAAATGCATCGTTTTAATTGGTCGCTAATTGTGGCAAACTGGGCCATGCAACGTGCGCCATTGTTCCCTGACCGCTCCCAGCCAGGCTAGCTGGCTGCTTGGCTGGCTGGCTGGCCGGCCGCACAGTGGGCCAGAAGACCGGTGGAGGCGGCCAAAACTCTAGACGCGTTTTGAGCTCCAGAGTCGCTAAACACGACTTGAACCGGACGTGTGACCCGACCAATGGATTCCTCGTTCGGAGAGCAATCCATTGGTTGGGGGGGGGGGGTCACACGTTCGGTTCGAGTCCCATTTAGCGACCCTGAAGCCCAAAACGCGTGTAGAGTTTTGGCCGCCTCCACCGGTCTTCTGGCCCACTGTGGGCCGGCCGGCTGGCTGGCCGTTCCTCCAAGGAAGCGAGCGGCGTTTCGGATGCGAGACATTTCGCGTGTTTTGACGAAACCCGCCGGCTGGCCGCGCGGGGCGCTCAGGGCACTGTCGGGGCGTGGCGGGGCCGCGGCGCCGCGGTTGGGTTTCAACACGGTGACGCGGCGGTCCCGGCACAGCGCGCCGGCTGGACCTGGCTGGACCATTTTGCAGCACGCACTAACTCGTTCCCGCGCTCTTCCTGTAGAGCACCGCGCTCGCAGCGCCTCTCAACCGCGACCGCCTTAATTTCCGAAAGAAAAAGACACTAGTTACCGCACAAAAAAAAAAAAAACTTCGCAAATAATTGTACTTTAATTTTTTTTATCCTTTGTAAAATGACGGGCTGGAATGCCGGCGGCTCGACTCGGCCTCCTCGTCAGTGCCTTGGCGACTTTCCCCGAACGCCGCTCGCGAAGCGATTTCCAACTGCAACGAAAAGAAGTGCATTAAACGGATCGCGGAGGGGCGGCGGCGCGGAGGCCGGCGCGGAGGGCGCGTGCGGCTCATGAGGCGAGAGAGACGCGAAGAGCGCGCTGCTTCCTGACAGCTGATGAACAACGGCGGCGTCCCGGCCGTCCCGGCCGTCCCGGTGTGGCGGCGCGTAGCACGCCGCCGGTAAAACGTGAGAGGCCGTGCGGCGCCGTGCGGAGTGCCTTTGGAGGCAGGCGGCCGACCGGGCCTGGCCGCCTGGACACACACGTACGCGCTGATGCTGTCCGGGTTGTCCAGGTCACAACCGCGTAACCGCCGGGGGCCACCGTGGTGGATGCGTGGCTCTGGGGGCCGGACGCCGCGGACGCCGCGGACTTTCTAGGCCCCGGTCGCCAGCTAGCCGTGGAACCAATCGGCGCAGCGCAGAATCTTGATTCAGCACGGCCAGGGCCTCCGCCGGGATGACGGGCATCTGGAGGACGCCGATGGCGCCGCCGAGGACGCCGTCGATCTCTTTGAGGACGCCGCGTCGACCTCCATGAGGACGTCGTTGACCTCCACGAGGACGTTGTTGACCTCCACGAGGACGGCGTCGACCTCCACGAGGACGGCGTCGACCTCCACGAGGACGCCGTCGACCTCCGCGAGGACGCCGTCGACCTCTGCGAGGACGCCGTCGACCTCCGGAAGGACGCCGTCGACCCCCACGAGGACGTCGTCGCCTTCCCCAAGGACGCCGTCGACCTCCACGAGGACGCCGGTCGACCTCCACGAGGACGCCGTCGACCTCCAGAGGACACCGTCGACCTCCACGAGGACGCCGTCGACCTCCACGAGGACGCCCTCGACCTCCACGAGGACACCGTCGACCTCCACGAGGACGTCATCGACCTCCATGAGGATGCCGTCGGCCAAAGTGCTCGGGGCCTGGGGCTCCGCCACAGGCCGTTCGCACGAACTGGTTCGGCCCGGGCGGCGAGCCGGGCGGTCATGTCGGCCCCTCGTTGACTCATCACCATGAGGTGACTCATGAGGGTCACGCGCGCATCCAGCCTCACTTGCAGCTTCCAGTGTAGTGCCGTTCGGGTGAAAGCCCGCCAGCCTGTTCCCGCTCATGCCGGCCGCGTGCCTGAGGCCGCGTGCGATATGACTGTGCGAGATTCCCCGCGAGCGGGCCGCGCCGGGCTGCGTGCACCGCCTGACGTAAGCCCTGCGGGCCGACGCCGCCGCCGAACAACGCCCCGTGTCTCTCTCGCGCTCACGGGGTGCCCCGCGCGGGGTACGAGAGAGACAGGAGGCGCTGTTGGAATCAGCTTGCCCGCGCCTTGCGCGCTGCTAATGCAAGCGTATGTGATCAAGGCGGTGCAAGGCGTCCCGATGCAAGGCGGTGCGCAGTGGATTTGCCACAAGACCGGCGCAGGCGGCCGAAACCCCCGACGCGTTTTGAGCTCCAGAGTCACTAAATGGGACTCAAATCGAACGTGTGACCCCACCAATGGATTGCTCTCCGAACCCGAGGAATCCATTGGTGGGGTCACACGTTCGGTTCGAGTCCTGCTTAGCGACTCTGGAGCTCAAAACGCGTCTAGAGTTTTGGCCGCCTCCACCGGTCTTCTGGCCCACTGTGCAGTGCATGGCGTCTCGACCGCGGTGGCGGGGGAGGGCGCGGTGTCGCTTTCGATGAACGCGGTCGGCCGGTCGGCGCCGCACTAGCGATGCACTAGCGATGCACGCCGTGGCAGCGGCGCGGCGGAGAGGGAGGGACCGCGCCGTCCGCAGCAGAGGCGTGGGCAAGAGTCGATTGAGAAATAATAAAACGTTTCGAAGAGGCGCCCAGACGTTTCCTCGGTGCGGTGCGCGGTGCGGCGCGCAGGGCTGCCGGTCAGTGGCACAGGCGGTGACCGCATTGTGTTGGCACCACTGGCACTGGCGCCACGCCGCTCCTGCAGACTGATTCCGAGAGTCGTTCTCGTCGCTCTGTCTCTCTCGCACTCATGGGGCGTCGCGTATAGGTGCGAGAGAGACAGAGCGAAGCAAACGCCTCTCGAATCAGTCTGCTGGCCAACTCCAACTCGAGGTGCGCCTCGCCACCGCCTTGCTCTTTGCATCCCGCCTTTTCCGATCACCGTTCATAATCGCCGCCTATTCGGGGCGCCCCGTGCGAGCGAGAGAGACAGAGCGACTCCCGGCGTCGGTCCGCTGCAGAAGGCAAGGCAAGGGTTTGCACGGGGACGCCTTCGACCGGAAAGGACGGGCAGGGCAGCCATCTCGCCGCCCCCGCCGTGTGCAGGGTGATGACACTTTGCGCGCCAAATAAATTTTAGAATCAAACACAAATTGCACCGCAAAGCCAGTGGAAAGTTTGCGTGCCACAAAATTGGCAAGCCGTTTTGAATGCCAGAATTTGGCTTGCGAACAATTTAATTGTTCCCTCTCTCTTTCTTTTGCTGAGCGAAGCGAAGCACCCTGTTTGGGATTTTGAATAGCTCATTTGTCCGACACCCCCCCCCCTGATACCTTTAGTTTACAAGAGGTATCTTCCTCTGTTTATTTTTACTATATTCATATGCGTATACATAGTCGAAGCTCCATAGTCCAAGCTCTATAGTCCAAGCTCTATAGTCCAAGCTCCATAGTCCAAACTCTATAGATCAAGCTCCATAGTCCAAGCTCCATAGTCCAAGCTCCATAGTCTAAGCTCCATAGTCCATATTCTATAGTCCAAGCTCAATAGTCCAAGCTCCATAGTCGTACGCCAAGCTTCATAGGCCATTTAGTTTGAGAATAAGATCTGTCGCAAGTAGGGTATGATCTTTCGCGAGTAGAGGAAGATCTGTCACGAGCCCGTTAGGTTAGGATTGGTTGGACCATTTAGTTTGAGAATAAGATCGGTCGAGAGTAGGGAAAGATCTGTCACGAGTAGAGAAAGATCTGTCACGAGCCCGTTAGGTTAGGTTAGGATTGGTTGGACCATCTAGTTTGAGAATAAGATCTGTCGAGAGTAGGGTAAGATCTGTCACGAGTAGAGTAAGATCTGTCACGAGCCCGTTAGGTTAGGTTAGGATTGGTTGGATCATTTAGTTTGAGAATAAGATCGGTCGAGAGTAGGGAAAGATCTGTCACGAGTAGAGAAAGATCTGTCACGAGCCCGTTAGGTTAGGTTAGGTTTGGTTGGACCATTTAGTTTGAGAAAAAAATCTGTCGAGAGTAGGGTAAGATCTGTCACGAGTAGAGTAAGATCTGTCACGAGCCCGTTAGGTTAGGTTAGGATTGGTTGGAACATTTAGTTTTAGATTATTAAATAGCCTTCCGTCGATTCAAGGAGAAACCAACCATTGCCGAATCACAATCCTTCGCGCAAAAGCATACTTCCTGGCTATCACCCCCCAAAAAGCAAAGAGGCTCATTTTCAAAATAAACACATCCAAATTTACTACTGATGAAAATGCATTTCCATCTCCAGCAGAATCCAGCTCAGCATCGAGGCCGAAGGCCTTCCCCTGGCTAGTATTTTTGGAGGGTCACGCTGTTTAGGCGCAAAGAGGGGCTGCGTTGCGTCGCGTTGCGTCGCGCTGAGTCCGCGGAGTGCCGTTCACCGCGCGGCTCAGCGGCCCGCTTGGCAAGGAGCAGCCCAGTGATTGGCCACTCCGCGGCACGCACCGCAGACTGAGAGTCGTTCGTTCTCGTCGCCCTGTCTCTCTCGCACTCGCGCGGCGCTCCGTACGGGTGCGAGAGAGACAGAGCGACGAAAACGACCCTCGGAATCCAGTGTGCCGTGAGGGCCGCCACTGCTGGAGATAGGATCGGGCCAGACGCGGCCCAGACGGGCCAGACGGGGAGGCGCGCAGCTCACCTGTCGCCCAGCGCGGCCATGCCAGGCCAGCACACTGAGAGTCGTCGCTCTGTCTCTCTCGCACTCATGGGGCGTCCCGTATGGGTGCGAGAGAGACAGAGCGACGAAAACGACTCTCGGAATCGCTCTGCAGCGCCGCCAGCACGGCCCAGTGACGACGCCGTTTCGGTTGTCGGCTGCGTTATCGCAGTAACGAACTGGCTCACCTAGGATCTGGTGTGTGTGTGTGTGTGTGTGTGTGTGTGTGTGTGTGTGTGTGTGTGTGGGTGTGTGTGTGTGTGTGTGTGTGTGTGTGTGCGCGCGCCCCCGTGTTGGATTCATTTGGCTTGTTTCGTAATTTAATTGGCGCGGTGCACGCGTCAAAATGTGTTCATTCAGCCTGGCTGGACCCTTCCTTGGCATGGGACTGGCCTCCGGGCCAAAAAGTGTATAATTGTCTCTGTCGGTGTGCGACTAGCTTCTGATCCAGGAGCGTGAAATTGTGTTGACAGCCACGGCTGCTGGTCCGAAAAGGTAAAATCACCGTTATCGTTGCGACTGGCCGTTGGTCTAGGTAAAATTATCTTTGGCCTGGCTGCTGTTCCGAAAAAGATAAAATTACCTTCATCGGCCCGCTGAGCCAAAAGAGGGTAAAATTATCTTTATTGATCTGCTTATCCAAAAATGGGTAAAATTATCACTGAGAAAACCTTACAAACCATTTTAGGCCTAGCAAAGAAAAGCAGCTTCTTATAACAAAGTATTTTGAGCATACATTTGCTTACAAAAAAAATCCTTTGTAATTTTCGAACTATTTCTTCGTAAAGCAAAGTAAATTAGTTTGTACTTTGTATGCTCATAATACTTCGTAAGGTATAAGAGTAATCTTTATCGACCCTCTGAGCCAAAAAAGGGGTTAAATTATCTTTTTCCCGCTGGAACTCCTTACTTGAAACGTGATGTGTTTGACTCGGCGAGCGCCTGGCGGGTAGGCCGCACGAGCGCACGCGTGCTTGGCGGTGCTGCCTACCCCGCGTTCCGCAGGCGCTATCCCGTCGTCCCGTCATCAGCAATGATGATGCCGCAGTCCGTCCGTCGGACCGATTCCTCTACTTTTACGGCCTTTTCGGGCGCCTCTCGGGACAGCTTTCCAGTAAATGAGCGGCTCCGGCTCGAATAAAAAGCAGCGATTGGTTGGCCAACGACCGCTGCCAATAACAACAAACAACAACAAACACATTGGCTGGTGCCCGAGGGCATTGGGCGGCCGGGCATCCGGCCTCAGGTCCTTCGCCTCGGCCGCCGCCTTGTGACTTGATTACCGCCATTGATTGCGCCAGATACGGAAAATGGCGGTGGATCTGGCGGGGATCGAACCCGCGGCCCCGGCGGCGCGGCGCTCCCACGGCGGACCGCGCGGCGTGACACTGTCCTTGGGCCTTGCGCCTCACAGTGGGCCAGAAGACCGGTGGAGGCGGTCAAAACTCTAGACGCGTTTTGAGCTCCAGAGTCGAATCGAACGTGTGACCCCACCAATGGATTGCTCTCCGAACGAGGAATCCATTGGTGGGGTCACACGTTCGATTCGAGCTCCATGTAGCGACTATGGAGCTCAAAACGCGTCTAGAGTTTTGGCCGCCTCCGCCGGTCTTCTGGCCCACTGTCCGCCTTGCTCCGCGTCACGCCGCCGGATTTCGCTCCCGTTCCATCAAGCGCGCTGTCTCTCTCGCACTCACGGGCCGTCCCCTTGGTTTGCGAGAGAGACAGAGCGACGGCGTGGCGACCTTCCCCGATTCTGGCCGATGCAGCCCCAACAATGGTGCCAATCTCCCGGCGTGAGGCGACGGCTTGGCGGAAAAATCAATTTGCCGCAAGGACCTCGAGTCAATAAGAAAGAGTGGCGGCTTGCATGTTCGGTAATTGTATTCCAGAATCGCACGACGCGGCTCCGCAAGACCGCCGCCAAAACTCTAGACGCGTTTTGAGCTGCAGAGTCGCTAAACAGGACTCGAACCGATCGTGTGACCCCACCAATGGATTGCTCTCCGAACGAGGAATCCATTGGTGGGGTCACACGTTCGATTTGAGTCCCATTTAGCGACTCTGGAGCTCAAAACGCGTCTCGAATTCGGGCCGCCTCCACCGGTCTTCTGGCCCACTGTGCTGCAGGAGCGTCCCACCGCCGATCCGAAATGAACCACAACAAGGCTGATTAGACACAGCCGGCCGAAACAAACAGGCCGCTTTCTCGAGATGCGAGTCGCTGTGCAATAATGCAGCAATGCACCGGGAGTCCCCCTCGGCTTGCCCTCGGCTCGCCGCACAGTGGGCCAGAAGACCGGTGGAGGCGGCCAAAACTCGAGACGCGTTTTGAGCTCCAGAGTCGCTAAACAGGACTCGAACTGAACGTGTGACCCCACCAATGGATTGCTCTCCGAACGAGGGTCACACGCTCGGTTCGAGGCCTGTTTCGCGACTCTGGAGCTCATAACGCGTCTGGAGTTTTGGCCGCCTGCACCGGTCTTCTGGCCCACTGTGCGGCCGTCGTCTTGCCCGATGCGATGGAATCTGCCTCTGACCGCCGTACGCGTCGCGCGCGTCCCGGCGGTACACTATGTGCCCGGGCACGGGCCCTTCCCCATTCACCGCGTGCGTGTGTGCGTGCGTTGTGTGCGTGCGTGTGCGTTCGTGTGTGTCTGAGAGTGACTGTGTTTTTGCGTTTGCGCGTGTCTCTCGGTGCGTTTGTCTGTTTGCATGATTCATGGGCGCGAGTGTCGGAACGTGGGTCCACCTCTCTCCCCACTCCGTCCCCTTTTCCTCCGTCTAATGGCGTTGTCACACACACACACACACACGCGCGCACAAACATTCTTCCGTCACTGCTTCTTCTTTGCCCGATTCGAAGCTTTGTAATGGGACTACATGGAGAGAGAAAGAGAGAGAGAGAGAGAGAGAGAGAGAGAGAGAGAGAGAGAGAGAGAGAGAGAGAGAGAGAGAGAGAGAGAGAGAGAGAGAGGCGCGATGCGTCGTGGAGAAATGGCGTTGGGAAAGGCATCGGGAGGCATACGGCACGGCGCCGCATTGTCTTGAGCAAAGACAAGGGGTGCACCATTCGTCAAACACATTGCAGCCAAATCAGAGCCGGCCCGGCCCGGCGAGGCGAGGCGAGGCGGCGCTTGCGATGTGAAAGCGCGTGCCTCGCTCCAGGCGTGAGGTGAAAAACGAAAAGAAAAAGAATGGGGAAGACGTGTGCGAGGCAAATCGGCAGGAAGAACAAGAAGGAGGAGGAGGACGACGACGACGGTCCTTGCGCGAAGCCAATTACAATACATTACTTGCAGTGACACGCCGTAGGCGATGCAATATGAGGCCGTGGTTAATTCAACTTTTTTCGCTCATTTTTTTCTTCTTTCTTTCACGTCGTTGGCAGCAGCGCTTCCGAACGAGTAATTAGACCAGGAAGCGGCAGGGTGAGGGCGCTGCCAGCCCCGCGCCGCGAAACGTCAACACATGATGCACGATGTTGTCGAGTCCGACGCGGCAAAAGCAAGCAGCAAGGCTGGCGTCGCCGTGGGAACTGGACGGATGGCACTGGGAGATAAAACGCGATTGCCGCGACCCTGCGACGGTGGCGCCCTCGGCCGCACAGTGGATTGGCCAGAAGACCGGTGGAGGCGGACGGAATCCCGGACGCGTTTTGAGCTCTAGAGTCGCTGAACAGGACTCGAACGGAACGTGTGACCCCACCAATGGATTCCTTGTTCGGAGAGGAATCCATTGGTGGGGTCACACGTTCGGTTCCAGTCCCATTTAGCGACTCTGGAGCTCCAAAACGGGTCCGGAATTTTGCCGACCTCAACCGGTCTTCTGGCCCACTGTGACTGTCACAGTGTCGTGCCACCCGTCCGGGCTGTGGACCACCCTGGCTGGACCTGGACCCGCCCCTGCTTCCGGTGGCGTTGCGTGCGCTGCTTTATTTCCCCGCCGTGTTGTTTTGCAGTGCGCTGGCAGGCCTGGGTACCGGACATGCGCGTAGAGTCCGCACTTGCAAACACACAACAGAAAGTTGTCGCGAAAACGGGCTGTGGCGGATTTCGGCGTGCTTCCTTCTGAGTTTCCAGAGCCCTCAGCGCGCCAAGACCGGTGGAGGCGGTCAAAATCCCGCACGGGTTTTGAGCTTCAGAGTCGCTAAATGGGACTTGAACCGAACGTGTGACCCCACCATTGGATTGCTCTCCGAACGAGGGATCCATTGGTGGGGTCACACGCTCGGTTCTAGTCCCAATTAGGGTAAGGTTACCAAACATGGATCACTTTTTAAATAATCTTCTCTATGTCGAATTCAAGTATGGGTTGACTACTATTTTTGAATCCAATGTTGATGTTTACCTCACTGGTCATATGGCTACCAAAAATGGTACCTCTAGCTCGAATACTTTGGAAGTTGTGAGCACAAGAAAATATGGCTATTTTTGCTAAGGTTAGGTTAGGGTGGTCCAATCATGGATCACCCCACCAGCGTTTGGACACAATGCAAGGTATGCATTCAGTACTCCCAAAATGTCAAAGTAGTCCGTCTAAAGTGCATGATGAAAAATTTTGAAGTGACTGCGGTGATTGCTTGGCCCAGAATCAGGGGTGCAAAAATCACCTTTTTGAACTTCATTTTTCCATCGATTTTCGGAGGCCTGTTTTAGGTGTCTTTCGGAACGCAACACTGCAGAGTAGAGAAACGCAGTTGCAAACTTGTCAGATTCACATCGAACAGTCAAAGGGTCAGTCTACACTGGTGAAACAAAGGCATAAAAATTATGCCCTTTAAGGGCGTAAACGATTTACGCCCTTAAAGGGCATAAATCGTTAATGCCTTTGGGAAGGGCATTAAAATTTTGCTTGAAATTCCTATACCATTTACGCCCTTCCCAAGGGCATAAAACGATTTATGCCCTTGCAAGGGCGTAAAAGAGTATTTATTCCCTAAAGGGCGTAATTTTTATGCCTTTGTTTTACCAGTGTAAGCAAGGAAAGGCAGAAATTTAGAATCTGGCCACCTGGTCTTTAGATATAGACCCCCAAACAGAAATGATCCATGTTTGGTACCCCGATCCATGTTCGGCACTTTACCCTAGCGACTCTGAAGCTCGAAACGCGTTGAGAGTTTCGGCCGCTGGCGCCGGTCTTCCGGCACACTGTGTTCCCCGCCGCTGGTGCACAGTGTAAGTACCGTGGCGCTCATGACGGTCTTCACAGTGTGGGCGCTTGCGTTCCGATTGGCGTGATTACTGCCGCATCAGCCTCAAGGCCCCCAAGGTCGGCGTCGTGGACTGCCTCGCGTTGCTTGGCGTTGCGCAGGAGCGGCCTGAGAGGCTGAGACCGAGAGTGCCGGGTGGCGCCGGGCCGAGCCACGCCGAGCCGCGCCGCGCTCACACGCGAGGGGAAGTCCTTTCCCGCGCTCGGACATTAGGACACCCGGATCGGAACAGCCGCCCGCCGTCTCCGTCGCACGCGCCTGGCCGCACAGTGGGCCAGGAGACCGGTGGAGGCGGCGAAAACTCTAGACGCGGTTTGAGCTCCAGAGTCGCGAAATAGGACTCGAACCGAACGTGTGACCCCACCAACGGATTGCTCTTCCGACGGGGAATCCATTGGTGGGGTCACACGTTCGGTTAGTCCCATTTAGCGACTATGGGGCTTAAAAACGCGTTTAGGATTTTGAACGCCTCCACCGGTCTTCTGGCCCACTGTGGGCCGGTCCCTAGTCCGCAGGGAGTGCGAGAGAGGGAGGCCGAGCACGTCGAGGGATCGGGCGGCCGGCTGGCCGGCTGGGTTCGCTCGCACGCTTTTGACGTCACCGCCGTCTTTGTCTTCATCGGGACGCACTCCGCGGACTCGGAGTGGACTCGCGGCGAAAGACTGGTTTCGCGGAAATTCATTCAGAGCAGCTGTGCTCACCGCGCTCATTCACAAGGAAAACAAAGACGCTTTTGGCGCGGAGCTTTTATTATTTTAATTTTTTTTTTTTTAAGTTTTGGTGCCAGCATGTTGCGGTCGTCTCATAGTGCGTCAGAATACCGGTGATCTTAACCGCCTCGACCGATCTTCTGGCCCACTGCGCGCAGCGGCGGAGCAGTTAAAGGCGCCTGGCCCGAAATGGCATACGATCATGTGTGGTCTGGCCCTTAATGGTAATGGTAATGGCGGGAGGGCAACCCGCCCGCGTGCGAGCATCCTGGTTGCCTACTCGCAAGGCTATTGCCATTATCATTGACGGCTAGACCACACATGATCGTGTGCGATTTCGAGCTCGGTCGAAGTGCAGCAGGCAACCCCACGAAAGTGCGGCATGTTTGTTGTTGTTGTTGTTTTCGCTGTCATTGTTGTCGTCGTCGTCGTTGTTGTTGTTGTGATCCCGGCACGAAGCCCCTCCCCTTATCTTTGCTGGAGGTCGAAAAAAGACGGATTACCGCTTTCCTGTTTGGGTCAGCCAGTCCGCCGGTCCGCCACTGCACTTAGCTCTCGACTCACTTCCCTTGGCTCGAACTCTGTCTGTCTGTCTGTCTGTCTGTCTGTCTGTCTGTCTGTCTGTCTGTCCGTCCGTCCGTCTGTCTGTCCCTACGACGCAGGGCGGTACGGTCCCCGTAGGCGCGCTCTTATTTGTGAAACGACCAGTCCATTTTCCCAAGGGAAAAGAGCGATTTCCTCTTAATGTGCTGCAGAAAGTTGCCGACAGAGTGCGTGCGGCGCGGTAGCCCCGCTGCTGCTGCTGGTACGGCATTGTTCGCTGTGCTTCGCAGAGAACCGCGTTATGTTGTACGGGCCACTGTATAGGTATTGCCGAGGTACACCGTCACAAAACCGTTGCAGAATCTCAAGCCCCGCATTTCGCCGCCCCCTCCCAAAAAAAAGAGAGGAGCGAAAAGAGGCGTGCATTTTTTTTCTCGGTTGTTTGTGGGACGGTCAGGAAGTAAGGGCGCTTTTAATCGAGAGGAAAGTCCTCCGCTTTTAAACGGCCTCCTCGCGGCGAATTGCCGTAAAAAGGGGCGTTAAAAAGCGGGCCGACTCCTCTCTACTGGGCCGGTCGACGTACGCCGTGAAACAGCGGTATCAGTTGTGGTAGTGGTAGTGTGGTGGTAGTGGCCGTCGTAGTAAAGTGGTAGTGGTAGTGTGGTGGAAGTGGTCGTGTTAGTATAGTGGTAGTGTTAGTGTGGTGGTAGTGGTCGTGGTAGTATAGTGGTAGTGGTAGTGTGGTGGTAGTGGTCGTGGTAGTATAGTGGTAGTGTGGTGGTAGTGGTCGTGGTAGTATAGTGGTAGTGGTAGTGTGGAGGTAGTGGTCGTGGTAGTATAGTGGTAGTGGTAATGGTAGTGTCAGTGGTAGTGGTGGTAGTAGTAGTGTTAATGGTGGTGGTAGTGTTAGTGGTAGTGGTAGTAGTGGTAGTGTCAGTGGTGGTTGTGTCAGTGGTACTGGTAGTGATAGTGTCAGTGGTAGTGGTAGTAGTAGTGATAGTGGTAGTGTCAGTGGTAGTGATAGTGTCAGTGGTAGTGATAGTGTCAGTGGTAGTGGTGGTGATAGTGTCCGTGGTAGTGGTGGTTTAGTGGTAGTGGTAGTATTGTGTTAGTGGTAGACGAGTAAGTGTTAGTAATATCGGGGGCGGCAGTAGCAGCAGCAGAAGCACGCTCAGCAGCAGCAGCGGCGCCTAGGGCCCGCCCGCCATTGTGTCACTGCTTTTCCCACTTACCTAGTTAGCGTGTAGGAATTCCCTATGATCGATCCAACGCGTCAGTCCGTCCGAGTCTGTCGCAAGGGCGTGACTGGCGCGCCTTGTGAAACGCAATTAGAAGAATGCCGTTTCATTTAGCGCCACTGGAACAATTACTGGAGGCCATACCGCGCCCACACTGTCGTTGTCAAGCTTCGCGCACAGCACACGAGCTCGTGCCTGTGTGTGCGTGCTCTCTTTTGTTTTTTTTTGCATTTTCTTTCTATATTGCAAACTGCAAGGAACGATTATCAAAATCATTTTTCGCTTCAAATCGGTGCGCGCTTTCTAGCTCCGGAAGAGGAAATTTGTGGCGCCTTACGGCCGCACCATTAAACCCACCGACGTAAAATAATTATAATTCGCTCAATTCCCCCTTCACTGGCTCCGCGGCTTCGCTCGCGCCGCACTACCATGACCAGCAGGCTGGCTGCCTGCCTGCCTGGCTGCCTGGATGCCTGCCTGGCTGCTCGAGCGCACTGCACATTCTCCTCCGCGCATCACGTCTCCGTGTGGCGGCGTGGCACGGCGTGGCCGGAGGCGCCTGGCGCCTGCGCACCGCCGGGTCGGCCTTTCGGGCCTTCCAGCTTCCAGATTGGCCGTCTCGCTCGCACCCGCAGGCCCTGGCCGGCCCGGGCGCGCCACAGTGGGCCAGGAGACCGGTGCAGGCGGCCAAAACTCTCGACGCGTGTTGAGCTCAAGAGTCCGCTAAATGGGACTCGAACCGAACGTGTGACCCCACCAATGGATGGCTCTCCAAACGAGGAATCCATTCGTGTGGTCACACATCCTGTTCGAGGCCCATTTAGCGACTCTGGAGCTCAAAACGCGTCTAGAGTTTTGGCCGCCTACACCGGTCTTCTGGCCCACTGTGCGCGCGCCCCTGGGTTGCCTTTCGGGAGCGGCGAGGACGGGATGCTGCGCGGACGGCACGGCGCCGCCAGGGCCGAGGCCACCGCGGCCACCGCGACCACCGCCTCCTCGGATTTAGATCGGACGCGCCACCGAAATGCGGGACTGCAGGACGACCTCGGCGGGCGGAGCGCGGAGCGTTACTGGAGCAGGGGCCTCGTCTTCGCCTTTTCCGTGTGCGCTCACTACTACACCGCACAAAAATGTTTTTAAAAATCAGAAAATTTAGAACACACTAAATGTTACGATCAATTTTGTACGAGACATCACAGTTTTTTGTGCACACGACATTTTCGTGCAATTTTCGTACGAAAAACTGCACATTTTTCGCCATTTTTGTACAAAATTGTACAAAATTTTGTACAAATTTGTACGAAAAGTTCGTGTGCACAAAAAACTGTGATGTCTCGTACAAAATTTGTACAAAAACATTTAGTGTAAACAAAAAATTAAATGGAGAAGGGAAGTTTTAAATTTCAACAAAGTTTTCAAACAAAATCATCAACTATGTTCATGAAAAACAGTTTGCTGACTGTTAAAATTTAGTTAAATGATGTGGACACCACGCCGGTACGTGGACTTTTCCAGCATCCACGCTGAAGATCCCCGACAGGGTACACCTCCAGTCCAGGGTTGACGGCGAGGTTCGTATGTAACGAGGGACATTGTGTTCCGTTTCGCGGAGTTTTCCACAGTCTTTCCGCGTCCCAGCCCCCGGTGCCCCCATGCGCTCGGCGCACCCGGCGTCGGCGGCGTCCGTCGTCGCGGCGCTTTTACCTGCAAGAAAAAAGAGAAACTCTGCGAGAACAAGGAAGGCTGCAGTGCGACGCGCTGCTGCAGTTTTACGTCGCCGGGGCCAAAATCGAGGCAGTGCGCTCGTCTTCGGAGTTTTACGATCTCGGCCACGACCACGGGCATTGGGCAGTGGCGGATCCAGGGGCGGCCTTTGGTGCACAGTGTGCCAAAAGGCCGTTGCGGTCGAAATCCCGGAGCTCCAGAGTCGCTAAATGGGGCTCGAACCGAACGTGTGACCCCACCAATGGATTGCTCTCCGAACGAGGAATCCATTGGTGGGGTCACACGTTCGGTCCGAGTCCTGCTTAGCGACTCTGCAACTAAAAACGCGTATGGAGTTTTGGCCGCCTCCACCGGTCTTCTAGCCCACTGTGGGGCGCAGAGTAGAACTTTTTTTGCCCACTACTAGCACGAGCTATGTATGTTTTTGCCTACCTTTGAATCGGCTGGCTAGCTAGATGCTGGGGAGGGGGGGGGGGCAAAACTCCGCCCCCTTTTGTATCCGCGCCTGGCATTCGCGGATACGTCGACCTTGCCGCGGATTATTCCGCCAAAGTACAGTCTTTCGCTGATGAACAGCGAATGCTAAGCTGGCAGGCATTTGCAAGACAATTGCTGGGATACACGACGTGCCGTCGTAAAGAATTATCTCCCACCGAAATGGCACCGAGTGCCGCCGCCGTGGGAACAATGATACGCTGATAGGTTGGAGGCGCTTTGTTTAATTCGCGACCGGCGAAGAAAAAGAACGGGTTTGATTTATTTTTCAATTGAGTTCCTCTGAGACGCGTCCGGCCTTCCTGTCCGTCCGACCGACTCCAGCCAGGCTGTCCGCTGTCCTTGCACTGGACGGCGCTCGGCGAGGCTCACAGTGGGCCAGAAGACCGATGGAGGCGGACACAATTCTAGACGCGTTTTGAGCTGCAGGACTCCAACCGAACGTGTGACCCCACCAATGGACTCCTCGTTCGGAGAGCAATCCATTGGTGGGGTCACACGTTCGATTCGAGTCCTATTTAGCGACGCTGGAGCTCAAAACGCTTCTAGAGTTTTGGCCGCTTGCACCGGTCTTCTGGCCCACTGTGCGGCGGCCTAGCGATGGTCAGTCGATAGGGACAGCACCTGCCCCGCAGCCTCTCAGCCCCGCCCGGTGGCCTCTCCGACGCGGAGTGCTTGTCTGCCACGACGGGGTCCGCGCCGCCCGGCCCGGCCTGCCTAAGGCCTGCCCTGCCCAACCCCGCGCGGCCCTGGACTAGGACAAGTGGGTCTCGGCGGGGCGTGGCGTGGCGTGGCGGGACGGGGCGGGGCGTGGCGGGGCGGGGCCGGGCGGGGCGTGGCGGGGCGGGGCGGGGCGGGGCGGGCGGCGGGGCGGGCGGGGCGGGCGGGGCGGGGCGGGGCGGGGCGGGGCGTGGCGGGGCGGCCGGTCGTACGTACAACACAGGATCTGTCTGGCCGTTTCGTCAGCCTGGTTGAGGCCTTCACTTAGCGGACCAGTCTCCACACGCATTCCAACAGGGAATGTCTCTCTGGCTCGTTTCGGAACATCGTGTCGAATCGAATTTCAACCCGGCCGGCTGGTGTGCCTGACAACGGCGGGCGAATGCTGTGTGTTGTTGGGATGTGGTGGCCACACAGCGGCGGACTGATTCCGCTGCCTCTCTCGCACTCGCGGGGCGTCCCGTGTCGGTGCGAGAGAGGCAGAGCGACGAAAACGACTCTCGGAATCAGTCTGCAGTGTGCCAACTGCGCGGCCAACAATCGGCCGGCACACGTCACAAGGGGACAGTGCGTCGGACGCATTGCTCGTTTTCGCTAACAAGATGCGAGTTGGCAGCCTGCCGCACTCAGTTCGTCGTATAAACTCGCCCGACTTTTTCAATCGGACACGACAAACTTTTCAATTTTTCATTTTTTGATGACTTTCTCTATGGATTGTTGCACGCGCCCACTGCTGCGGGGACGTCCCCGTGCCGCACATTTCCGATTAGGCATGGCGACTCGTTTGGTGTTGGCTAGCCTGTCGACTGATTCCGAGGGCCGCCTTCGTCGCTCTGTCTCTCTCGCACCCATACGGGACGCCCCACGAGTGCGAGAGAGACAGAGCGAAGAAGGCGGCCCTCGGAATCAGTCGACAGCCCGCAGTGGCCCGCAGGAGCCGTCGTGATGTCACACGGCGCCACGATGCTTCGTGACTGCAGGCAGACTCTACGGCACGTGTGTGTGTGTGTGTGTGTGTGTGTGTGTGTGTGTGTGTGTGTGTGTTGAAAAATGGGAAGGCGGAAGCGTGCGCGCGGGGAGCCTCTTTCTCCTGCAGTCATCCGTGTCACTTCGCGCATTCCAACGCGTGCGTTATCCTCACCGCGCCGTCCTGGGCTCGGGCTAGGGTTACCCTAGGGTTATCCTAGGGTTGCCCCAGGGTTATCCTATAGGGTTGCCCGAGGGTTATCCTGGGGTTGCCCTAGGGTTATCCTATAGGGTTGCCCTAGGGTTATCCTAGGGTTGCCCTAGGGTTATCCTTGGGTTGCCCTAGGGTTATCCTAGGGTTGCCCTAGGGTTATCCTAGGGTTGCCCTAGGGTTATCCTAGGGTTGCCCTAGGGTTATCCTAGGGTTGCCTTAGGGTTATCCTAGGGTTGCCCTAGGGTTATCCTATAGGGCTACCCTAGAGTTTCCCTAGGGTTATCCTAGGATTGCCCTAGAGCTACCCTAGAGTTGCCCTAGGGTTACCCTTGAATCGTTCATCATAGGTGGTACATCAATTCGGGGCCTTTAAGTTACCACAAAACATGAGAGTACCTGCAGCAGTCGCGCGCCTGCTCCAAAACACCTCAACTTTTTCCCTAGAATCGTTCTGCCAGCAGGGTTTCCCTATAGTGTTATCTAAGAGTTACCAGAGAGACTAGAGTTGCCACCTGCGAGGGACACTTCTTTAGAGTCACCCTGAGGGCGTTTCCACGGCTGGCATACGGCACGATATGATGAAGAGTAGCCTGCCGCCTGCGGGGCGACAAGGCTCTCGCGGCCGTGACCGTCGCGCACGCCACACCGTAACGACGCGCCGACACGCAGGCACAGAGGGACCGTCCGCAAAGCACGCGACAGCCGATCCGTTACGTGGTTCCTGGACGATGGCACGGCGCAGTGGGCCAGAAGACCGGCGCAGGCGGCCAAAAACTCCAGACGCGTTTTGAGCTCCAGAGTCGCTAAATGGGACTCGTGCCGAGCGTGTGACCCTACCAATGGATTGCTCTCCGAACGAGGAATCCATTGGTGGGGTCACACGTTCGATTCGAGTCATATTCAGCCACCCTGGAGCTCAAAACGCGTCTGGAGTTTTTGGCCGCCTGCACCGATCTTCTAGCCCACTGTGGGTCAGACCCACCCCTCGCTTCGTATAAAATCAAAATCTTGGGCGAAAGTAACTTTGAAAATAGTTTAGCAGTAGTGTGAGTTTTTCTTCCCGCGTGCAGCCGGTTAGCCGATCGCTGATGGAGCGGCTGCACCTGCAGTGCCTTGCCTCCCTGCTGACTGAATCCGAAAGCCGTTTCCATCGCTCCGTCTCTCTCGCACTCTTGAGACCAGGGTTGTTAAAGTTAATTTAACGATTAACGACGATAATCGATTTTCGATAAGTTAATTTATCGGTTAACGTTAACTCGATAACATCCTGCAGACCAGTTATCGTTATCGAGTTATCGTTAACACGATTCCGGTTAACTTATCGATTAACTAAAGTAACTAATTCCCCAAAACGTAGAAATGCCCGCAAAATTTTTCAGAAAAAACGTTCTGACCTTCGTGTTTTTGTGCCGCTGGCACTTCGCCGTGCCCCGCCGTAGTGGTAGTTAAGTCAGTACTGGGAGTAAGTCGTCGCTAGTCACTTACTAACGCGCAGTCAGCATAAGTTTGTAGAATTTTTAATTTTGATCTTTTCAACTCCCTATTCCTGATTGTATTTATTTTATCATTTAAAGATCGGTAATGCATACATATTAGTCCAATTAAACACTACTTTTGAGCATTTAATGTTGTGTTTTATTTTCCTTCATTCCCTCATCCAACTTTTTTAAAAAGTTAGTTACTTTTAACGATTTTCGTTAAAAGTAACTTATCGATAACTCGATAACGTGGCCGAAAGGTGTTAACGTTAACTAGTTATCGTTAACAGGGGTCGGAAATTAACTTAACGATAACTCGATAACCAAAAAAATTAACTTTAACAACCCTGCTTGAGACGTCCAGTACAGGTGCGAGAGAGACAGAGCGACGAAAACGACTCTCGGAATCAGCCTGCTGGGCGCTGCAGATAAATAGAGCCATCGCCACCGCAGCACTTCCGCGAGCGGAACGCGCGCTACGTGAGGGATGCTTTTGAAGGTGACTGTACCGCCGGCAGCCGTGAGCCGCAGACTGATTCCGAGAGTCGGTTCCGTCGCTCTGTCTCTCTCGCACCTATACGGAGCGCCCCGTGAGTGCGAGAGAGACAGAGCGACGAAAACAACGGCTCTCGGAATCAGTCTGCCGGGTAGCTAGCCGCGCCCACGCCATCATTACCCCGCCACGCTCATCACGTTGCATCTGGATCACGTTTCGGCGCGAGCCTTCGCCACGCTCACCACGTTCCAGCAGCGCCACCAGAAAAACAAGTTCCATCAAAATGGGATGAACATGGGTTCAATTCATCGCCATTACATCCAATTTACTTGCAGTGAGTGAATTTACTTGGAACATCCAAGTAATTTTCCTTGGTTCAAGAAGCGACCTTTTCTCTCGGATGTACTGCATGAAAATGGATGGAAATGGGTTCGATTCATCGCCAGTACACCCAATTTCAACCGCAGTACGTGAATGTTTTTGAAAAAGAAAATCAACATTCAAATTCAATTCATTCAGGGTTCAATTCATTGGCATTACGCCCAATTTACTTGCAATCAGTGAATTTACTTGAAACATTCAAGTAATTTTTCTTAGTTCCATAAGCGACTTTTTCGGGTGTACTAGCAGTGCACTTGACTTTTGAGCAGTGCGGTGCGATACGCATCTCCTCGTTGCCTTTCGATAAATCGATTGGCTGCCTTGGCTCCCGTGCTGCGCAGTGCTGCGCGCCGCGCCCAATCAGGAGCGAGCATTGTTGTTCGCCGATTGGAGTGATTGCCTGATTGCTGGCAGCAGACTCATCCCGAGTCGTTTTCGTCGCTCTGTCTCTCTCGCACCTATACGGCACGCCCCGTGAGTGCGAGAGAGACAGAGCGACGAAAAGGACTCTCGGAATCAGTGTGCTGCAGCGGTAATCACTGTATCCGGAGTCGCCGTGCCGCCGCGCGCTCTGGGAACGACTGTCGGCTCGGTTTGAACGGTGCGGAGGGAGAGAAGCTGGAGACTCCCTTTCGGTGGTCGCGGAAGTCAAGGACGGGACTTTTATTTTCTCTTAACCGTTCATCTGCTTTATGACTTCTGGTTATCAGTGGCAATCAGTCCAGTCATTGCCTACAAAGTCAGGAAAAAAAATACTTAAGATTGTCTGCGCTTCTAACCTGAAGGTAAAAATGAAATATTTACATAAAAATCGCGTTTTTTTACGAAAAGCGCAAAATAAGGCTAGTAGAAAGTATTACTCACTTTTTTTTCCATACGGTGCAAGTGACACTGTGTGACACGCCCGTAGGCAGTGACCCCGGCGTCCATTGTCAGCCATGGCAGATGTCCGCCTCGCGTTGCCTCGGACATTCCGGACATCCTCCGGCACCCATGAAGACTGATTCCGAGAGTCATTTTCGTCGCTCTGTCTCTCTCACACTCATGGGGCGTCGCCGCTGTAGGTGCGCGATAGACAGAGCGGCGAAAACGACTCTCGGATTCAGTCTGCTGGCTGGCCATGGGTGCCAGAAGAGGCGGTGGTACTGCAGCCCAATCCTCCAGGACACTGCAGCTGCAGTGCTAAAGTGGCTAAAGTGTCTGCCTCGAGTGGCTGAAGTGACTGCAGTGGCTGAAGAGTGTCTCCAGTGGCTGAAGTGGCACTCCAGTGGCTGAAGTGGCTCCAGTGGCTGAAGTGTCTCCAGTGGCTGAAGTGGCACTCAAGTGGCTGAAGGGACTCCAGTGGCTGAAGTGGCTCTACTGGCTGAAGTGGCTCCAGTGGCTGAAGTGCCTCCAGTGGCTGAAGTGCCTCCAGTGGCTGGAGTGGCTCGTGTCTAAAGGGACTTCAGTGGCTGAACTGGCTGAAGGGGCTGCAGTGCCTCTAGTGACTCCAGTGGCTGAAGTGGCTGAAGTGACTCCAGTGGATCCAGTGGCTGAATTCTTCCCTTCTGGTGCCTGTAGTGGTTCCAGTGGCTAAAGTGCCTCCAAAGGCTAAAGTGCCTCCAGTGCCTCCAGTGCCTCCAGTAACGGCAGTGCGGCTCCAGTGGCCATACGAGGCCGCGGACACCTGTCCGTCCACTCCACTGTGTCCGCAACGCGGCCGCCAAGCGCGCGGCCCTGCCGGCCCTGCCGCCGTGCGGTCGCGGCGCGGGGTCAGTTCCGCGTGTAATCTCCCGGGAATCATCCTTCAAGGCGCGCAAATGCCACGCGTTCCTGCAGGAAAGAAGGACTGGGTAAAGGTTACGCATGGCGGTAACGAAATATGCGGTCCAGTCTGCGACTGTGCGTCTGTCTGTCTGTCTGTCTGTCTGACTGTCTGTCTGTCTGTCTGTCTGACTGTCTGTCTGTCTGTCTGTCTGTATGTCTGTCTGTCTGTCTGTCTGTCTGCGTGAGCGTAAGCGGCGTCAGGGGGGAGGTCTTAGTCCATTTGTGCGTGTGCGTACGTCATCCTGATTGTGTGTGCGTGTGTGTGTGTCTGTGACTTTCCCAGGAGTATTCGTATTCAGTGTTTTCGCTGTTGCCGTGGATGTCAGCACACGGCCGCGGCCGGAGCGGCGGATACTGTTGCGAGTGGAGCGCCGGCCGGAGTGCCCGTATTAACGCACGCACAGTGGGCCAGAAGACTGGTGGAGGCGGCCGAAACTCTAGACGCGTTATTGAGCTCCAGAGTCGCTAAATGTGGCTCGAACCGAACGAGTGACCCCACCAATGGGTTGCTCTCCGAACGAGGAATCCATTGGTGGGGTCACACGTTCGGTTCGAGTCCTGCTTAGCGGCCCTGTAGCTCAAAGCGGGTCAAGAGTTTTGGCCGCCTCCACCGGTCTTCTGGCCCACTGTGGCACGGCTAATATTCCGCTGGCTGTTTCGGTTGTTGCCGTAAGGCCGCGTAAGGCTGTAAGACGATCGGGACGTACACCACACTGTAGGCCCAGGCTGGCTGGGTCAAGGACGCGGCATTCCGTTTATGCTTTTTTCGCAACCGGCTTTTCATTTGGAAGCGTGTGTGAAAATGTTGCAAAATTGAAACTAAACCGCCCACGCTTGGTGTGGGCCGAACGGGGGTGACAATGGCGTGGCCATTTCCTGCCGTCCTGCCTGCCGGGGTGAAGTGAGTTGTCGAGTGGTTGCGTCAGTGTGGCCGAATGGGGGGCGCCGCGATCGGCGCCGTCTCTAAACGTGTGTCCTTATTACTGCCCCCGTAGGTGGCGGCAATGGGAGAGGTACGCCACGCGGCGCCAATGCATTCAATCAATCGCCAGCGACACCATTCGTACCAACACACTGACAAAAAAAAGGCTATTCCAGAGAAGAAAAACATTGACGAGCCCTTGGAGCAGTTAGTGTAAGCCTACCGTAAGAAGGAAAAAAGCCTGGACTTGTAATCCTGCTTTGTCCCTCCCCAAATCGCCCTCCCGCAAAAAAAAAAATCATACTGCTGAAGACTGGCTCTGAAAAAATTATTGGGACAAATTATTTTTTATTTTTATTTTTTTGGTTGCATAAACAAGGTCTCATTTTTCGGCGTGAGCGTAAAAGCGTGAAAAAAGCGGCAGATTAGCAGCACGACATCTCCAGCTTCATAATATCGCACTCTGCCACACACACACACACACACACACACACACACACACACACACACACACAAAAGTGCCGTCGCACCGTGATGACCCCCCACTGTTACGCTGTTCATCAGACGCCCGCTGTGTTAGTGCTAGGCGAGCCGTTTCCGAGTCTGTCTTTGTCCCTGGCCAGGCTCCGGTACAGAGCACACTCACACCTGCATTGACACACACACACACAGACACACACACGCACACACACACACAGACAGAGAGACACACACTCAGACACACACACAGACCGTGGACACAGACACGCACACGCAGCACTTTCCCCGGGGCACTCCTACTATCCACTCACACCGCTGCCGCCGCGCTACCGCCACTACACTGCGGCCTGGCTTCGCCTGGCTTATGGTACTCAGGTGCAATTCGCACCCACCGCCTCCAGGTCTGCATCAAGGTGTGGCGGCAGAAGTGACACGTCTATTAAAAGCGGCGCCTTTCTTTATGAAACAGTATAAACACACTAAATGTTACGTACAATTTTGTACGAGACATCACAGTTGTTTGTGCACACGAACCGAGACGAACTTTTCGCGTACAATTTTGTACGAAAAACTGCACAAATTTCTCCTTTTTGTGCAAACTTTCGTACAAATTTGTACGAAAAGTTCGTTTACACAAAAAAAACTGTGATGTCTCGTACAAAATTTGTTCAAAAACATTTAGTGTGAAGAAAACTTTTTAAAAGTTTTTTTTTTTTTGGTACTGAGGCATATTGGATGGTGGTCAGACTCAAACGGCGAGAGGCGCTAAGGGAAGAGCCGCCTTTGCATCGAGCAACAACAACAACACCGCGGGCGGGTAATAAAATGGTTAAAAAATAATCTTGGCGTTTTATCCATGTCCATTACTATTAACGATGATTGCAGCCGATACCGACGGGGACATTTCCATAGCGCACGCCGCGAACCTGTTTTGCCGCCGAGTGCCCCCTCCCCCCTCCTCTCCTCCAACTCCCTCGCCACTTATTCTCCCACATAAAAAGAGGGACGTCGCACCGCGACCTGAATGAGAGAGAGATAGAGAGAGAGAGAGAGAGAGAGAGAGAGAGAGAGAGAGAGAGAGAGAGAGAGAGAGCGAAAGTGATGAGGGTCCTTGTGTTTGCACCACCGAGACGTTCTTGGCCGGGTACTTTTGATTGGTGATCGAAATGGCCACTCATGAGAGTCTGGAGGTTAGCCCTGCAGGACTCACCCGACCGGGGGCGCTTCTGCAACGACTTCTCAAATCATTTGTCAAAGAATTTGTTATATTTGTCTGCCCAGGCTAAAAAAACCATGGTCGTCATGGTGAATTTCCATGGCCATAGGGCTGTTCCCCATGGTGGAAGTTGCCATCCCCATGGTTTAACCGGCTTCCCCATGGTGGAGGTCGGACCATGGGGAGAACCACCATGGTGCGGCGTTCTAGACCATGGTAAAGGTCTTCCCATGGTGCTGGCCACCATGGTGGCGCTCGCACCATGGGGAATGTCGCCCTCCTCGTGCGTTGAAGTCTCCAGAGTTTATTCAGAAATTATCCGTAACTTTTATATATTTCGAGATAGAGTGACGCCGACAGCACCATCGTGCGTAGCATCGAATTTTGATCGGTGACCGAGGTGCCTGATGCTCGCAAGTTATAAGCTAGACACGTCCTTCATTCCCCATGAGGCAGTGCACCATGGTGCAGCCGCCCCCATGGTGCACGCATCCCCATGGCTCGCATCCCCATGGCTGGCCTCCCCATGGCTGGCCTCCCCATGGTCCTGAACACCATGGGCATTTCTCCATGGGCAAAATCTTGTGACCATGGTGAATCACGGATCACCATGGTCAGCCATCCCCATGGCCCAGCTCATGGTTTTTTTAGCCTGGGTGCAAAATGATAATAATAATTTTTTTTGAGTAAACGAAAGAATCATCGAAAAAACATCGAATGGCCTAGCGATGGCCTCCGCGTGCACATACACCCTCGCCTGTCTGTCAGTCAGACTGTCTGTCGGCGGGACGCGCCCCCCATTGTGGCACGGGGCGTGGCGTGGCGTGGCGTGGCGGGCGGGGCGGGGCGGGGCGGGGCGGGGCGTGGCGTGGCGGGGCGGGGCGGGGCGTGGCGTGGCGGGGCGGGGCGTGGCGTGGCGTGGCGGGGCGGGGCGGGGCGGGCGTGGCGTGGCGTGGCGGGGCGGGGCGGGGCGTGGCGGGGCGGGGCGGGGCGTGGCGTGGCGGGGCGGGGCGTGGCGGGGCGGGGCGGGGCGGGGCGTGGCGTGGCGGGGCGGGGCGGGGCGCCCTCAGCCAATCCGCGGGCGCGCAGCCACGCCCGGGGAAGGCGCGGCGAGGTGCGGCGCATGGCATGCGTTGACGCGCCGCCACCGCTAGCCGTGTATTCTATATGCAGGAGACTTGAATGCAAGGACGCCACCAAAGAGCCCAGCCCAGCCGGCCGGCCGGCACGCTCTGTCTCCGTCGCACACCGTAGGGACGGCCCGCGAGTGCGAGCGAGACGGAGCGACGCGCCGTGTCCTGACGGGCCCGCCTGACCGAGCCTGTCGAACACGCCACGCTGCGCCGCCTCGCTCCATTGCCCGCTAATACACGCATGCACACGCAAACACACACACACACACACACACAAACACACAAACACACACACACACACACACACACACACACACACACAAACATACCCACAGACACTCACACACACACACACACAAACACACACACACAGAGTGACTAATGCACTGTCCTCGAGGGGATGGCGACTTTGCACAACGAGAGCGCAATATTATTACAGTGGCGCATCGGCGCGGCTCGAAGAAAGTGTCTCAGAGACGCGGGCGGACGCCGCCGCGCCGCTCGCTTTTCGAAGACCGGAGCACAGTGGGCCAGAAGACCGGCGCAAGCGTTCAAAACTCGAGACGCGTTTTGAGCTCCAGAGTCGCTGAATGGGACTCGAACTGATCGTGTGACCCCACCAATGGATTGCTCTCCGAACGAGGAATCCACCTGCTCGGTTCGAGTCCCACTTTGGCGACTTCGGAGCTCAAAACGCGTCTAGAATTTTGACCGCCTCCACCGGTCTTCTGGCCCACTGTGCGCCGCCGGTCGCTTTTCGAAGGCCGGAGGACCTTGGTGCGAATCGACAATGCAAATGCGTCGGTGACTTCAATGGGACCGGCGGCTGTGAGAGTGTGTCAGCTCGGCGCGGGATTCCGACCACCACCACGGACTCGACCGCGGAGGCGGGGAGGCGGTCTCAATTTTCCCATCGCGTAAATCGCCGATAATTTATGCCAATTTATGCCCTTTGGCGAATTAATGCGGAGCCGCGCGCCTCCGCCGCAGCGGACTGGGAGTCGTTTTCGTCGCTCTGTCTCTCTCGCACTCACGGGGCATCCCGTACAGGTGCGGGAGAGACAGAGCGACGAAAACGACTCTCAGTGTGCAAGCCTCCGCCCCGCCTGGCTTTGGAGCGTTGTCTGTAGTCGGTGCGCTTTAATCTGTGTCATAACACGGCTCGGGTTCCATTAGCTACCGGTAATTTATCACCAGCGGATCGAAAACTAGCGTCCGATACGTCGGATCGGGTCTCGCGCCGAGGCGGCCGCGGCCCGAGGTCTCGCGTCTTGTCGACTCGCGTCTCGCGGGCAGCGGAGCGCGGGGCGGGCGGAGCGAGGACGGTCCTGGTTCCCGTCAAGGCACACTGTAGGGCACTGCCAAGGCTGTCGAGAGGACGAAACGGAATTTAGTTGTGGCTTAGGCGCCACACCGTGCTGCACCCAAAAAAATTACTTCTTAGATCAAAAAAATTTAACTTTTCTTGTTTTTTTGCAAAAAAAATTCTTGAAAGAAGAAATTTTTTCTTGTGTCAAGATTATTTTTCTTGCAAAAACCAAGAAAATCAAAAATCAAGAAACCGTTTTTCGGGGTGTGAGCACGCGCCGGCGTACTTTAGATATCCCACAGGGTATTATTAATGTCCTACGGACTGTTTCTGATGTCCCACAGATTATTTTTGATGTCAGACTATTCACCACGGGCCCCGGATTATTTTTGATACCCCACTGACGATTTCTAATGTCCCCCCGCTCACTGTCTCACAGAGTATTTACCATGTGCCGCAGACTATTTTTGATATCCCACTATATCTGTCCCCCTGCTCACTGTCCCACAGACTTTCTACAATGTCTGACAGATTATTTTTTTTATTTTTAAGTTTTGTTTGTGTAGTGTTTTTAAGAATGTAAAACCCTCATTTTCACACACTTAATGGCATGTACAGTTTTGTACGAGACGTCACAGTTTTTTGTGCACACGGACTTTTCGTACAATTTTTGTACGAAAAACTGCACATTTTTCGCCATTTTGTGCAAAGTTTCGCACAAATTTGTACGAAAAGTTCGTGTGCACAAAACACTGTGATGTCTCGTCCAAAATTGGTACAAAAACATTTAGTGTGCAGTGTGTCGCGTGTAGTTTTGCTAAGAACTGTCTCCGTTGTTGCAGGCCCATGACCTAGTGCCGGCGCCATGATCCCCCGCGAGGGGCCCCGGGGCCGGGCCGGGCCCCAGAGAGGGCCCCAGAGAGGGCCCCGGGGTGTGGCGCTGCCCCTGACGGCGGCCCTGTGCGCCGCGCTGCTCGGCCTCGCCGCCGCCAACCCGCTCGGCATCAGCCACTGGGACCTCGAGGGAGCCAACGAGTGAGTGTCTGCTTTGCTTCTGCAACGAGAAAGAGGAAACAGGAGGTTTTGAGGCGGTCGGATATCAAAACACTGATGGCCGATGCATGCAACTCCGTATTCGCCTAAAAAAGTCGCATTTCTTGAACCTAGAAAATTGGCTTTGCACCCAGTGAATTTACTTGAACGTTTCAAGTGAAGTTTCCAGTTAATTTTCTTGAATGTTTAAAGTGAACTTTCAAGTGAATTGACTTGAATGTTTCGTGAATTGACTTGAATGTTTCATGTGAATTGACTTGAATTGACTTGAATGTTTCAAGTAAATTGACTTGAATTGACTTGAATGTTTCAAGTGAAGTTGCAAGTGAATTGACTTGAATGTTTCAAGTGAACTTGCTAGCGAATTGACTTGAATGTTTCAAGTGAAGTTGCAAGTGAATTTACTTGAATGTTTCATGTGACACTGCAAGTGAATTCACTTGAATATATCAAGTAAATGCAACTGTTGTAAGCAGTCAATTTTCTTGGTTCAAGAAACGGCTTTTTTTCGAGTTATTCACAGCTTGGGCTCCCCTGGGCAGAGCTCCCCCACGTTACAAATTTCGAGGAGTGTCCCTCCTGGCTGGCTAACTGCTGCTTGGCTCGCGTGAGTTGTATCCCCTTCATTAATTTATCGACAGCGTCGGGAAAGCTGGCTTGAGCAGCAGTAACAGCAGTAGCAGATGATCCATAACTCTCTGCGCAAAGTCGCGCCTAGCCGGCAAAAAAAGGCGCTCGTATTTCACGCGTCGGATCACCTGCAGTTTCGGAAGCTGTCGGCAGCTCCCAGGGCGTGTGTGAGAGTGAGAGAGAGGGAGATAGACTGCCCGCCGTGAACACAGTCAGGGGCCCACCAATAAATAAACAATAAAAAAAACTGAGGCAGACGAAATCGGACCGGCTCACTGCCCACGCCACAGTGCCGGCCGATTTCTATCGGCAGTCGTCCGCCTGTCCGCGAGCTCCACTCATCCATCCAATAAACATTTCAATTACCCGGGCCAAAAGCCACTGCCCTGCCCAAGCCGCCCAGCTGACTGGGCTGCGAGCTCTGACTGGGCTGCGAGCTCTGACTGGGCTGCCAGCTCTGACTGGACTGCCGGCTCTGACTGGGCTGCCAGCTCCGACTGGGCTGCCAGCTCTGACTGGGCTGCCAGCTGTGACAGGGCTACCAGCCTGCCAGCTGTGACTGGGGCTGCCAGCTCTGCCTGGGCTGCCAGCTCTGACTGGGCCGCCAGCTCTGACTGGGCTGCCAGCTGTGACTGGGGCTGCCAGCTCGCTGCCTGGGCTGCCAGCTGTGACTGGAGCTGCCAGCTCCGACTGGCCGCCAAAGAGACTTGTCACTGACAAAGGGCCCTCCACCGCTGATTGCCAGCGCTGTCATAACGCACGCGGCTGAATTGATGTTTAAACGCACCGCCTTCCACGCGCACGCGGCGCGCAAACGAACCGCCGCCTTGCTGCCTGCGCGGTTTGCGCAGCTTGCACTTGTACGTCTCGGTGAACGTCTCTCAGCAGACTGATTCGGAGAGTCGTTTTCGTCGCTCTGTCTCACTCGCACTCATGGAACGTCCCATATAGGTGCGAGAGAGACAGAGCGACGTAAACGACTCTCGGAATCAGTCTGCTGAGCGGGACCGCCGGGCCGCCACCGCGTAATAAGGGCTGCCTTCGAGAGCGCTGCGCCTCGCACGCCACGCCCTGCCTCTCTCGCACGAGGGAGAGAGAGAGAGAGAGAGAGAGAGAGAGAGAGAGAGAGAGAGAGAGGCCCGCAGAGGGGGCGGTTAGAGCCAGGGCCGGGCTGGCCGGCGGGGCCGAGAGGCTCGCTCTTCGGAACAAGTTCACTTTTCACTTTTCAAAGCGGCCGACCGACACCTCGCTGGGAAAGGACATGGTCACGGGCCGAGCGGAGCGCAGCGCGGCGCCCTCGCCGGGTCTTCGTGTTAACACGTGCAGAGTAGGCAATTAACAGCCGAGCCGAGTCGAGGACCGCCCCGCCAAACACACGTGCACCCGTGCGGCCTACCTCCAAGGCGCTCGGGACGGTCTTCCCTTCTTCGTCTGTCGGTCTGTCTGTCTGTCTGTCTGTCTGCCTGTCTGTCCGTTCGTCTGTCTCTCCATCTGTCCATTGGACGCTGCGCGTGTGGTGCAACGTGGACACCAACGCGCCGGGCCTAAATCATGATTTGGAATGCCTAATCGAAAATCTCCTTCATCCGCCGCGCGTCCGCCGCTCGGCCGCGGGCAAGGCGGGCATCGGACCTTGCACAACGCGGGGATGGGTGCGATACATTTGGAAGTCGGCTCAGGAGTGGGAAGCCACAGATGGGCCAACGGACAGGCTCCCGGACAGACAGACAGACAGGCAGACAGACAGACAGACAGACAGACAGACAGAAGGACAGACAGACAGACAGACAAAAGGACAGACAGACAGACGGACAGACAGAAGGACAGACAGACGGACGGACAGACAGACAGATGGACAGACAGAAGGACAGACAGACAGACAGACAGACAGACAGACAGACAGAACGACAGACAGACAGACAGACAGACAGACAGAAAGACTGACAATTCAATTCAATTCAATTCAATTCAATTCGTATTTATTGAGAAAAACTTAAACAAGACACTTACAGATAGAAACATTAACATAGTAATCATAAACTGCCTAAAAATAGAAAAAGACAACCCCTAAGCACGACTGCTTGTCAGGGGTGGACAGGAAGACAGACGGACAGACAGACAGACAGACCGAAGGACAGGCAGACAGATAGACAGACAGACAGACAGACAGACAGATTTGTGTACAGCGAGACAGGCTAGACAGAGTGAACAGAGACGAGAAGACAGATGGACTGAGTCGAGGATGAAGACCCGGGGCTTATCGAACGAGGCCAAGGCGCGGGGACGGCGTCGACCGCGAGGACGACGTCGAGGCCCTCCTGCTGGTGGCGTGGCCCCGCGTGGCGGCCATCCCCGAGCGAAGCGCGCGCAATTTGAACGGTGACAGCAAAAAAAAGTGCACTCCTTGGTGACGTCAGCCGCGACCAGTCACGACGAGACGGGACGCCCCGCGACGCACACAATGCATAAATTGCACGCTCGGGGTCGCGACGTGGGGCAATCCATTTCGGAGTGAGTTTGACTGTGCTCCGCTTTTGCTGCCTGATGCCGTGGCAGCGCGAGCGACCGCAGCGGCCTCAAAAATCACCTGTTCGGTTCTTTCCCCGACGCACCACGCTGCACAGTGGGTCAGAAGACCGGCGCAGGCGGCGAAAACTCTAGACGCGTTTTGAGCTCCAGAGTCGCTAAGCAGGGCTCGAACCGAGCGTGTGACCCCACCAATGGATTCCTCAATCGGAGAGCAATCTATTGGTGGGGTCACACGTTCGGTTCCAGTCTCATTTAGCGACTCTGGAGCTCAAAACGGGGCTAGAACTTTGTCCGCACTCAGCGGTCTTCTAGCCCACTGTGCGCTTGGCACTGTGACGGACTGCCGGTGAACTACAGGCCGGCCGCGCCGCCGCCGTCAAGCTCTGAAGGAAAGTGCTGTAAATTTGTTTTCCGGACAGTATTTCTCCCAGTGCCTCGTCGTTCGTCGCGGTGGCTGCGTCTCTCTCGCACCCCTACGGGGCGCGCCGTGAGTGCGGGAGAGACAGAGCGACACGGTCGCTCCAATCCGGCCCGTATGTTATTCATTAAACGGCCCGCGCTATGCGCCGCGGCGACCGGAACGGGCCGACGGGACCGGACGAGCAAGGTGCAGCCGAGGTGCAGCAGGACTTGGATTTGGACTTGGACGTCCCGTCCGCTACCGCCGAGAGCCAACGAGAACCCAGATAGGACGCCGGCTTGGCAGCAGACTGATTCCGAGAGTCGTTTTCGTCGCTCTCTCTCTCTCTCTCTTCTCTCTCTCTCTCTCTCTCTCTCTCTCTCTCTCTCTCTCTCTCTCTCTCTCGCTCTCTCGCACTCATGGGACGTCCCGCATAGGTGCGAGAGAGACAGAAGGACAAACGACTCTCGGAATCAGTCTGCTGCCAGGCTGGCTTATAGAAGGTACAAGTCGACGGCCCGCTCTGCACCGCAGCCGCCACCGTCACGGCGTCTCGGCCCCCTGCAGAGCCGCACAGTGGGCCAGAAGACCGGTGGATCCGGTCAAAACTCCAGACGCGTTTTGAGCTCCTGAGTCGCTAAACTGGACTCGAACCGAGCGCATGACTCCACCAATGGAGTCCGCTTTCGGGGAGCAATCCATTGGTGGGGTCGCACACGTTCGGTTCGATCGATTCCGATATAGTGACTCTGGAGCTCAAAACGCGTCTAGAGTTTTGGCCGCCTCCACCGGTCTTCTGGCCCACTGCAGAGCCGTGCCGCCGGCGAGGCGGTTCGTCGCTCTCTCTCTCTCTCTCTCTCTCTCTCTCTCCCTCTCTCTCTCTCTCTCTCTCTCTCTCGCTCCCCCACGGAGCACGGAGCGCCCGCGAGAGCGAGAGAGACAGAGCGGCGACGACGCTGTTTCGGCACTGCAAGGCTCGATGTGACAGCGCCGGCCAGGACTGTGCGCGGATTGAAAAGGCATTCGGATTGCGGCGAGAGACGCACTGGCCGCTATCGGCGGTTCGATCTCCGATCTTCGATCCGGGCGTCTCGCTAACAGCCCTCCAGTCCGGGCGAGGCGCGCTGCGACGGCGCGTTCAAGGGCGGCGGTGCCCGGCCGCGGCGGCCCGCGCAAGGTGCCCGCGCACAGTGTGCCAGAAGACCGGCGCAGGCGGCCAAGACACTACACTGAGAAAACAATCGCGGCCAATTCCGCACGTGTGGTGCGGACTGGGACTTTGACCACGTTTGGTGACGCGGCCGAGGTCAGTCTCGTCGCCGCATCACCAAACGCGGAATCCGCCACGTTTGCGCCATGTTAAAGGATAGGGCCTCGATAAGCTTGACCACGTTTGCGCTCCGAATTGCGATGACCGCATCACGAAACGTGGTCAAATCTTAACAAAATTTGACCACACCACCTCGTGCGGAATTGGCCACGTTTGTTTTCTCAGTGTAGACGCGTTTTGAGCTCCAGCGTCGCTAAGCAGGACTCGAACCGAGCGTGTGACCCCACCACTGGATTCCTCGTTCGGAGAGCAATCCATTGGTGGGGTCACACGTTCGGTTCGAGTCCCATTTACCGACTCTGGAGCTCAAAACGCGTCAGGGGTTTTGGCCGCCTGCGTCGGTCTTCTGGCCCACTGTCGATGTGCCGCGGCCCGGGGGGCGGGGTCCTGATGCAACCCGTCACACCAGCCATCATCATCATTGCTCAGCAGCTTAGTCGTTTGGCCCGCCACCGCCAGCGACTGCCCATCTTCACGGCAAAGGTCGAAGGTCCCCGAATGGCCCCACCGCCGCCGCCGCCCGTCCTCCAACAACCTCTGGTACTTGTTCGAGAGGTGCGCGCTTCGGCGGCGCTTCGACGGGCCGCCCTCGCATGACTTGCTCTCTGATTGGTCCATTTGGCCCGCAGGATTCCGGTCCGACCGCCTATCAGCGCTGTGTGCGTGTGTGTGCGAGTGCGTGTAGGTGTGTGTGAGCATGCGTGTGTGTGACGGTAATCACGAATCCCGCGACACAAACGCGATACACCGTGAGAAGCTCCCCCCTCTCCCTGTCTCCCTGTCCGTAGGCAGGCCGCGGTGGTGTGTGTGTGTGTGTGTGTGTGTGTGTGTGTGTGTGTGTGTTGTGTGTGTGTGTGTGTGTGTGTGCGCGCGCGCATGTGTATGAGTGTGTGAGCGTCGTGAACGTCACGTCGAAATGATAGTAGTACGACCACGGTCGGTGCGGCGGCGGTCCGCTCTGCAGACAGATTCCGAGAGTCTGTTTTCGTCGCTCTGTCTCTCTCGCACCTATGCGGGACGCCTCACGAGTGCGAGAGAGACAGAGCGACGAAAACGACTCTCGGAATCTGTCTAGCAGCTGAGCTGCGCGCACTGCAGCGAGCGGACGGAAGCGTTACGTCATTGTTGAACGTTAAACGGCGCCGTCCGTCCGGAGCGGTGGCGGTGGCGGTGGCGGTGGCGGTGGCGGTGGCGGTGGCGGTGGCGGTGGCGGTACTACGGTGGCGTTCTGGTGGTACTTGAGCGAGAAATGGAATGGCCTGGCCGGGATGCATGGAGGGACGCCCTCGCCTCCACGGTGGCCGGGCACGTGACCTTAGCGCGGAGGCGACGCCCCCGCGTAGAACCCCCCCCCCCTCCCCTCCCCCTCCAGCCACCACTTGATGTTGGCCGGCGTGCTTCTAGCCGCCACTTACTTATCTGCGTGCAGCCTTCCGCCCGTATCGTCACTACGAGCTGCAGGCCGACTCCGAGAGTCGCTCTGTCTCTCTCGCACCTGTACGGGACGCCCCGTGAGTGCGAGAGAGACAGAGCGACGAGAAGGACTCGCGGACTCGGCCCGCAGGCGCAGCAGGTGGAGGTGAGGTGAACACACCGCCGCCTATGCCAGACAGCGTTTCGTCGGCGCGCGAAAAAAAAAAAGCGCGAGCAGGGTCTTCTTTTCTCCTGGCTGATCCTGGTGGTGGGTCCTTAGAGTGTAGCTTGCAAGTTCAAGTTCGAAAAAAAAAAACTTTTACGCGGGCCTGCAAAAGTGCAACCTTGACCCTGGTGCTCAGCGGCTCCGCCAAGTAGGCCGTCAGCAGAGCGACCCACGGGAGCGCTTTGTCGGACACCATCTCTCTCTCTGTCTCTGTCTCTCTCTCTCTCTCTCTCTCTCTCTCTCTCTCTCTCTCTCTCTCTCTCTCTCTCTCGCACCCGTATGGACAGCCCCGTGAGTGCGACAGAGACAGAGCGACGAAACCGCTCTGCTGAACGGCTCGCCCGATTCGCGAAGGCTCCACGACAGCAGCGCGGCAGACTGTGAATCTCTCTCTCGCACTCATGGGGCGTCCCTTACAGGTGCGAGAGAGACAGAGCGACGAAAACGACTCTCGAATCGGTCGACGGGAGCGGTGCTTGTCGGACAGACTCACTATTGCCGCCATGCGTTACGCGGCCTGGC
>NW_023144633.1:4167893-4236376 GCF_012932325.1 Thrips palmi
CGCAGCATGGAGCCTGGCCGCCATGCAGACTGATTCCGAGAGTCGTTTTCATCGCGCTGCGCTGTCTCTCTCCCACTCACGGCACATCCTGTAGGGGTGCGAGAGAGACAGAGCGACGAAAACGACCCTCGGAATCAGTCTGCTGGCCGGCCGGCCGGCCTGGCGTGCAACGCGGCAATTAATTTGAGAGACTTGTCGGGAGAGGTTCCTGTCCGGGGTTGGTTCAATTACCGCTCACTCTCTGGGTCAATCCTTTCGTGTGCACTCAGTTGTTTACTTTTTGGTTATGCATTCTGCAATTTGTCCACCGCGAGGGTGACACAAGACAGGCCTTTGACAAACCAACGCGAACACAGTACATACTGAACCAGTTGAAATCTAAATTTGAAATCGGTTTGAAATGGTTTAAAAGGTACGTACCGTGTTGAAAGTAAGAAGTGGTCAAAAACGGCAACAGGTGGTTACGGAATCGCGCCCGGACACTCGGCCGAGGCTTAATCGGTTGGGTATTAATAATATAGCGGATGGATACATTGTGCGCCTGATAGCATCGTCTGCTTCTTCTTCGTCTTGTTTATGATGTTCCCCATGCTTTCTCCGCGACTCCAGCGGCCGGCCATAGCCCGGCCCTCGGAAATGGCTAAAGCGCCTCGCTCTGTCTCTCTCGCACTCGCGTAACCCCCTGTATGCGCCGCGCCGCGGCGTCGGGCTTGCACGGGGCATTTTTAATGGTGAGTCGTTATAAAACGTTTTGCATCGTAATGTTTATTGAGGATGTTGGATGTTGCGCCGCTTTCCACTTGTCTCTGTGACTGAACCTTGCCGGCGATGGCGCGGCTTGGCTAGACCGATCCGATCCGCGTTTTGCCTGCAGTCCCTGCTGGTCGGCCGGCTGGCCTCGGAGTGCCGACGCCGATTTCCATGTCAGCTTCTGTTACTGTTCATCGCCGAGCGTCACGATCGTCATATATAGTAGTGGCACAGTAGTGGGCCATAAGACCGGCGGAGGCGGACAAAACTCTAGACGCGTTTTGAGCTCCAGAGTCGCTAAATGAGGCTCGAGCCGAACCGAACGAGTTACCCGACCAATGGATTCCTCGGTCCGAGAGCAATCCATTGGTGGGGTCACACGTTCTGTTTTAGTCCCATTTAGCGACTCTGGAGCTCAAAACGCGTCCGGGATTTTTACCACCTCCACCAGTCTTTTGGACAACTGTGGAGGGGTAACACTAACTTTCCGAAATAAATTTTGTTTTGTTTTTGCATGTATGACGTTGGCAGTTCCCTTCCCCACTCGAATTTCCTCGAGTTTTCTCTGCGTTGCCACTCCCTGCTCAGACGCCGCTGCTGCACGTCCGCCGAGACCGCGCATGCGCGGATTCTCTGACATGAATTTCAAACCGCGCGGTCGGTCAAGGCTATCGGGGCCGCGCCGCTCGAAAACTGAAGACGAAGCGCCAAGCGCGTGACCTGGATTCGGCATCGCTTCCTTTCATCCATTAATTAATTATTTCTCGGCGGGAAAGGTGTCCGCGGGGGCGTGTCCACACACACACACACACACACACACACACACACACACACACACACAAGCACACACACACACACACAAAACGTCGTCCTCTCCATTTTGGAGGACACAACAAATCCGTTTTAATTTGGCGCCGGGATGATGAGCTGTGACGAAATGTGCGGGGGCGGCCGGTGATGTGATGACCCAATCAGCCGACATGATTTTCCCCTCGTCACTAATGGGCCCTCAAGGCGGAGGGAGACCGTTGCGGCGACCAGGTTTTTGCTCCTCCCCGTGCCTTCAAATAAACAGAACAAAAAAACCAGCTAAAATTTAGCAGTTATGACTTTGGCCAAAAAAAATGTCGAAACAGCAACTGCAAGAACTGCTTCGTAATTCATTTACCTTCGTGGCCTTGTCCGATGGACGGCTGCCAATCGCTGCTGATCGATACAAATTAATTTGCAACGTGCAACAGCCCCGCCCACTGCACCGCGACGCGCCCCGCGGCGTCGCTGCGTCGTCTCCGCGCGCGGGGCCAGGGGCGGGGCCAGGGGGCAGGGGTCACCGCCTTTGCGCGCAGTTTGTTTAGGGGTCCCGGGGGTCGCGGCCCTGTCGCGGAGAAAGCGTTGGCGGGGCGGGGCGGGGCGGGGCGGGGCGCATTGTGTGAGCAGCTCCCATGTGGAGACGCAGGCGTGCCCCCCCGGGCCCACCCAGCCAGGTGTCACAGCGTAACAGCATCATTCAATTACGTGGTGTTAACGCAGCGGGCTGCCTGCGTGCAACCTGCGTGGCGGGGCATCCCGCTAAACGCGTTGACCTACGTCGCGGACGCGAGGTGCACCTCGCACAGTGGGCCAGAAGACCGGTGGAGGCGGCCAAACCACTAGACGCGTTTTGAGCTGTAGAGTCACTAAACGGGACTCGAACCGAACGTGTGACCCCAATGGGTTGCTCTCCGAACGAGGAATCCATTGGCGGGGTCACACGATCGGTTCGAGTCCCATTTGCCGACTCTGGAGCTCTGCAAACGCGTGTAGAATTTTGGCCACCTCCTCCGGTCTTCTGGCCCACTGTGCGAGGTGCACCGGGCTGCAACGCTTTCACGGTGAACTTGTCCTCGCCTGCTGCACTACACTGTGCACGCCCGCGCGCGCACACGTCGAACGCGAACCAGAAAAAAAGCAGCAGCTCAACTTGTCGTTCTTCTTCACCTCCAAGTGGCGCTGCCTGGTACTTTCCCCCGACCCGGCGACCGCGCCGCGCCGCCCGGCCGCACGCACACAAACGCATGATGAATGAGGACGGCCTTCGGCTCCCTTCGGTATTCCAGCCGAAGCCGCCCGAACAGGTCCTCGGCGCACTGTATGTCACTTGTCGCGGAGGGAAAAGCAGCGTGGAACGCCCCGTGGAACGCCCCGTGGAACGCCCCGTGGAACGCCCCGTGGAACTCCCGTGGAACGCCCCGTGGAACGCCCCGTGAAACGCCCCGTGGAACGCCCCTTGGAACGCCCCGTGGAACGCCCCGTGGAACGCCCCGTGGAACGCCCCGTGGAACACCCCGTGGAACGCCCCGTGGAACGCCCCGTGGAACGCCCCGTGGAACGCCCCGTGGAACGCCCCGTGGAACGCCCCGTGGAACGCCCCGTGGAACGCCCCGTGGAACGCCCCGTGGAACGCCCCGTTAGAGATGCAAATTTTCCGGAAAGGGTCGAAAAAAACCCGGAAAAGTTGGAAAAAAACCCAGAAAATTTGGAAAAAAAGGAAAAATAGGAAAAATTAGTTTTTAAGCACATGAAACCTACCACTTTTGTGCTTTTTTACAACTTTACCTATACTGACAACCCGAGATTAACAACAGCAAGCTCAAAAAACGCACGAGAAGGAGTCATAACAGGGTATAAGTAGTTTGAGTGCACTGAGAATCGTGTTCACAGTAGGGTTAAAGGTATGCTTTTAGCCTACTTTCAGGCGAAATGCCCGACTTTTTGCCTACTTTTCAGGCTGAATCTTTCCAATTTTTCCGAGGCCAGGGAAAAAAACGGAAAAAAAAAACACTGTTTTTTTCCAATGTTTCCGGAAACTTTCCGGGCATTTTCATCCCTACGCCCCGTGGAACGCCCCGTGGAACGCCCCGTGGAACGCCCCGTGGAACGCCCCGTGGAACGCCCCGTGGAACGCCCCGTGGAACGCCCCGTGGAACGCCCCGTGGAACGCCCCGTGGAACGCCCCGTGGAACGCCCCGTGGAACGCCCCGTGGAACGCCCCGTGGAACGCCCCGTGGAACGCCCCGTGGAACGCCCCGTGGAACGCCCCGTGGAACGCCCCGTGGAACGCCCCGTGGAACGCCCCGTGGAACGCCCCGTGGAACGCCCCGTGGAACGCCCCGCCGAAGAAAGCATCATTTCCATACGGCGCGCGCGACGGCGCGACGGACTGACTGAGGGACGCTGTGGCTTTTCGAGGCGTGGGGTAGGGCACCGTGTCGTACTTGTCGTACCGTCGTGTCGTCAGCCTGCATGATTAGACCGTCCTGCTCCAGTGCCTCGCGCTCTCTCGCACCCTTTCGCGCCGCCAGTCGACTGATTCCGAGGGCCGCCTTCGTCGCTCTGTCTCTCTCGCACCTATAGGGGACGCCTCACGAGTGCGAGAGAGACAGAGCGACGAAGGCGGCCCTCGGAATCAGTCCACAGCCTGATTGTCGCCGCTCCCTCTCTAACTCGACCGCAGGCCGCAGGAGCACGCCGCCGAGCCGCGATCGCCCAAAGCATCGCGCCGAACCGCGACCTCCCACGCCACGCGCCACGCAGCGCGACTTGCGATAGACCTCACACCTCACGGCACGCCGGGGTGACGCCGCGGTCGCGGGTTCAAACCGCGCCGCCGCCAAACGCGCGTGTCACGTTTAAGGGCTGTTTTGGCGATCGAGCCGTTTTGTGTAGGATGGCGTGCCTGCCCTGCCTGCTTGGTTCCTCATTATACCTCAAGGCAGGATCCAGGGGGAGTCCTGCCTTGAGGCATCAGCAGACTGATTCCGAGAGTCGTTTTCGTCCCTCTGTCTCTCTCGCACCTTCAGGGGACGCCCCATGAGTGCGAGGAAGACAGAGCGGCGAAAACGACTCTCGGAATCAGTCTACAGGAAGACCAGCAGGCGACTGAGAGAAATGCAACAAGTCGCACTTTGCTCCCGCTCTTGGCTCAGGGTGCGTTCATCGGGATGGTCCTTGGGATGGTCCGAACCTGCACTGCTGCTACCAGCAGCCCGCCGTCAGCGGCCACGGCGACGCCCCGCTGCGCTGACGGCCTGACGGCGCCGAAAAACACACTTGTCATCGATTGCTTCACAAGTTCCAGAATTCCGCAGCTTGTCCACCGGGCTGCGGGTTCGGATCGTTCGGGCCGGGCGCGGCACAGCGGTTACAGTGGGCCAGGTGGTCAAAATCCCGGACGCGGTTTTAGCTCCAGAGTCGCTAAATGGGACTCGAACCGAACGTGTGACCCCACCAATGGATTCCTCTCTGAACGAGGAATCCGTTGGTGGGGTTGCGCGCTCGGTTCGAGTCCCATTTAGCGACTCTGGAGCCCATAACGCGTCTAGAATTTGGGCCGCCTCCACCGGTCTTCTGGCCCACTGTGCGGCGGGCCTCGCGGGCTGCCTTCGACGCCGAGCCCATTGTTCGGGTCGTGAGTGCCCCTCGGGACGCAGACGCAGCAGGCCGACTCCGAGAAGTGCTTTCGTCCTTCCGTCTCTCTCGCACTCACGGGCGCGCCCGCTCGGGTGCGAGAGAGACAGAGCGACGAGGCACTGTTGCTCGGAAGCGGCCCGCAGCCCGGCACGGCGGGCACGCGTATGGGAGGGTCGAAATCAAATCAAAGACACACGACAACACGCTCGCAGTTCGCAGTGTGTTGTGTTGCAACCACTTTTTCTCCCCGCCGCGCCCCGTCGGCGCCCCGCGCGTTCTGTCCGTCCTGTCCGCTCTGTTCTCACCGACAGAGAAATCTACATCGTCTGCCAGAGGTGCGGCCCGCCGGCCGGCCCGGCACCAGCCTTGCGGTGTAGATGGCACAACGCGGCGAAAGCCTCAAACAGGGAAAAAATGTGGCCGACGGCGACGCCGCCTTCCGGGCTTCATAGTGTTGCCACACGGCGGCGCTGCTCTAGTCCGTCGGACGCGTCGGCAGGTTGTCAGCGTCTGGCGGCGGGTGGCAACCTCACTCACTTCTGATGATTCGCAAAGTTTGTGCGACGTCGTCGTGATCCTGCACGGACTCGAAGGCACTGCTCCACCTGCTGAATGAGTCAGGGCGCGCAGTGGGCCAGAAGACCGGTGGAGGCGGAGGCGGACAAAACTCAAGACGCGTTTTGAGCTCCAGAGTCACTAAATGAGCTCCAGAGTCACTAAATGGGACTCGAATTGAACGTGTGACCCCACCAATGGACTCCTCGTTCGGAGAGCAATCTATTGGTGGGGTCACACGCTTGGTTCGAGTCCCTTTTAACGACTCTGGAGCTCAAAACGCGTCTTGAGTTTTGGCCGCCTCCGCCGGTCTTCTGGCCCACTGTGGGGCGGCCACCTCGCGCTGCGCCACTCCCCGCCATGCCACGCCCCGCCACGCCCCACTACACCACGCCATGCCACGCCCCGCCACGCCCGGCCACGCCCGCGACGCCCAACAGTCGAACGCAGAGGACGCAGAGACACAAGTGAAAGAGCACTAGTCTGATTCATGCCAGGCCTGTGGGCAATGGGCAGCGGACGGCCTCGACCCGGCCTTCACGGCCTTCACGGCGTCGGGGTGGGGCGGCGGCGGCGGCGGCGGCGGCGGCGGCTCTCAAGTGGCTTCTGTTTCCACCTGAGTCGAAGCAGGTGGGACAGGGCAGGTGATAACCGGCAGGTCCTTTCTCCTCGGCCACGCCCCGCCACGCCCCGCCACGCCCCGCCACGCCCCACCACGCCCCGCCACGCCCCGCCGCGCCCCGCCACGCCCCTCCACGCCCACGTGGGAACGGCCCTGGGAACAATGTTTGGCTAAGAGTGCGGGCGGGGCGGGGCGACGAGGAGACGGAGGATGGCGGCCGAGGCGGCGACGATGGCGAGGACGACGATGTAGAGCAGGACCTCGACGAACACCAGGATAACGTCGACGGCAACCTGCACCATGGCGACGAGCACCAGGACGATGTCGACGGCGACCAGCACCACGACCAGGCCGACGACGACGAGCACCACGACGACGAGCACCACGACGACGAGCAATACGACGACGACCACGACGACGACGACCACCACGACGACCACCACGACGACGACGACCACCACGACGACGACGACCACCACCACGACGGCGACCACCGCGACGACGAGAACCACGTCCACGCCGACGCTGACCTGCACTATGACGACGGGCACCTCGACCACGCCGTCGACGACCTGCACCTCGACGTTGGCACACTTTTTGAAACACTGGGCGCGAAGAGGTCGCCCCGGGGATTGATTGGGGCCTGATCCGGGTCGGGACTTCGGGGCGCCCGGTTCGAGGTCCGAGGTTCGAGGCACAATGCACAATTGTTCGGCCAGAGGCCCAACGAGGCGCCGGGCTGTGGTGTTGCATCAGTTGCGGAGCGGCGCGGAGCGTGAGGAGACATGCGGGGACTAATCTGGACGAGGACTCCTGACGAGCGTGAGTGTGTGTGTGAGTCTGTGTCCGTGTGCCTGTGTGTGTGTCTGTGTGTGCGTATTGTTATGCAGTCCAGATCCTCCCTGCCCGCTGGTCTCTTTTTCTAGACCGCACGGGTTGAGCAAAAATTCGTTACGCGACGAATACAAAGTGTCCGAAACAAACGCCACTTTAGGGGGAAAACCGGGGCGGGATTTCTATCTCTGTCTCTCTCTCTCGCCGCGCACGTGACGACCACTATGATGCAGCCCACCCGAGTCGTCGTCGTCGTCGTCATCGTTGACTCTCTCGGCGCGTTACCTGTCTTTTAAAAAACCATACGCGGCGCGGGTTGAACACACACCACACACACACACACACACACACACACACACACCACACACACACGTCATACACACTCACAAACAAACTCGTGCGTCCCCGGAATGCGTTCCACTAGTGAGCCAACCGAACGACATGACGAAAACTTAAGAGGCCGTAACGCGGCGCAGTGCTCTGTGCACTGTATAGTGGCGCGGACAGCGGGGACAGTGGCACGGCAGCAACCCCGGCCGGCCCGATGATGGACGGGGCACTTTGAGGGCCTGCAGCGGGAGGCGGTGCGCGCGCGGCGGTAACAAACCCCGTCCCCGCCGTCAGGCGCCGTCAGGGTCCACGCGTGACCGATGTAGCCAAACGGAGCCAACGACTGGTTAACGGCTGGCCTAATGGCTAATAGTGCCTCGGAGCATCCAGCATCCACCACCAGCGTCCAGGCCTCGATGGCGTTGCCTGGCGTTGACGGGGCCGAGCCAGCCGCAGCGCCAAGGCGCCGAGTTGCGTCTAGCGTGCGTCTAGAGGGGCATATCTTTTCCCTCCGAGGCGCGTGCGTGCGTGTGTGTGCGTGTGCGTGCATGTGTGTGTTTGTGATTTTGTTATGTATGTGTGTGTGTGTGTGTGTGTGTGGCTGTGGCTGTCTTTGTTCCAGCCCGTTTTTCATTTCGCGCCCTGGCCTGCCCCAGCCCCGGCCCTGGGCCGTGCATTTAGTGCTGCGGCGACCGCGGAATCCGGTTCGTTTGCCGCCTTTCCTCCATTCCGCCATTCCCAGGGCCCGCTTCGCCTGCTTCGCCCGCTATACTCGAAATATATGGCGGCGGTCCGCCGCGGCAAATCACGCCCCTAATGACCCCGGCGTCGGATTTACAGCGCCGCTCTTGCCGCTTGCACAACGCCCTCGGCCCTCAAGGCCGCGCGGTGCGAGGAGGGCGAGGCAGGTGGAATTTGGGCCTTTTAGCGGATTTACCGGCTCTAGACGCGTTTTGAGCTACAGAGTCGCTAAGCAGGGCTCGAAACAAGCGTGTGACCCCACCAATGGAATCCCCGTTCGGAGAGCAATCCATTGGTGGGGTCACACGTTCGGTTCGAGTCCCATTTAGCGACTCTGAAGCTCAAAACGCGTCCGGGATTTTGACCGCACCAATGGAATGCTCACCGAACGGGGAATCCATTGGTGGGGTCACACGCTCGGTTTGAGTCCCTTTTAGCGACTCTGGAGCTCAAAACGCGTCCGGGATTTTGACCGCCTCCACCGGTCTTCTAGCCCACTGTGCGACTGGACGCTGTCACCCCTCCGTCGAGGTGCAACTGACGACACTGTTTCCTGCTTTCTGTCCCGCAGGACGTGCGATGGCCGCTCCTCGTGCGAGACCCCCAAGGGCCGCGGGCGCGCGGCCGCCTCCCGCGTCGGCGACGACCTGGACTGGCGGGAGCGGAACTGCTTCTGCGACGCGCTGTGCGCGCAGTACGGCGACTGCTGCGTGGACTCGCCGCACTACGCGGCCGCGCAGCAGCGCCGCTCCGGCGCCGTGTTCTCCTGCGTGGACCTGCGCCAGTTCGGCGGCATCTACATGAAGTCCTCGTGCCCGCCGGGCTGGGAGGACGCCGACGTCCGGAAGAACTGCGAGGTGAGTGTCTGGCTGCCTTCGGGAGGCGCTCAGTGGCGGTCAAAACCCCGGACGCGTTTTGAGGTCCAGAGTCGCGAAAAGGGACTCGAATGGAACGTGCGACCCCACCAATGGATTGCCCTCCGAACGAGGAATCCATTGGTGGGGTCACACGTTTGGTTCGAGCATTGTTTAGTGACTCTGGAACGCAAAACGCGGATAGAGTTTTGGCCGCCGGCGCTGGTCGTCTGGCCCACTGTGAGCCACCGGACGAGCAAGGGGAACGGCTAACGCTGCACTGTGCTTGCTTGTGCTGCAGATGGGCGACGACCAGGCCGACCCGGTGAGCAGCATGCCGGTGACGTCACACTCCTCCGGCTTCACGTACCGCAACGCCTTCTGCGCGCTGTGCCACGGCGACATGGACGGCACCAAGGGCCGCGTCGACGTCTGGAACCCCCGCCTCGAGTGCCCCAGCGTCTACAAGGCCTCCGTGTGAGTAGGCGGTGGACGGCGCGCTGCACAGTGGACCAGAAGACCGGCGGAGGCGGCCAAAACTCCCAGACGCGTTTTGAGCTCCAGAGTCTCTAAATGGGACTCGAAGTGAACGTGTGGCCCCACCAATGGATTGCTCTCCGAATGAGGAATCCATAGGTGGGGTCACACGTTCGGTTCGAGTCCTGTTTAACCCTTCCGGAGCTCAAAACGCGTCTAGTGTTTTGGCCGCCCCCACCAGTCTTCTGGCCCACTGTGCGCTGTGCTGTTGTTTATTGTTGTTGTTGAACCGTCGCGTTATTGCTGTTGTTGTTGTCGGCAGGGATGACTACTCCCGCGGGCTGGAGTGGCACGCGGACATCAAGTCGTGGGTCATGGCGGTGCCCGTGCGCACGCCGCGCACCGCCGCCAACGCCTCCACCAACTCGTCCTCCACCACCAGCGCCACGACGCACGCGCACGCCATGGCGCACGCGGGGCCGGAGGGCAACGCCACGCACCACTTCCACGTGTGCCACGTGGACCCCGTGCTGCCGGACACGTCGGAGCACCTGGTGCGCCGCTGTCAGGCCGACACGGTGCGGGCGTGCGCGCCCAACTGGACCAACCAGGAGGTGAGTGAGAGGAGCGACCGTCCGGTGCTACACTACTGTAAAACCAAACGTGGACAACTCCACATTTGAAATGCGGAGGAGTGGAATTTTCAGTCTCCACACTTGGAAGTGCAGAGTTTGCAGTCTCCACACTTCAAACGTGGAGTTGTCCACGTTTGCACCATGCAAAGAGATAGGGGCTCTGTGAGCTACTCCACACTATTCCACACTTGAAGTGTGGAGGCCTGCGTAGTACTCTGCACTTCCAAGTGTGGAGACTTACGCCGCACTAGGAAGTGTGGACTTGTCCACGTTTGGTTTCACAGTGTACACACCTTAAAGTGGAAAAAGAAATAATTTGTTTATAAGATTGACTTTTTGGAAGGGATGATTTGGGGGTCAGAAATACTTATGATGGTAAGCGATTGGCTCAAAGCAGGCGCACAGTGGGCCAGCGCGGTCGGCCCGAACTCTAGACGCGTTTTGAGCTCCGGAGTCGCTAAATGGGACTCGAACCGAACGTGTGACCCCACCAATGGATTCCTCGCTCGGAGAGCAATCCATTGGTGGGGTCACACGATCGGTTTGAGTCCCATTTAGCGACTCTGGAGCTCAAAACGCGTCCAGAGTTTTGGCCCGCCTGCGCCGGTCTTCTGGCCCACTGTGCGGCGGCAGGAGTGCCGCCTGACGCCCAGCCTTGGCGGGCTAAGAGCGCTGCCAATCTGGCCGGCCAAACGAGCCTCAGCAGCCTTTGCCTGCCTTGCCTGCACGCGGCGAGGCAACCAGTAACTAGTCTCCATCGGGGCGTATTCATCGTCCGCACACATTAGACCTTTGAATAGCAGAGGCAAGGCGGCCGCTTCCGAACGGTGCCTTCGTCGCTCCGTCTCTCTCGCTCTCGCGGGGCTTCCCCTAAGGGTGCGAGAGAGACAGAGCGACGCAACGCTTGGCGGTATCCGGCGGTGAGGTCCCGCCCCGCCCCTCTCCGGGACAGATGCCTATCGGCGCCATTCTGCGCGCAGGCTGCAGGCAGCGTGCAAGCGGTGGCGTACGCACTGCCCGCCCCGCCCCGCCCCGCCCCGTGGGACCTGTTCTCATAATTACCGTTATGACAGCGTGATTACGTCTCATTGCACGCTGGCAAAGGTGGGAAGGGGAGGGGGAGGCTTCGGTTCAGTAGGGCGGCCTGGAGACACACTGAGCGGCAGTAAACAAGTACCGTCGCGTCCTCCAGCAGGCCGATTCCGAGAGCCTTCGCTCTGTCTCTCTCTCTCTCTCTCTCTCTCTCTCTCTCTCTCTCTCTCTCTCTCTCTCTCTCTCTCTCTCTCTCTCTCTCTCTCTCTCTCTCTCTCTCTCACCTAAACGGGACGCTCCGTGAGTGTGAGAGAGACAGAGCGACGAAAGGGCTCTGTGAGTCCGAGTCCTGCCGGAGCCGAGTGACCCAGTGAAAGTGGTGCAGCAGACTGATTCCGAGAGTCGTTCTCGTCGCTCTGTCTCTCTCGCACACGACGGGTCGCCCCATGAGTGCGAGAGAGACAGAGCGACGGAAACGACTCTCGGAATCAGTCTAACTGCAGGCCACCGTTGAGATCACCGCTGCCGGCCGAGCGCCTGCCAAGTCGGGGGTAGGCAAGCCCGGCTAGCACGGGTGTAAAGCGTGGGGCTCGGTGGCCTACCCGCCATTACCATTACCACTACGGGCTAGACCACACATGATCGTATGCCGTTTCGGGTCCGACACAAGCTCGCCTGCACTGCGAAACGAGACGTGGCCGTCCTTACTAGGGTGACTCGTTATACCGGCCGAGGCGAACCTCAAGCGGCTCGAAGCTCCCACACCCCTGTCCGTCCGTCCGTTCACCTGTTTGTCTGTCTGTCTGTCTGTCTGTCTGTCTGTCTGTCTGTCTGTCTGTCTGTCTGTCTGTCTGTCTGTCTGTCTGTCTGTCTGTCTGTTTGTCTACCAGTCTTTCTGTCCGCCTGCGAAGTCGGGGGTAGGCAAGCCCGGCTAGCACGGCTGCGTCGCGTGGGGGTCGGTGGCCTACCCGCCATTACCATTAAGGGCTAGACCACACATGATCGTGCACTCGTCCCTGTCAGTCCGTATGACTATCTGCCTGCCCGCTTGGCTTGACCGACCGCTCGTGTGCCCCGCAGGTCCGGTCCCGCTGCGAGGCGTACACGGCTTACGTGTACCTGGACAAGACGCCGTACCGCAACGCCCACTGCGCCATCTGCAACAACATCGGGCTGCACTTCCTGCAGTGCCAGAAGGCGCCGACGCGGTCCTTCCACAACAAGGAGTTCAGCCCCACCGCCTTCGCCGTGCTCTTCGACCTCAACGACAGCGACGGCATCAACGTCGGCGTGGTGCGTCTCTCGGATTTTCACAGTGTAATTCCGACGCGCCGTGGGCCAGAAGACCGGCGCAGGCGGTCAAAACACAAGACGCGTTTTGAGCTCCAGAGTCGCTAAATGGGACTCGAACTGAACGTGTGACCCCACCAATGGATTCCCCGTTCGGAGAGCAATCCATTGGTGGGGTCACACGTTCGATTCGAGTCCCATTTAGCGACTCTGGAGCTCAAAACGGGTCCGGGATTTCGGCCGCCTCCACCGGTCTTCTGGCCCACTGTGGCGTGCCTGACTGACCGTCGCTCCCCCCAGGTGACGGCGTGCCCCAGCTCGCAGCTGTACGACCCCTTCTTCCGCATGTGTCGGTCCGTGCTGTGCCCGGCGTCCGGGCCCTTAGTGACCGCCATGTCCGCCAACGGCAACTGCGTCAACGGCACCAGGCCGTCGCACCTGGTGCCCGCCAGGCCCATCCCGGTCACCATCAACGGGGACAGCACCACGCCGCGCGGCGACCGCGACCACTACCAGCACGACAACGTGCACCAGGAACGCTCGTTCGACAGCTGCCCCAAGTTCCTGCTGGAGCCGTTCGAGTTCGAGTTGTCGGCCGACCGGCAGAACGCCACGGTCCTGGCGTACCGCAGGACGTTCCAGCGCGGCGAGTTCCGCGTCACGGAGGACGGCAAGCTGGAGATCTGCATCGTCGAAGGGCCCCAGCTCGTCGACAAGTTCGGCCCGTACATGGGGTGCGTCATCAGCAATCCCTCGGCTCGCTCGGCGCGCAGTGGGCCAGAAGACCGGTGGAGGCAGCCCAAACTCTAGACGCGTTTTGAGCTCCAGAGTCGCTAAATGGGACTCGAACCGAACGTGTGACCCGAACAATGGATTGCTCTCCGAGCGAAGAATCCATTGGTGGGGTCACACGTGCGACTTGAGTCCCATTCAGCGACTCTGGAGCTCAAATCCCGGACGGCTTTTGAGCTCCGGAGTCGCCAAAGGGCACTAGAATGGAGCGCGTGAACCCACCAATGGATTCCTCGTTCGGAGAGCAATCCATTGGTGGGGTCGCACGTTCGTTTCGAGTCCCATTTAGTGACTCTGGAGCTCAAAACGCGTCTAGAATTTTGGACGCCCCCACCGGTCTTCTGGCCCACTGTGCGGCGGGGCGGGAGCTTCGCACGTCGCGGAGCTCTCGGCTCCATCAGAGTTCCATCCAAGGTGCCACCCCCTATGTCGCTAGGGTTGCCAACATCAGCCTGCGCACCAGGCACCGTCTGGAGAGCAAAGTGGGCCCATCGCCAAGTGGGCAGGCTGAGGTTGGCAACCCTATGCGCCGGCTTGCGCGGCTTGCTGACAGTGTGCCTCGCAGGTATGTGACGCTGGTGGGGCTGGGCGTGTCCATCGTGTTCCTGCTGCTGCACCTGCTGGCCTTCGCCCTGGTGCCCGAGCTGAGGAACCTGTCGGGCAAGAACCTGGCCTCGCTGTGCGTGTCGCTGCTCGTCGCCTACGTCTCCTTCATCGCCGGCCAGCTCATGGGCCCCGAGAACGGCGCCGGCTGCCTGGTCGCCGCCGTGCTCACGTTCTACAGGTGCGTCTGCGCCTCACCGTTCAGCACCCCGCGCGCCGCACAGTGGGCCAGAAGACCGGCGGGGGCGGACAAAACTCTAGACGCGTTTTGGGATCCAGAGTCGCTAAATGGGACTCGAACCGAACGTGTGACCCCACCAATGGATTCCTCGTTTGGAGAGCAATCCATTGTTGGGGTCACATGGTCGGTTGGAACCCCATTCAGCAACTTTGGAGCTCAAAACGCGTCCAGATTTTTGGCCGCCCCACCGGTCTTCTGGCCCACTGTGCGGCGGTGGCGCAGGCGGTACTAACCCTCTCGCGTCGCTGCTCTCTTCCAGCTTCCTGGCCTCCTTCTCCTGGATGCTGACCATGGCGCTGGACGTGTGGCGCACGCTGCGCCTCGCCACGTGCGAGCTGCGCGTGTCCGCCGGCAAGCAGTGGCGCAAGTTCGTGCTGTACTCGGTGTGGACCTGGCTCATGCCCGCCGCCATCGTGTGCGCCTCCCTCTTCACCGACGCCGCAGCGCCGGGCACCGTCGACGACCAGTACCGACCAGGGTGAGGAGAGGCTTCGACTCCCGGGGGCACAGTGGGCCAGAAGCCCGGTGCAGGTGGTCAAAATTCCGGACACGTTTTGAGCTCCAGGGTCGCGAAGTGGGACTCGAACCAAACGTGTGACCCCCACCAATGGATTGCTCTCCGAACGAGCAATCCATTGGTGGGGTCACACGCTAGGTTGGAGTTCCATTCAGCAACTCTGGATCCCAAAACGCGTCTAGAGTTTTGGCTGCTTCACCGGTCATCTGGCGCACTGCGCGGCGGTGCGTTCTTCCCTTCGTGCGCCTTGTCTCAACAGTGTTCCGACTGCCGCCAGGTTCGGGCTGCGCTCGTGCTGGTTCGGCTCCCGCAAGGCCCTGCTCGTGTTCTTCGCCGCGCCGCTGGCCGTCATCATGGCGCTCAACGTGCTCCTCTTCGCCTCCTCCGCGCTCATGATCGTGCGCACGGCGCCCGCCCTGCGCTACGCGCCGCCACCGCCCGGCGGCACCTCCGGCACGCGCCGCGACTTCCGGCTGTACTTCCGGCTCGCCATCGTCATGGGGCTGACCTGGGTCGTGGGGCTCATCGCGGGCACCCTGGACATCGACGCCCTCTGGTGAGTCTGCTGCATCATCTCAGATGAAACGCCCCGGTGTGGTGATACTCCGCGCCCTCGTGACTCTACGCTGAGCGTGTAAGAAGTCCCTTGCGCGCGGAGTATCGCTCGGAGTGACAGTACTCGGCGCACAATGGGCCGACCAGTGGAGGCGGTCAAAACTATAGACGTGTTTTGAGTTCCAGAGCCGCTAAATGGGACTCGAACCGAACGTGTGACCCCACCAATGGATTGCTCTCCGAACGAGGAATCCATTGGTGGGGTCACACGTCCGTTTCGAGCCCCGTTTAGCGACTCTGGAGCTCAAAACGCGTCTAGAGTTTTGGTCGCCGTCACCGGTCTTCCGGCCCACTGTGCGGCGCTGCAGGCTGATTCCCAGTGCTGGGGCCCGTCGGTCTGTCTCTCTCGCACGCAGGTGCAAGGCCACATGAGTGCGAGGGACCGCTGCTTGTTGGCTTGGCGTGGCGGAGTCAAGACGTCCTTTCGTTGTCCCCAGGTACGCGTTCGTGGCGCTCAACACGCTGCAGGGGCTGTTCATCTTCCTGGCCTTCACGTGCACCGAGAAGGTGGTGCGCGGGCTGGGCGAGGCGCTGCCCTGCGCGTGCCTGGCCGCGCTGTGCCGCGTCATGGGCCGCGCCAAGCGCGGGCTGACGGGCTCCTCCGAGAAGGGCGTCATCCGGCCGCCCAGCTTCTCGTGGTCCGGCTCCGGCGGCTCGGGCGCGTCCAACGACTCGACCCACAAGAGCGCCCTGGGCTCGTCGTCCGAGTCGTCCAGCCCCAGTCACCACGGCCTGCACGCCACCAACGGCGTCAACGGCCACAACGGCCAGAGCCTCTCCAAAGGCCACGGCAACGGCCACGGCAACGGCCTCAACGGCCACGGCCACAACGGCCACGCCCTCAACGGCCTCAACTCGGTGCGCCACGCCGGCCACCGGCACCACCACGCCACGTCCGACACCTTGTACTAGGTCCCGGACGACAAGGCGAGGCGAGGCCCCTTCATGCCTCTTGCCCTTGCTTGGCTCCTCCAAGAGTCCGGCCTGTCTGGCTCCTCCAAGAGTCCGGCCTGTCTGGCTCCTCCAAGAGTCCGGCCTGTCTGGCTCCTCCAAGAGTCTGGCCTCGTCTGGCTCCTCCAAGAGTCTGGCCTCGTCTGGCTCCTCCTGGAGAGTCCAGCCTGCCTGGCCTGCCCCCGTCGCCTCGCCAGAGTCGCCAGCCCGCCAGGGGCCTCTACCGCCCTCGCCAGCAGTGCAACAGACACAGACTGATACGCATTCCGGAGAGACGCGGGTAGTTCTCGCGGCGGAGGGGTGCCACCCCACTAGTATTGTCACAAGGTGTGCCGCTGTCTGTGAGTGCGTGTGCTGCATGGCCACGCATGGCCCTCCCCGACACGGCTCCAACCAAACCTCAAGTTTCGCGCTAACAGCAGCCAACGGCAACAGGTACCTGCAGGTGTTTGCAAGGAAAATGGTCCGACCCAGTCTACGCCTTCTTTGCCGCTCATCAATGAACAAGTCACAAGTTACCATTAGAGGAGGGCTGCAAGCCAAGTGGACGAAGCCACAGAGCTCTCATTGCTGCTCATGTTACAAGATGATGATCTGCTCAAAACTGTGTAGATAACTTATGTAAGTAGTTTTAGACACTGCAAAATAGACACGAAAACTTCGTGAGGGTAGGGGCCACCCATAAAGTGCGTCCAGTACTTTTCGGTCCACAAACCCCTTCCCCCATTGTTTACGATTGTTGCCTACCTTCCCCATGATAGGCTATCCGTTTTGGTAGACCTCCCCCCCCCCCATTTTTAAACATGGACTCACTTTTCGGATGGCCCCATAGTCGTTTCAACGGCTTCACATCGCTGGTGTGATGTATTGATTTCTTTAATAGGTATTTATCAGTTGAAATAAGAAACTACGACAAAACATACCCGACAATACTCCACGCTCGCGAGCAGCTTTAAGGGTGTCTTTGTGCGTGGGTCATTGACGGGTTCATTTCTCTTTTCCTGATAGTTATATTTTTCACTTTCAATTCCCAATCGTGCATGTTGTATACAATTGTCTTCTCATTCTTTAATTTCAATTTGTTTCATAACAACAACAGAAAAGAGTTGCTGTATGACGCAAATTTTGTGAAGGTTTATGTTCTCTTTTTTTTTTAGATGAAGTTCGAATTTGCACTATTTAATCTCACTTGATTCAAGAAAAGAATTCCATTTAAGACCATAACAAATTATTTTGTGAATTTATGGCATTTATAGAATAAGCAGTGCCATGAACAAAATCTGTTCCTATATGCAAAATATTTTATTGCAACATATACTATATGTTAAAAGTTACATTCTTGTAAAAAAAAAAGTTTTGTTAATGAAGTAACTAATATAAATCATGGCCATAGATTGGAATAAAACTGTGACGTTTTTTAGCTGCGTTTTTCAACTAAGTCCTGTTGAGTCCAATCACATGAAGATCACTGCTTACTGTGTTTGAGATGCTCCGGCCGAACATTCTCTCGCGCGGGCAGAGTCTCTCGCCGCTTTGGCTAGTCTGTCAGCCTGGGTTCGTGTTCCAGGGGGGAAACTATTTTGTGGCTCAGTGACCAGAGGTGCCCGCCGCGATGGGAGGGACTGGGGGGTTCGGATCTCACGCTCACGAAGAACAGCATCTTCCTCAGCCAGACCAGACGACAGAACCATCAATCTAAGATTGATCGCTGCATTTGCCAGCGGTTGGGTGGCTGGGATGGTAGAGTAGAGAGGTCGCCGGCGGAAGGAAGTCCTGGGTTCGACTCCCAGGCGAGTGTATCTTTTCCAGTTTACTTCTCAAACCCGGTACCATCACTCTAAGATTGATTACGTCACCTGGGAATGGCTGGGTGGCCGAGATGGTAAAGGAGACGGCTGGCGGGACAGGGTTCTGGGTTCGACTCCCACGTGGGCGAATCTTTTCCTCTGTTTACTTGAGGACACCGGAAGGATCAAAATTTCAAAATGACCCAAATTAGAGTATGTTGAGCTAGAATCTGAAAAGGTTTTCTTTAGGCACAGGTAGGAATTTTTTTTAAATAACAAAACAATGTTTTAAAATGCCAAGAAAACAGTCAACTTTTAACAAAAATTTATTTCTTTCGAAACACTACTGCATAGAAACTGAAAAGTGATATGTTAACTAACAGAAATTGCGAGGGAACATGCACACAGTGTTACATGACTAATTTAAAGGAGTAGAGCTCAATCACACACCAGATAAAAAGATTTCACAAGTATAAAACATTTCAAAAAGTAGATTACAAGATTAAGTACAGTAGAAATCAAAGTGATTAGATTCTAGATGATGCTTGTTTATCCTTCACCAATTTTCATGATACATAATAGACCTACAAATTCATACGAGTCTTAATCGATACAACCAAGAACTTTCTTTCACCAAGAAAAATTTTGTTTGGGTTCAAAACGTTTGATTTGAGTTGGTACTGCGTTGGTAAGTGGTACATTAGGTAAGTGGCACGTTCACGCATGAATAACTAGAAATTTCTACAGCAAAATATCACTTTTAAGTCACACAGGAAAAGTAATTGGACAATTGTACTATAACAGGGAGGAATAGTTGACAATATATCACACCACATGCTAAATGACATTTCTAAATGATCGTGATCATTATGAAGAATTGTCCTGGCTAGTCCTGGCTGGGCAGGCTTAACATCTGTAGTTTGCACTGAATTTAATCAGATGGTCAGTACAATAAATATTCTTAGCAGCAATAACAATACAACTCAGAGGGCTTTATTAAATAAAGCACAACCTTTTTCTTAAAATTATGTGAACAAAAAATGTGATCTAGACTCTCTTGGACAGCTATACACACGTATACAAAATATAATTTAGATGGTACATACACATCAAACATTTCATACCCTGCTTAAGAGGGTAGAGAGACAAAAAAAAACATAAAACAAATAAAAAAAGTTGATAAATTTTTTTAAAAAAAGTATAAATGCATTTAAATAACAACAGTTTGATAACCATCTTTCGTAGTAAAAACCCGAACAACCACATGATTGTGTTTTCTCTAAGTCAGATGAGAATCATGGTACAGCAGAGTGACGAATAAATATGGATGACAATTTCTACTTGCAAATAACAACATGCACATCTAGGGGAACTTTTATCCTCTCTAGACAAAATTACAGGACGGCTGATATTTTAAGTCGACTGGAGCTTTATGCCACATGAAAAAATATCAATGTAATATTTAATAGACAATTTATAACAACAAATAAATAATTTACATTCCTGTCAGGTACAATTTTAGGCCTTTGCATGGCTAAGGAATTTTTAACATCTTCCCATTTCAAGGGATATAAAGAACATATCAAATCAAGAAAACAAAGCACTTCTGATCATTTAGGACAGTATACTAAAATTAATATAATTAATGCTGAACTGGAATGTAACATTATTGCAGAGTAAAGCACCTTTATCATAAAACTTATCAAAGAGTTCAATAATTTAAAGAGAGATTGATGTAAACAAATGGACTTATGGTATTGCCTCACACATGAAACAAATCATTTCTCACAGTACTACAGAATTTCAAAATTCAACTAATGCTGAACAAGAATCATCTATATTACAAGTGATTTTTCTGCGACTCAACCCACTTGTAGGAGCCATAGTATTTGAATCCATGCCGCTTCACCATCTCATCAGCCTCCTTAGGACCACGACTTCCATACCTGAAACAAAGAAAGGCCACAATATAAATTTATTCAGAGGCATGGGTGCAATGATTACAAGGATCTCAATACTTACATGTATGGAATAGAAGGAGCATTGTGAGTTTCGATTTGCTTCAAGAGGGGAGTGAAAATACGCCAGGCTTCTGAGAGCTCATCAGAGCGGACAAAGTGCATTTGAGAGCCACAGAAAACATCAAGAATCAGACGTTCATAAGCGTCAGGCATTTTCACAGACTAAAGGAAATGAGAGAAAAAACATTAGTGCCATGCACAACATCAATAAGAAGAAATTCTCTCAAATCAAACTGCAAGCTATCTTTCACCTTGTATCTGCTGTTGTAACTTAAATCAAGTTCAGTTTCCTCCATTTCAAAGTTCATGCCTGGTGTCTTAGTCATAAGCTTGATATAAACAGCCTCTCCTGGCTGTACTCGGATGACCATTTCATTACGTTTTGCTTGACCATTGAAAATATCTCCAGGCACATCTCGGTATTGTACTCGTACTTCTGCTTTCCTTTCATTCAAAGCTGTAAAGAAGAAACCCCCAAAAACATGAGATGATAGAGATTTAGAGCAAGGCAAAATGTATCAATAAGATGAGACATGCAACAAACCTTTTCCACAACGAAGAATGAAGGGGACTCCATCCCAACGTTCATTGTTGATGTAAAGGACTGCAAGAGCAAAGGTAGGTGTGGATGAACCTTCAGGTACAGTTTTGTCGTCTAAATAGCCCAATCGGGAGTCTTCATCTTTTCCATTTGGGTTTGCAACATACTGTCCAAGTACTACATCATCAACACCAAGCTCTTTGATGCACCTCAGAACTTTTACCTGTAATGTAAACATATTTTGTAAATTAGTCTCAAAAATGTCTCATGTGTTAAGATACACTGTCAATGATAAAAGATTTTCAGTACCTTTTCATTTCGAATGTCATCAGGATGAAGAGAGGCAGGCTTTTCCATTGCTGTCAAACACAGAATCTGGAGAAGATGGTTCTGCATTACATCACGAATGATACCGAATTCATCAAAATATCCACCACGGCCCTGAGTTCCAAACGGTTCCTTAAACGTTATCTGGACACAAGCCACACACTCACGATTCCAAGTGGGACTGAAAATTCTGTTGCCAAACCTGAGAAGGGGTTGAGAGCAAAAGAGAACAACAATTAAAATTATGGCTTACATAACATAAACTAAAAGGGAAAATTGGCTCAAACCCGTACCTCAAGCTCATTAGGTTCTGTACCATCTCTTTGCCAAGATAATGATCAATACGATAGATTTGTTCTTCTTTGAACAGAGATGCAAGATGATCTGAAAGACGCTGAGAGCTCTCACTGTCTTTACCAAATGGCTTTTCAATAATAACTCGTGTCCAGCCCCTAGAATTAAATATTTGCTATGTTACACTCCTTTTATAGGAAAAAAATGAAGCATCAGTAAAAGATACAGGGTAGCTGTGTTCTCACTTTTCTCCCATGCATGTATTGCGAATGTGAACTGTCACAGGCTCAAACACTGAGGGAGGCAGAGCCAGATAAAAGAGCCGATTTGCTGATTTGGAAGGCCCCTCAGCCTTGCAGAGTTCCTGGTTGAGCATCTCAAAATCTTGACGTTTGTCATAACTACCAGCAAAGTATTTGTTTGCGGCCCAAAACTCTTCATATCGCTCTTCCTCATCCGGCTTCACCTGCAAAATAAGTAAGAGAATTTATTTAAGTAATCATGATAAATGAAAAGGAGTTATAACCTTCTACTCTTTAAACATTGTGACCTGAAGTAATTTTAGATGTAACGGGACAATTGAATAAGGCGCAAATTTTAAACTATGAGTGGAAGCAATCTGTATACCTTCATGTACTGATGGCATTTTTCACGGACTTCCTCGATGGTAAGTTTGGAGCGAGCATATCCATAAAAGATGGTGTTGGCGGGGAGCAGACTGTCCCTAAAGAGCCACCACAAAGTGGGCAAAATCTTCTTCTTGGCTAGGTCTCCCTATGAATAGGAAAAACAAAGAAAACACATTGAATAAACAAAAAACTACATACAGGTCCAGGCTTAAAATTTCGTTAACTTCAGGTGTTTTACACTTACAGAAGCACCAAGAGTGACGAAAATGTGTGGTACGTTGCCTTCAAAGTTCTTTCCCTCAGAGGCCATGTTTGCTGACTTGAGAGAGCGGCGCAAGAGCACCAAGCTCTCCTCACAGCCTCGTTCGTCTGCAACAGTAAGAAAGCAATCTTTAGCACACTTCATTGAGAATGAATGAGATGTCCCATTGTCACCAACAGGTGCCTTCAATTCCAAATTTCAGTCGTGAATAAGGAACCAACAAATTTAATGCAAGTCATGGTGACAGAGGACATGTTCATCCTAGTTTCAGGCGGACAGTCTCCTTCAGACTGGAAAGAGTAAATAGGCGTTGTTGACAGCTACTGATGCTTCTGCTAGACCCAGGTGTATCTAGCTCCTGCTTCCTCACCATCGTCGGACATGGTGAGCGGAAGGGAAGGTCCTGCTACGGAGGGAAGCGGGTTGCGAGCGATAAGCCTTCCAATCGGCACGGGTTGCCGGACTCCGCAGCGGACGCGGCCGGACTGTGGCCGTAATACTTAAATTAGAATTTGACGTGGGCTGCTTCATGCCCGTATCAGCTGATTGGGGCCTTCTTGCTTTTACCCTGGCGGAGCGCGATGACTGGCCAGAGGATGCGTTGCGCGTTGCGGCCAGCATCTTACGCCGCCACCCCCGTCTACACCGTGAGCGTGCCCGACCATGTTGAGGCCCGACGGCCCGGCCCTGCAGACTGATTCCGAGAGTCCTTTTCGTCGCCCTGTCTCTCTCGCACTCATGGGGCGTCCTGTATGAGTGCGAGAGAGACAGAGCCACAAAACGAATCTCAGTCTACTGAATGGATGGACTCTCATTCGCATTTCTCCGCGGCTCGCGCGCTCGTTTAGAGTTTTTGTTTTCATTCGGTCTTTGTCCAGCCAGTAGACTGGTTCCGAGAGTCGTTTCCGTCGCTCTGTCTCTCTCGCACCTTGACGGGTCACCCCATGAGTGCGAGAGAGACAGAGCGACGAAAACGACTCTCCCGAATCCGTCTGCAGTGTGACGGCACGCATCACGTCCCCCGACGGCAGCAGACTGATTCCGAGAGTCGTTTTCGTCGCGCTGTCTCTCTCGCACTTATGGGGCGCCCCCCGCAGATGCGAGAGAGACAGAGCGACGAAAACGACTCTCGGAATCAGTCTGCAGAGGGAGGCGGGGAAGCACGAGGGATGGGGTGCGGGACAAAGGGTTGAGAGAGACGGCAGGAGGGGGAAGGGGGCGTCGTGGAGCCGGTACTTCAAGCTTCCACTTACAGTGCTGTGCCTCTGAGAGAGAGGCTCGACTCTGGTGGAGGGTTGGATATCCATCCACCAGGGATGGCCCAAAGTGGGTGCCAGGGGTCGTGAACTCTCCCTCCCCCCGCCCCGCAGGTAGGTGCCTACAGTCGACTGATTCCGAGGGCCGCCTTCGTCGCTCTGTCTCTCTCGCACCTATAAGGGACGCCCCACGAGTGCGAGAGAGACAGAGCGACGAAGGCGGCCCTCGGAATCAGTCGACAGGTCGGCGTGCTGACGAACTTCCCTCGCGATGGTAATGCCAACGCCGAGTGACCCGCTTCCCTTGGCGAGCCGAGGGCGCGCGGCGAGCACGCGGCAGGCCGTTGACGCAGGCCGGGCCCTTGCTTCGCCTCGCCCGCAGACTGATTCCGAGAGTCGTTTTCGTCGCTCTGTCTCTCTCGCACCTATGCGGGATGCCCCTTGAGCGCGAGAGAGACAGAGCGACGAAAACGACTCTCGGAATCGGCCTGCTGCTTGCCCGTCCGCCGTGCACGCCCTTCGACTTGGACTTCGGCGGGGGGCGTTTTGGGCGCGTAGCAGGTGGCCCCATCCACGCCCCACTCAATGACGGCCTAGAGGGCCCCGAGGGCCCCACGTGGGGCCTGCATGGACAGCATCGATCGTCGATGGTCGACAAAGAGGTGACCGCACTGCAGGCACGGCGGCCTACGGGCCGCAGGAGACCGGTGGGGGCGGCCAAAATCCTAGACGCGTTTTGAGCTCCGGAGTCGCTGAACGGGACTCGAACCGAGCGTGTGACCCCACCAATGGATTCCTCGTTCGGAGAGCAATCCATTGGTGGGGTCACACGTTCGGTTCGAGTCCCATTCATCGACTGTGGAGCAGAAAACGCGTCTCTACCGCGGGTCTTCCGCCCCACTGTGCGTGGCCTCAGAATTTTGGTGAGATGGTTTAAAAGGGTGCGTTTAGACCACTTACACGGGCAGAGTAGGCTTTTTGCCTTCCTTTGACGCGGCTTATCTAATTACCCAAGGGGAGGGGGTAAACTGCCCCCAGTCGCACCCGCACCGTTAAACGGGATGGGCAAGGAATCGTGACACTGCTTTGGCCTCGTCACGCCAGCAAGCCGCAGGCCTCAGTGCCCGCGGCTACTTTCGGACATCTTCGGCTACCTACGCGCACCGTCGACCACGTTCGGCTCGTTCGGCTGGGCGACCGGGTGTCGTCCGAACCCCATTTCCGGCACGTGGTGGTCACGCGGTCACGCGACGTGGCCGCGGTCCGCGTCCGCCCGCCCCGGGGAAGACCTGCCCTGCCGCCATTCGCCCGCGGCCCGCCCACCGCGGGAACATTCCGTCCCGCGGCCAGGACTCCGCGTGGCCGATCCCGGCCGGCCCCAACCAGAAAGCCAGGCAGCCAGCAGACCGATTCCGAGAGTCGTTTTCGTCGCTCTGTCTCGCTCGCACTCATGCGGCGTCCCGTATAGTTGCGAGAGAGACAGAGCGACGAAAACGACTCTCGGAATCAGTCCGCTGGCAAGCCAGAGGAGGGGGCATTTTTGCCCATTATGCAGGCAGTGCATTCGGACTCGTGGCCCCCTGACCCCTTCCCCCTCCACCCCCGCCTGGTGCGGCTTGGCGCCACTGACCTACCGGTGAGTACGGAGAGGCTCCATTAGCACCGGCCGGCCCCACCGGGCCCCCTTCGGCCCCCTAGCTCCTCTGGGACTTCGATTTCGTATTCCTACGAAAGCGCTCGCTACTCCGCGCACTTGTGTTTCCACGCCACTGTTCCGGCCGGAGTGACGGAGTTAGAAGAGTGACCCAAAAGGGACCACGCCACGCCGCGCCACAGTGGGCCAGAAGACCGGTGGAGGCGGACAAAACTCTAGACGCGTTTTGAGCTCCAGAGTCGCTAGATGGGACTCGAACCGAACGTGTGACCCCACCAATGGATTGCTTTCCGAACGAGGAATCCATTGGTGGTGTCACACGTTCGGTTCGAGTCCTATTTAGCGACTCTGGAGCTCAAAACGCGTCTAGAGTTTTGTCCGCCTCCACCGGTCTTCTGGCCCACTGTGCAGTGCCTGGCTTCGGCGGCCTACAGACTTATTCCGAGAGTCGTTTTCGCCGCTCTGTCTCTCTCGCACTAATGATGTCCTGCATCGTTGCGAGAGAGAGCGACGAAAGCGACTCTCGGAATCCGTCTCCTCGCCGCAGCCCCGCGCTCACGGCGGCCCTGACTAGATTAAGGTGGAGGCGGTCTTCCACAGTTTTCGGCGCGGCTGAATGAAAATGACAAACTTGGCCGCTGGGAAAAAAACAATGCGGGGTCGTGACCCGACGTGAGAACCATGGAGTTGAGTCGCCACTGGCCGTCAGTACGGCACAGGACACTCGGAAAAACAGTGTTTTCAACTGAAATGAGCCCTCGAAAAAATCCTTGCGACAGCGAGATAATCACCCACGAAACGCCATCCCATCCCCTGGGGAACACGTCCCACGCAGAGTAGTTGACACACACGCGCGCGCACACACACACTCTCTCTCTCTCTCTCTCTCTCTCTCTCTCTCTCTCTCTCTCTCTCTCTCTCTCTCTCTCTCTCTCACGCCCTTTGTCACTAATTATGAAGAGGGCAGCGAATCGTGGCAGTGCCGTTTACATCACAATGCTGGGCTGCGGCGTGGCCATGGCATCATGGCATCGACCGCGAACCCCAGCCGCCGCGAAACGCACACCCTAAAAACCGCGTCCCTGTCGCTAGTGAATTGCCTCGAAAATGATGGAAATAGCCAAGCTCAATTTCATAGACAAGCGCAAAAATTTAAGGGCACGCACACTAAATTAACAGCTAAGGAGTTTTTTTTAAAATTGGCTTTGCAGAAAATTGTGCACGCGTTTGAAAATGCATGCTCAATTTTGAGTACATGATATGCACAACAAAATCGCATTGATTTTGTGGTCGCTATTCGTACCGCAAAAATTTCCGAGAAAAATGAAAGACACAAAACTGTTCCGGAGCGAATTATAGAGACCCGACGATGGATTATGACGTACAGCGCGCTAAACCTGTTCTTTGCATGTAATTCCTTAGAGGAATGGGAGGGGAAAATGTCTCTAGGAATGAGTGATCCAAAATAATATAGGCATGAGCCTAGCCTGCGCAAACCATTTATTTTTTCGTTGGTTCGATTGCAGTCGAAGGCGCGTCGAAAATGCACCCGCGGTTGTTCTCCAGGCTGATTCCGCTCACTGGTCTCCTCGATCTGTCTCTCTCGCACTGATGGGGCGTCCACTCCAGGAGCGAGAGAGATAGAGCGACGAAAGCAGTGGCAGGGACCAATCACGGAGCTTCCTTCCCAATTTTGGCGCCAAAGCGGGGCTTCCCTGATTGGTCAAAGCCAATCCGTGCACCAGGGCATTCCGGACGTCGTCCAGGCCTTTGGGTACCACGCCTCGTGTTGCACACTGCACTGCAAAGTCCAGGCCAGCTCTTTCCGAAATTCTGTCGACGGGGCGAAAACACCCGAAAGCGACCCAAGACAGTGGCTGATGGCTGCCTTTGCAGACCGATTCCGAGAGTCATTTTCGTCGATCTGTCTCTCTCGCACTCATGGGGCGTCCCGTGTAGGTGCGAGAGAGACAGAGCGACGAAAACGACTCTCGGAATCAGTCTGCTGCTGAGCGCAACTGTCGCGCATCCGTTCACTGCCTGGTTCCTCTGCACACTCATACCGAGGGACGCTTCCGTCGCACTGTCCCTCTCGCACCTGTGCAGGACGCCCCATGAGTGTGAGAGAATCAGTCACCTGACGATTACACCACCGAAACCGAAGTGGCGACACGATTTATCTCCGAAAGCCGAAGTTGGCTTTCGGAAGGGATACCGCCTGTCATACGGAGTGAGCCTTGTTCAAAACACACACACAGACACGCACTTCTCCTCCGTGTGAGTGTGTGTGTGTGTTTTGAGAAGGCTTCACCAAAAGTTGCATATGTGACGTTCTTCTTTACGGGTCCGTGTTGGTGTACTATTCGCACTCCACTGCCATTCCGAAGTCGTTTTTCTACGCGTGTTCGTTATTCTCTCGACAGGTTCATGCCCCCCCCCTCCCCCTCTCGCGGGCCGGGGCAGGCAGGCTGATTCCGAGAGTCGTTTCCGTCGCTCTGTCTCTCTCGCACCTACACGGGACGCCCCATGAGTGCGAGAGAGGCAGAGCGACGAAAACGACTCTCGGAATCAGTCTGCAGGCTGACGCCAGCTCCGATACAAGCTCAGCAGGGCTTGTGTCGCTCTGTCCTTGGAGTGCAAGAGAGACAGGGCGACGAGAAGCAATGTTCGAGGTCAGCCGACCGAAGGGGGTGAAATGAGTCGCGAATGACAACCCAGGTGCGGTGAGTCGCAGTGTCACTAACTGCCCATACCGTTGGCCGGCGAGCCTTCAGCGGGTTCAGCGCGTTCAGCTACACTGAAAAATGAGCTGTGGCGCGGAACGGCACGGTAAGGCGCGCACCCAGTGGCCCAGCTAACTGATTCGGGGAGTCGTTCTCGTCGCTCTCTCTCTCTCTCTCTCTCTCTCTCTCTCTCTCTCTCTCTCTCTCTCTCTCTCTCTCTTGCACCTTTACGGGACGCCCCATGAGTGCGAGAGGGACAGAGCGACGGAAACGACTCTCGGAATCAGTCTGCTGCATGAGCACGGACGGATTATTCACACACTGCCGAGAACGAGAAGCATCCAGAGGATGGCGTGCATTGGGCAATGCGCCGTGCTGCCCTAAAGAGCGGTTCCCAACGCGACTTGCGTCTGTCTCTCTCGCACCCATGGGGCGCTCCGTCCGAAAGCGAGAGAGACAGAGCGACGGAAAGCTGGTCCGGCGGCGCCGGACGGCGCGATCCTCGCCAGGGCCCCCTCAAGGACCCCGACGTGGACCCCGGAGGTTCCCGCAAGGTTTCCCCAGGTCCACGTCGGGGGAGGACTTGGTGCCGAAGAGCTAGCGTCTATGGGTTCGCGCGGACAACGCCCACCCGCCCGCCTAAGCCGAGCCTGGAGCCGGTGACATCAGGAGGTTTTTGAGGCCCTCTGCGCTAAAGCGTCCTTCGCGCCTCACACAATCTCAGAGTTCGCCTGAGAACGCGTGAGCTATTCAAAGATTACTTCGAATGACACTGCTAGTCACTCGACTAAGTCACCTGTGTCCAAGCGACGCGATGCCCTGCTGGTCAACGGCTTCCAGGGACACTGACTTCAGCACGGCTGGGAGGGCGGGACGCACCCCTGGAGGCCGACACTGTGAAACCAAACGAAGTCCACACTTCCTAGTGCGGAGTAAGTCTCCACACTTGGAAGTGCAGAGTACGCAGCCTCCACACTTCAAGTGTGGAGTAGCTCACAGAGCCCCTATCTCTTTGCATGGTGCAAACGTGGACAACTCCACGTTTGAAGTGTGGAGACTGCAAACTCTGCACTTCCAAGTGTGCAGACTGAAAATTCCACTCCTCCGCATTTCAAATGTGGAGTTGTCCACGTTTGGTTTTACAGTGGAGCCAGCGGCAGCGCGGACTTCTCGGGGTGGGCGTACCACTTCCGTGTACCTTTCGCGGGGCCCCTCGGAGGTCGCGAGAGGTACCGAACTTAGAGGCCCACTAGGCCACTGGGGCCCCAAAAAAGCACATTTGTGTGCGTCAGGGGATGCCAAGTCGCGCTCGGGCGCAGGCCGAGAACGCGGAGAACGCGAAGAACGCCGAGTCGCACGTCAAGCACGTGGCGGAGCACGGAGCACGCAGCGCGGAGGAGCGTATTTACTTCGTCAAGTCGGTGACCGCCGCCGCCGTCGTCGCCGAGGGGTCCGTGTGCTGCAGCGGTGGCGACGCGGCCGCGGAGGTGCGTCTGCGTCGACTGGCGGCACCGCGACGACGACGACACGAAACCGCGACTAGGAGCCTGACAGCGACGCCGGGCGGGGCGGGGCGGGGCGCGCCAGGAAAGGGAGGTGCGGGGGGCCGGGGTCTCCAAATCACGAAATCCTCTCGACTTGACTCAGCTCTACTCGGCCGCCGGCCACATCGCCGCACTAACCGCCGCCACCGCTGCAACCGCACGCCGGTGCCGGCAGGCCAGCACACACACACACACACACACAACGCGCGTGGTCGCGGGCTCCGCGGCGGAGCGGGCAGGGGCAGGGGGAAGGGGGTCGACCCGCCGCGGGGGCCTTGCGCACACAGCGGCGGCGTTTTGCCGCTTTTGCGAACAGCTGAAGTTGAAGGATAGGACGCGCGAGGTCCTGCCAGCCAATCAGCGTCCTGCACTGTTACGTCACACCCCCTCCCCGTGCCCGGCGTCCCTTCTCACGGAGTCGTTCCCGGTTCCCGCGCGCTCCGGACCCCCCGCCACGCCCCGCCCCGCCCCGCCTCGGAGCGGCAGTGAGGTCGCGCCTCAACCTAGACCGCGGGCTGCACGGTCAAGTGTGTGTGTACTATGTATCAGTCAATCAGTCGCAGAAGGAAAGGCCGCGGACATACCCCGCGCGACGTGCAGCGCGCCGCGCACGGAGTATCGGCGGGGGCCATTCATTCCTCGCATTGCCTGAGTGAGTGCGTGCGTTTCGAGTTGAGGGAACCCCGCGAAGCCAGCGGTTCCGTCAGAGTCAACGGCGTGTTGACACTGCGTAGGTTAATGACGCACAGGCGCAGATAGTGCACGTTAGTTAAACAGACGCATTCATCGGCACACCGGTGCGCAGTGGGTCAGAAGACCGGGGGAGGCGGCCAAAATTCTAGACGCGTTTTGAGCTGCAGAGTCGCTGAACAGGACTCGAACCGAACGCGTGACCCCACCAATGGATTCCTCGTTCGAAGAGCAATGCATTGGTGGGGTCACACGATCTGTTCGAATCCTATTTAGCGATTCTGAAGCTCAAAACGCGTCTAGAATTTCGGCCACCTCCACCGAACTTCTGGCGCACTGTGCGGTGTCATGATGTCGCACGCACTGTTGCTGTTGACTCACGGTTGACTCACTCCACTCCGCGTTTTCGCAGTGTAGTCCTGCAGCTAAGGGCTTGAGGACTTAATTAATCTTTGAGGCTCGTCCTTTTTTTCTCCCAGAAACTCCGAGATTAAACGTCGTCCCGTTTATAATTCGCGCGTCCGCCAGGGCGACGGGGACGACTTTCATTTTCGCGTCGATAGCCTGCCCATCTATTCAGAAGAGTCTTCTCGTCGGTCTGTCTCTGTCGCACTCATGGGGCTCTCCGCAAGGGTGCGAGAGAGACAGAGCGAAAAACCGATCTTGTGAATCGGTCGGCTGCCCTATTCATAGTCCGCCCCATGCAGTATTGACGCGCGTTCGACCTGCTCCAGGGGGCATGTCCAAGGCCTAGACCTAGCACGCCACGCCACGCGCCAGTACACTGGTGAAAGAAAGGCATTAAAATTATGCCCTCAAAGGGCGTAAACGATTTACGCCCTTAAAGGGCATAAATCGTTAATGCCTTTGGGAAGGGCATTAAAATTTTGCTTGAAATTCCTATACCATTTACGCCCTTCCCAAGGGCATAAACGGTTTATGCCCTTGCAAGGGCGTAAAAGAGTATTTATGCCCTTAAGGGCGTAATTTTTATGCCTTTGTTTTACCAGTGTACGCTGAGAGAGTGAGAGAGAGAGAGAGAGAGAGAGAGTGAGAGAGAGAGAGAGAGAGAGAGAGAGAGAGAGAGAGAGAGAGAGTGAGAGAGAGAGAGAGAGAGAGAGAGAGAGAGTGAGTGAGTGAGTGAGTGATAGGAGAGAGAGAGAGAGAGAGAGAGAGAGAGAGAGAGAGAGAGAGAGAGAGAGAGAGAGAGCGGCGTCGCAGCTGCGGTCATAACGTGTGGTTATCGCATTACATCGATTACTCCAAGCCGCCTTAACCATCGGCATGCCTAATGCAACAAGCTTTGCATTGTGGTCGCGTGGTCTGGCCGCCCGAACTCAGCAGGGAAGCGACTGTCCTGTCCTTCTCCCGCCGGTTGAGTGCGAGAGAGACGGAGCGGCGCGCCCGGCAGGAAGGCAACCCATCCGGCAGCGGTGCTCGACTGGAAGCCATTGCCGCGGCTGAGGCGGTGGCTCACAGTGATCCAGAAGACCGGCGGTGTCGGCGGCCAAACCTCTGGACGCGTTTTGAGCTCCAGAGTCGCTAAATGGGGCTCGTACAGAGCGTGTGACCCCACCAATGGATTCCTCGTTCGGAGAGCAATCCATTGGTGGGGTCACACGTTCGGTTCAGGTCCCATTTAGTGACTCTGGAGCTCAAAACGCGTCTAGAGTTTCGGCCGCCGCGGTCTTCTGGCTCACTGTGTCGCGGCGCTTATTTGGAAAGAGAGAGAAAGGGGGGGGGGGGTCAGCGCGAAAGTAGTGTCGCGAACCGTGCTGACCGTCCCAGTGCGTGGCCAGCGCGCCACCTGGACGGCCGCTACTTTGTAAGGGCGGTAGTGAAGCAGAAAACGGCAACGGGGGGAAAATAAACGCCGAGAAAAGGCGCACAGGGCCGAGGGAGACGCTGCACTGCACTGTTAATGTCTTACGGTGAAAGGCTGCACCAACATATTATGGTGGAGATATTTTCCGTAATACCAACAAAATTCGTCAAAATATCTATAAGGAACAGTGAATTCTGAATCGTATGGTACGAAGTAAGCTGCACCACCATAATATGGAACATTTTCAGCATAATATGGAGAACCTTCACTGTAGAACATTTAGAGTGTGCCGTACTGCAGCGTTACTGCTGGGTCGCACTTTATCGACTGCGAAAAATAAAAAAAGAACAACAACAACAAGAAAGCGATACGCCGATCTCCTGGCGCGGGTAAGTCGTTGCGCAATACATTGATAGCACTCGAGGTGTGTACTCGTGTACTACTGGCACAGTACCTAGGCAGCAGTGCGGCGGGCATCGCACTGTACTAAACCCATCACGTCTCATTCAACGCCATCCAATGGACCTAACCCACCATACAGCATTATTCGTTGTTATTATTTTTTTTTAAATAATAAAGTTGGGTCGTTGAGACAATAAAAAATTTTGGCTCTCACAATTTTGTTTGTTGTTGTTTCTCTAAATTAAGAAGCAAGCCCAAGTTGCTTAGAAACGAAATACTTTCTTGCTTCATATGCTACTTTACTTCTGATTCTGGTGGTATTTCGATTGGGCGTGTGGTGAAACGAATTTGTCGAATAACAAACGTAAAACCCGTTATTTTTAGCACCGCCCTCCTAATCAACTTATCGCGCGTGCGGAACGTGTGCTCAGGACGTCGAGCGAGCAGCCCAGATACCGATCCAAGTCGCCGGGGTTCGAGTACCGACGCCGGCGGATTTCTGTTTTGTCCTGACCTCCGGGCGACCCCGCCACGCCGGACCCCCGCTTGGTGAGATAATTGCAGAGGAGAGCAGCGCCGCCCTATCGGACGCGCGATTTCGTTTTGTTTCGGCTCTCTCTCTCTCTCTCTCTCTCCCTCTCCCTCTCTGTCGCACACTCGCGGCCCTCCGCAGGGGGCCCACCGTGAGAGAGAGGGAGAGAGAGAGGGAGAGAGAGGAAGAGAGGGAGAGAGAGAGAGAGAGAGAGAGAGAGAGAGAGAGAGAGAGAGAGAGAGAGAGAGAGAGAGAGAGAGAGAGAGAGAGAGAGACAGCGAGAGAGACGGTCCGCGGATGGCACGCCTCCTCCGATCCACTCCGATCACGGCGACATGTGTGGTAATCTCCCTCGCACGAACTCGCCGCGTGAAGCGAAACCGACAGAGGCAACCTGAGTGAGTGAGTGCGCTTCCCGCCTCCCAACGGAAATAAAACTTATTTTGGCGTGTGCCAGCTAAAGGGAGCCAGAAAAGCAGCCGCACGGTGCATCCATCCATAGCGTCGAAGCGAATGGCCATAAGAGTGATTCCGATAGTCGTTTATTCGTCGCTGAGACCAGTGACGTGCACAGCTCGCCTTCCACGGGAAGGGCGGTGCACTGGTAAAACAAAGGCATAAAAATTACGCCCTTTAGAGCATAAATACTCTTTTAGGCCTTAAAACGCCCTTAAAGGGCATAATTTGAATGCCTTTGATTCACCAGTGTGGTACCTTCTTGAAAAAGACTGCCTAACTTCCAGGGGTTGGACCCCAAAACCGCCGATGGCTGTCTCTCTTGCACCTCCACGAGATGCATCATGAGTGCGAGAGAGTCCGACGGACGCAAAACGATCTCGGAGTCAGTCCGCAGATAGGCAAATCTCCGACAGGATTAAAAATCCATTTGTCTCCCCCATTCCTTTCTTTGTAAGCGTGCCATGACATGATGTGGACGGCATGACGGCCCTGCGATCCGGTTTTATAAGCAATACAAAGCAGACAGATTACTGCAATAAAACGCGCTGGTGGTATAAAAGTACCGATGACCTCACTCGTACTGCCAAGCATAGCCCATTTAGCGCCTGAAGATCTCACTTTTCCAAGAGGGGGAGGTAAGGTGCAAGAGTTCGAATCAGAGCAAACTCGTTTCAGCTCGGAAACACACTCGACTTGCAAAAAAAATCCTAGGAGAGTGATCCTGATAACGAGACCGCGTAACTATGGACATTTAGATCTGGAACACTGCCGAGAAGACCGCGGCTTCACCGTGAAGTTTTAGCAGTAGCAGCAGCCCGCCCCCGCCTTGGGCACACTTGAATGCCTGCGAGGTAGGCCACCATTCCAGCCCGCAACACACCGGTGCGCAGACGGTGGCCTACCTCGCCCCTGTCATCTTCACAGGGGCGAGGTAGGCCACCGTCACCTCACAGGTGTGTTGCAGGACGGCCGGTGGCCTACCTCGCAGGCGCTTAAGGCCACACTCTAGGAGCAACTAACGGAACAAATGTGTCCTGTTTGCTTTTTCACAACAGTTACGTGGTGCCTGGCATACGATCATGTTTGGTCTAGCCCTTAATGGTAATGGAAGGTATGCAACCCTTAACACCGAATGGCCTTTAATGTTCTTAGGAAAACACCACTGTTTAGGACTCTACCACCTACACCTCTACCACCAGTGGATTGCTCTCCGAACGAGGACACCATTGGTGGAGTCAGACGATCGGTTCGAGTCCTGTTTAGTGACTCTGGAGCTCGAAACGCGTTTAGAGTTTTGGCCGCCTCCATCGGTCCTCTGGCCCACTGTGCGCGGGCCCCGCGCCTCGCGAACTTGGACTCGCGAAGATGGCCCGGCTTACTCGCCGGCTTGCGCCTCGGCACCGAGACCGGCCGTCTCGCGCCTCCAAGGCCGCGCCGTGACGCCGGCAAACGTTGCGGTGTCACCTCTAGAAGAGCCTCCGCCTGGTCCGCCCGCCTGGTCCGCCCGCCGGGCCGACCAGACCGTCGCGCCGTCCCTGTCGCACTCAGGGGGCGTCCCGCAGGGCCTGGAGGGTGCGAGAGAGAGACCCGTACGAAGCACAGTGGGCCAGAAGACCGGTGTAGGCGGCCAAAACTCGAGACGCGTTTTGAGCTCCAGAGTCGCTAAACAGGACTCGAACCGAACGTGTGACCCCACCAATGGATTGCTCTCCGAACGAGGAGTCCATTGGTGGGGTCACACGTTCGATTCGAGTCCTGTCTAGCGACTCTGGAGCTCAAAACGCGTCCGGGTCCGGGATTTTGACCGCCTCCACCGGTCTTCTGGCCCACTGTGCGAAGGGTTCTTTCGGAATCGCTTGGGAGCACGGCGCCAATGCCTGCCGCTGTCTGGGGTGGCTCGACGCTGCACTCTCCGATTCCGAGAGTCGTTTCCTTCGCTCTGTCTCTCTCGCACCTATACGGGACGCCCCATGAGTGCGAGAGAGGCAGAGCGACGAAAACGACTCTCGGAATCAGTCTGCTGGCGCAACCCGGCAGGACGGGTCAACACACCGCGCCGACGACGCCGATGAAAGGCGGCGGCCGAGCAAGTGGACTGATTCCACGCAGTGCGGCCGTCGGTCTGTCTCTCTCGCACCGGCACGGAGCGCCCCATGAGTGCGAGAGAGAGGGAGAGACCTCCAACTCGGAGTCAGTCTGCTGGGACGCGAACCCCCGCCGTCACGAGGCCGGAGGCACAGCATTCGCCGCGGACAAGCCGGGTTCGCGATTTCTCCCCTAAGTGCCCCGCGGCAGTGCCAGGCTGCAGACTGATTCCGAGACTCCTTTTCGTCGCTCTGTCTCTCTCGCACTCATGGGGCGTCCCGTGTACGTGCGAGAGAGACAGAGCGACGAAAAGGAGTCTCGATGTCAGTCTGCTGTGCCCGCACTGGCCCTGCGGCCCTCACGACTCGCCACTCGCCCAATCTCACGCGTGTGCTTGCAGTGTGCTGCCCGTGCGTGTCAAGTGCGTGCCGCGACGACACGTAAGCAACCCGCCCACCCGGAGGCTGGAGCCTGCTCTCGCTCCAGCGCACAGTGGGCCAGAAGACCGGAGGAGGTGGCAGAAAATTGTAGACGCGTTTTGAGCTCCAGAGTCGTAAAAAGGGACTCGAACCGAGCGTGTGCCCGTATCAATAGATTGCTCTCCGAACGAGGAGTCCATTGGTGGGGTCACACGTTCGATTCGAGTCCTGTTTAGTGACTCTGGAGCTCAGAACGCGTCTAGAATTTTTTCCGCCTCCACCGGTCTTCTGGCCCACTGTGCAGCGCGCCGCTTCCTAACAGTGTTGTCGTCGCTCTTGTCGTCGCTCTGTCTCTCTCGCACTCACGGGGCGTCCTTCAGGCCGCGACAGGTGCGAGAGAGACAGAACGAGGAGCAGAGTGGTGACACCGCGCCACCATGACGGAGCAGCACGGCGTGACTCCAGCGAAAAGCCCACGATGACGTCACCGAACTACCGGCACGGTGCGCTGTGCGTGTATGCGTCACCGGCCGGGATGCGTCTCGGCCGTGTCTCGACGGGGTGCGGGTTCGAACACTCGCCACAGAGTCCCCGCCTCGCGGAACGGGTTGATTCAGAAATCCCGGAGTGCGCTACGCGCGGCCGCGGCGCACAGTGGGCCAGAAGACCGGTGCAGGCGGCCAAAACTCTAGACGCGTTTTGAACTCCAGAGTCGCTATCGCTAAACAGAACTTTAACCGAACGTGTGACCCCACCAATGGATTCCTCGTTCAGAGAGCAATCCGTTGGTGGGGTCACACGTTCGGTTCGAGTCCCATTTAGCGACGCTGGAGCTCAAAATGCGTCCGGGATTTTGACCGCCTCCGCGGGTCTTCTGGCCCACTGTGCGGCCGCGGGGCGAGGAGGCGGAGGCGAGCCAACACAAGCAGCAAGCAGCAACAAAAACAACACGGGCCAGGTCAGGACCGGCCGGACCGGGTACCGGCGGCCAGCCGAGAGATTCAGGGGAGCGGTTCGTCGCTCTGTCTCTCTCGCACCCCTCTGGAGAGCCCCATGAGTGCGACGGAGTAGGAAATGACTCTTCTGAATCGCTCGGCGGCGACTCTACTCTCACACTGTGCCCCGCTGTCCATTGACACGGGTCCTTGGACGCCGCCGCGCCGGCCTTGCTTCCATTGCATACTGCCACACTGGCACACTGGCACATTCCGGGCGATTCCGACGAGGCCCGGGTTTGAATCCCGTCCCGATTCGCTTTATTACTTTGTTCCCTCCACGACTCACAGTGTGCCAGAAGACCAGTGGCGGCGGAATTCCCCGGACGCATTTTGAGCTCGAGAGTCGCTAAATGGGACTGGAATCGAACGTGTGACCCCACCAATGGATTGCTCTCCGAACGAGGAATCCATTAGAGGGGTCACACGTTCGGTTCGAGTCCCATTTAGCGACTCTGGAGCTCAAAACGCGTCTGGAGTTTTGGCCGCCTGCACCGGTCTTCTGGCCCACTGCGCGGCCCTTGGCGGGCGAGCATAATGACCGGTCTGCGACACGGAGGGCCCAGCCAAGCCGACAAGCCGATCGATGCCGCGGGGACCTCCACGCCCTCCTCAGATTTCCTTCGTCAATTCATAACAAGCTCCGCGCGGACGGCGTGGCCTGTTGGTGCAGGGTCTGCGTCACAGTGTCGCTACTTGACCTAGATCGATTTTGTGTTCAGGTTTCCAAATTCTACTCGCAGGCTGTAGACTCTGCTCTCCCGGGGTGCATAATGACTGCCTGTGCCCGCGCGCTGTGCATAACGCGCGAAGGAACGCCCCGCCCCGCCCCGCCCCGCCCCACCCCGCCCCGCCGAGGAAGGCCACCAGCATCCAGCTCGCAGAGCGCGAGCGAGTACCAGTACCCGCACCGAGCCGGCACTCCCTTCCTTCAAAGTTCGAGGGCAGACCCATTTCCGGCAACGCGGCGCTCGGCTTCCGCCGGACTCGACTCGCCAATCATAACACACGTATCTCCACTGCAAATACTGATCATTTTCTTTTTAATTTCCAGGAGACAGTTTACACTGGGCTAGAAGACCGGTGGAGGCGGCGACACTTATAGGCGTGTGAGCTCCAGATTCGCTAAGCAGGACTCGAACCGAACGTGTGACCCCACCAAATGGATTGCTCTCCGAATGAGAAATCCATTGGTGGGGTCACACGTTCGGTTCGAGTCCTGTTAAGCGGCTCTGGAGCTCAAACACGCCTATAAGTGTCGCCGCCTCCACCGGACTTCTGGCCCACTGTGCAGCTGTCGTGAAACTAGTGGCGGGATAGTTTGAAACGGGGATCGTGACCCCAGTGGGCGCACGGGCCAGCGCGGCGGCCAGCGTGACGAGACTGAAGCCAGCGTCACGTCCGATCAGCTGTTCGCTTCTTTATCGGCACCTCCTTATCTTCCAAGATGGCGTGGCGTGACGTGGCGTGGCGCAGCGCGGCGCCTCTGTGGGTCGCCGAAAACGCCCCGACCCCGGTGACAGCCGCAGAGGGCGTCTCCGTCTCTCTCCCGCGAAGTGCGAAAACATATTAAAAAAAAAAAAACGCCCAGGGCAGGTCACACCCAGCGCCAAATCCCCCCCCCCCCCCCAAGTGAAGGGGCAATAACCCACAGTCACTGTCACCCGGCCCGCAACACACCGGCGTGCAGACGGCGGCCTACCTCGCCCCTGTGACGATGACAGGGGCGGGGTAGGCCACCGTCTCCTCACGGGTGTGTTGCAGGACGGCCGGTAGCCTACCTCGCAGGCGCTTACTTGAAGCCGTGCCACAGTGGGTCAGAGAAGCGGCGTTTGCGGCGAAAACTCTAGACGCGTTTTGAGCTCCAGAGTCGCTAAACAGTACTCGAACCACCGTACGTGTGACCCCACCAATGGATTCCTCGTTCGGAGAGCAATCCATTGGTGGGGTCACACGTTCAGTTCGAGTCCAATTTAGCGACTCTGGAGCTCAAAACGCGTCTAGAGTTTTGTCCGCCTCCACTGGTCTTCTGGCCTACTGTGCACTGGGCCCTTCAAGAGAGCACCTTTCCCGAATCCATTCACTTCCGACAGGGGAATAATGCAAGTGGGCCGCCAAATGCCGCCCCCGCCCCCCCCCCTTCCCAATCCAGCGACCCGGTACAGTGTTACAAAGCAATATCCAGGCCGGGCCTCTCGCTCTAACAGGCTGAATCCGAGAGTCATTTTCATAGCTCTGTCTCTCTCGCACCTATACGGGACGCCCCATGAGTGCGAGAGAGACAGAGCGACGAAAACGACTCTCGGCATCAGTGTGCAGGATCAAAGGCAGCTACATAGAAGCTTCCAATTACCGACGGCCGGTCCTTTGAGACAAGGATACCAACAGGCTCACTCCGGACAGCGCTTCCGTCGCGCTGTCCCTCCCGCACGTACGCAGTTGTTGTTCAGCAGACTGACTCCGAGAGTCGTTTTCGTCGCTCTGTTTCTCTAGCACCCATACGCGGGACGCCCTGTGAGTGCGAGAGAGACAGAGCGACGAAAACGCCTCTCGGAATCAGTCTGCAGGCGGGCCAGGCGGGCGGACTCCGGAGTGGGGCGACGCACAGTGGGCCAGAAGACCGGTGATGGTGGCCAAAACTCTGGACGCGTTTTGAGCTGCAGAGTCGCTAAATGGGACTCGAACCGAGCGTGTGACCCCATCAATGGATCCCTCGTTCGGAGAGCAATCCATTGGTGGGGTCACACGTTCGGTTCGAGTCCCATTTAGCGACTCTGGAGCTCAAAACGCGTCTGGAGTTTTGTCCGCCTCCACTGGTCTTCTGGCCCACTGTGCGGGGCGTGGGCTGCCCTGGAGTGACTCCAGTCGAGTCCTGGAGGCTGGAGGCTCGGCCGGAGCGCGAGGCCAGCCGCAAGTTGGCTGGGTCAGTAATGTGAAGGACGAGCGCAGCCTTGGGGCCTGCCCTCGCCTCGCCTCGCCTCGCCAGTAGACAGATTCCGAGCGTCGTTTTCGTCGCTCTGTCTCTCTCGCACTCGCGGGGCGTCCCGCACGGGAGCGAGAGAGACAGAGCGACTCTCGGAATCAGTCTGCAGCGACCACAACACCATCAAGCTGCACTTGGTCATTCCGCGGATGCCAGTCCAGTCCAGTCCAGCCTCTACTTTCCCGACAAAAACAGGACCAAAACAGCGCGGCCTCCGCTGCTGCCTGGTGACCCGGCGGAGACGCTTCCCGCCGTGCAGTCCGCGGTTCAAACACCGCCGCCGCCGCCGCTCTCTTTTTTGACACGTCGCGGTGGCAGAGCGGCCAGCTAGACGGACAGACAGACGGCGGGCTGCTGGTTCCGAACTGCGCTTCGTCGCTCTGTCTCTCTCGCACCTATACGGGGCGCCCCATGAGTGCGAGAGAGACAGAGCGACGAGGGCAGTCCGAATCAGCCCGCAGACAGACAGACAGACAGACAGACAGACAGACAGACAGACAGACGGACGGACTTCCGGTCACGGCCGCGTGCGGCACGCGCCGGAACCACAACAAAGTTGGGCGCGTGCGTGTGCGCTCCGCGGCGCGCGTCGCGGCACGCCTTGGCCACGCCACTGCACGCCACCCTCGTAACGCTTTTTACCGACACTACGCTGGAAGCGCAGCCATGCCGTGATCCTCTCCCGCCCGCGGACAGCAGACTGCCGTCTGATTCCGAACACGGCTTCGTCGCTCTGTCTCTCTCGCACCCCTGCGGACCGCCCCATGAGTGCGAGAGAGACAGAGCGACGAAAGCAGTGTTCGGAATCAGACGGCTGATTCCGAGAGTCGTTTTCGTCGCTCTGTCTCGCTCGCACTCATGGAGCGTGTCCTGTAGGTGCGAGGGAGACAGAGCGACGAAAATGACTCTCGGAATCAGTCCACGAGGGAAGGCCTCCGGACTGGGCGCAGGGCTCGGAGACGGCCGGCCGCATGATTTCAAGGTGACATTACTTTAACAAGACAGACACGTTCTTTTCCGCTCTCCGCCTGAGTCAGTGACCGACCGGCCTGTAGCTCTAGTTCTAGGCTGCTCTGCAGACTGATCGCTCTGTCTCTCTCGCACTCATGGGCCGTGCCGTAGAGGTGCAAGAGAGACAGCGAGGGAAAAGACTCCGGGATCAGTCTGCTGGGTCAATGAGACGGAACGCGCAGCATCCCTGCAGACCGATTCCGAGAGTCGTTTTCGTCGCTCTGTCTCTCTCGCACTCACGGGGCGTCCCGTGAGGGTGCGAGAGAGACAGAGCGACGAAAACGACTCTCGGAATCAGTGTACAGCAGCCGCTAGTCCGACAGCTGTCACTGTCAGTGTGTCGACGCAGCATCCTGACGATCATCACGACGACGCTCCCGTCAGGGACACTGCCACGGACCGACTTCGACATCCCACGGCCACTGATCACACTGATCCCCAACAGCACTTTCGTCGCTCTGTCTCTCTCGCGCGCAAGGGGGCGAAAGGGGGCGAGAGCGGCAGGGCGACGAAGCGATGTTCGCAGCGAGCGCGCTTTGAGCTGCTACACTACAAGTCCGTTCCACATGCAGCAAGTCGGTCTACCGGCGCCCTGGACGCCGCAGGAGTACTCACTCTTGTTGCAGACACTCATGTTGGCGGTCGAGGACGTCGGGGCGACGGCGACGCTGGAAGCACTGAGACACGACAACGGAATGCTGCCTATGGTGACCGGTCGGCCTGGGCGCCTGCCTCCTTCTCCTTGACGAGGGCGAGCAGCAGCAGCGGGAGCGGGGCAGCACGCCGTCAACACGCGGAAGCGGACGCGGAGAAACTGGCGGCTGGGCTTGGACTGGGTGCGCCTCGCCTCGACTCGCAGTGGGCCGCGCCGCGCCAGGCAGCCGTCCTCCACCGCGCCTTCCCGCCCCGCGGACAAACGAAGCCCGCTCTGAGCGCGCCACCGCCACCATGGGAGCTTCCAAGCGCCACCGCAAGAGCAGCACCGTCGTTGTCGTTGGCGGGAAGGCCAGTTTTAACATCCCATGGCAGTCTCCTGTCCCATTCCCAGTTACACTCTGTGCCTTGCTGGCTGAAGAATTCTCATAAGTTCTACTAGAGAAAGTAATCCCTTTCTGATGCCAATTGTAATTTTTCTGGTGTGGCATTTCAAGCGTATGAAGCATCAATGAAAATTGTTTCCTTGAAGGAATAGGTGCTCAAGAATGAAGTAACACGAGATAAGAAACATGGCAACATTTATTAAACATAACTGATTAAAATATAGACTTTAAAATGTACAACGATCTAATAAAATATTTAAACAATTAAACGATTAAGAAATTCATGGGATCAATCTAGCTTGATCGTATTCGCCATCCATGTACTCTGCATCAGAGTCATCATCTTCAAGCTGCATCTTGTCCACTGGAACAACTTTCTTCGGTGCAGACCAGCTCTGGGCACTCCTTGACATAGAGAGGCGCCCATCCATTGTAGGGTTTTCATACTCGTGGTTGCCTGGCTTCACTGTAGGTTCGAAGGGGTCTTGCCGCGAAGACGCCATTCCAAATGCTTGGTTGTCGAATGTAACACTGAAAAGAAACAAGAAAAATGAATCATTTTGCTCAATTCCTAGAACCATAGCCGAAGAGGAAAATCTGAACTTACTTTGATCCTCCGCCTCCACCCAGCTTGCCAATGTTCAATCCAAGAGGGAGGTTGGGCCAGTTGATGCCAGGGGAAGACCGCCTCTTGTAGGCCAGGAAGGCAAAGGCAGCACCGATAACAATCATCACTCCAATGATCGGTCCAACCACAGAACTAGCACTATGGGCTTTACCATAAGCCTCAGCAGTCTCAACCACCATGTGGAAAGAAGGCTTGTCTACTGAAACTTCTTCCGCTTCCCGCTGAAAATTTGAAAGAAAAAATTTAGAGGAAAGCATAAATTGAACAGTTATCAATGATTACAATACTTACTTCTGTCGAGCAGGATTTGCCTGGCTTGATAATGGAACCATCCTCGCAGATGCATTTGGGGCCCCGAAGACTCAGCACGCACATGTGAGTGCAATTAAGTGTGGCACAAACATCATCACCTAGAAGATAAGATGAATCAATTAGCTTCAATTAAAACTGAGAAGAGAATCAGAAGGATGTAATACTTACCAGTGGTTTGGCGTGTTGATTGCAGAAGAGCAAAGTTCTTGACATCAGTATGGCTGAGGGTGACACGTTCACAGTTCTGAGGCTTGCCATACATTCTGCATTTAGTTAAAGAACCAGTACCACCATTGATCCAGAAGAGGATATCCTCAAATAAGTTCAAACCAATTGGATGATGAACCTAAAAACACAAAAACGCCAGGTAAGCAAATTTTGAAAGAGACTAAAATCAGATAATTTTCAAAATACTCACATCATCATTTCGGATCATCACTCTGTTGTCACCTGAATAGTCTACTCTCTCAACAAGACCCAAATGCTGGTCAGACCAGTAGGCTTGCCTCTTAATTAAATCAAGAGCAATACCTGAGATCAGGTCAGCACTGGCCAAAAGAGTCTGATTCTGGCCTGAGAGATCAGACACCATCAGCTGACTAACAGGTGCACTGCCATCTCCAGGGTGCACACGGCTCCAGAACAGCAAGCTAAGACAAATTTACTCTAGTAAATATTAAATCACTCACACAGATGGACTACAAAAACTAAAATTTACCTAGATTTGGGATCCACAGCAATAGCACCAGTGTAGGCTCCTTCCTCTTCTTTCACAAGTCTGGCACAACGCTGCTTCTCTAGGTTGCAAACATTTACTGATCCCCTCTCAGCCATGTTGGTGTAATAGACATTCTTGGAAAGCCAGTCGACAGCCAATTTAGTAGGCACACCCAGACCTCTTACATGAGACAGCATTCCAGTACCAAGAGACATCCTATGCAGGATTCCATTAGCCTCTGTAAAATAGAACAATTAATAGTTGTGATAAGAAGATCCTGAACTACCTTCTGAACCACTAGAGAGATGGAATACCTGTTGTCCAATAAACATGCTGTGCTCTGGCATCTACATCCAACCCAGAAATTTCAAGTCCAGAATTTTCGGCTACAATGTGGAAAGCATTTAACTTGGCAGAGGCTTTGCGAACTTGTTCTCCAGTTGAGAAAATAAATTCCATTGGAGGACCTGAGCAAAAGAGCACAGATATTAGGAAAGCCAGTCACTAAATTGTTGAAATTGCAAACATTAAATTTTGAAACTCACCAGTAGCTTTACAAGAAAGTTTGTCAGCTCTCAAAATAAATTCTGAGCCACAGCTGCAAGAAAAGCTGCCATCTGTGTTCTCGCAAAGCTGAGCACATGGATCATCCTCACACTCGTTGATATCCTGGCAAGTGCGGCCATCTCCCTTCAACTCATACCCAGCATTGCATGAGCAGTAAGGTCCATGAGGAGTGCGCACACAAGTACCCTGGCAAGGGTGTCCGGCTGAGCAGGCAGTTATACAACGTCCACCTTCATCCGAAGCGTCAGGACAATCTTCATGAATGTTGCAAACCATACTCCAGGGGAGACATTCACCGGTGGGGCACTGGAAGGTGGTACATTTCTTAGATGCTTCAAATACTCTGCTAGGCTTCAGCGAAGCCTTGCACTCCTTGAGTTCTTCATCGGAGTTGTCCCCACAGTCGTTGTACTTGTCGCAGAGCCAGGCAGTGGGAATGCAATGTCCATTGTGGCACTGGAATTCATGGCCAGCACAACCTTGGCAGTCCATCTCGTCTTCTCCACCAACACACTCGGCAGTTCCATTGCAGCGGGCTGAAGATGGCAGACACATTGGTTCCTTCTCGCATTTGAATTCTTCATTGGTGCAGCTAAGGGGTTTGTCGGCTTTCTCCGTATCTGGCTTACTCTCCTTGTCTGTTGGCACATAGGAACAGCCACTCTCATCAGATCCATCTCCACAATTGTCATGACCATCGCATTTCAGGCGCTCATCAATGCAAACTTGGTTGGTGCACTGGAATCGTGGAGAATCACAGGGTGGAGGAGCTGAAAACAAGGAAATAATTAACTATCAAACCAAACAATAAATCTAAAAAAAAATATTTCAGAGAGAGAACTTACCACACTTGTCATGTTCATCAGAGCCATCAGCACAGTCAATTTCATGATCACACTCCCAAGTGGCAGGAACACAAGCACCAGATTTACAGCGGAACATCTTCCCACGCTCACAAGTAGATTCTTCACAGTTGGCTTCATCAGAACCATCATGACAGTCGGCAGCAAAGTTGCATCGCCACTGCAAGCTGATGCACTGGCCAGATTCACAAGTGAATTGAGTGTCTGGGTCGCACTCCACCATGTGACAGTTGAGCTCGTCAGACTTGTCAGTACAATCATAGTTGGAGTCACACTTCAAAGATTCATCAATACATTGGCCATTATCACAAGCAAATTGACCATAGTGACAAGTGGGCTTGCAGCCTTGCTCATCTTCACCGCTGGGACATTCCTGTTTGCCATTGCATCTTGAAGACTTTGGAATGCACAGGTCATCAGATTTGCACTTGAACTGAGATGAAGTACAGTGGAGTGGAACAACACAAGTGTGGTTCTCATGCTTCAAAATCATACCATCAGGGCAGGCACAGACACGGCTCTTGCCTAGCAAAAGGCAAAGGTGAGAACATCCTCCATTGTCTTCTTGGCAGGGATGACCAGGTGCAGAGAGAACACCTCTAACACCAACCAAATTAACAGCATCAAGACCTTCCGTGATACCCAGATCGTATTTCTTCTCATGGGCATATCCATCATACTTGTCGGCCCAATGCAGGAGTCCAGAATGACGATCAACCCAGAAGACATCAGTACTGATAGAAGTAACATCATTGACACTTGTAGCCAAACCTCTGAAGGCATGTCTGTCTGTTCCCTCAACTGAAGTGCTGTCAATCATGCCAAGACCATTGTCCGTCCAGAAAATGCGATCCAGCTCATGGTCATACCAGAGGGAGACGTGAGGGCCTTCAACTCCAGCTTCAATCACGTGGGTGCGCCCGGTTCCGTCCATGTTGAAGCGGTCGATGTGCACGCCACTGTCACTTGAAAAGGCCACAAACATGACTCCCGATGCAGGCACCAGAGCAACATCCAAGGGAACCTCACTGCCAAGGTCTCGCAGAAGCACAGCACGCTCATTGGTCACAAGAGAAAGTACTTCCACGGTGTTCTTCTCTACGTCACACCAGTAAAGTGTGTTGCCAAGGTAGTCAAAATCCATGCCAGATACTACACCAATGGCACCACCAACCAAGAGATCAATGCGAGCTGATTTCAAGTTGTAGGAGTAGATTTTCTTCTGAACCAAGTCATAAATGATAACCGAACCTGTAAAAAATGAGAAAGGTGTAATTAGCTCATTGACAACAGTCTAAAGCAAATGAATAGGGAAAAGAAAAATGCATTTTACCTGTCAATGAATTGTAAGCCAGAGCTCCCATCTTGTGAATAGCCCTGAGTGGGATGGTAGTTACAGAGAGTTTGCCCAAGACTCTGGTCTCCACCTGGTACAAGTTGTGAGCAGCTCCAACAATAACAGACTGACGTTTGTCCAAGTCATGGCATTTGTGCTTGTCGGCTCCAAGTTCCCGGTCTTGAGGGCAGGCACAGGAATACCCCAAAGAATTTGGAGAGAGAACACAAAGATCAGAGCATCCAGCATCAACACATGGGTTTGTAATCTGAAATGAAAATTTGTTAAAAAAAGAGTACCACAATACCAGAGCAGCAGGATAAGGACAAGACTTACATTTCTGTGTTGCATTGAAGAATGGAAAATGTGAACTCCGTAAACTTTGTTCTTGCGCTCTCTGATTAAAACACGATGATTTTTACCAGTGAACTTATCACATGCCTGGATCTGTCTTCCTTCCCAGTCACTCCAGTAAAGAGAACCTTCGAACACTGCAATGTCGAATGGATGCTTCAAAACTTTCTCCAAAATGACCTAAGGCAGAGAATAAGAAAAATTAGAAATACTTTGAAGCTGAGCAAAGAAGCCTTAGTGGGGAAAGAACTACTCACCCGACGATCCGAACCATCAAGTTTCACTGTCTCAATCTTCTGACGTTTGGCATCAACCCAGTAAAGACGTTCATTGTGGAAATCTAGGGCAAGACCGTTTGGCCAGCGAATGTCAGAAGAAACTAAGACCTTCGGATCTGAACCATCCATGCCGGAGGTAGCAATCATCGGTTTGTCTCCCCAATCAGACCAGAACATAGTTCTAAAAAAGAAAAAGGAACCAGAATTAACTTAGGAAATTGAAATGCAAATGAAAAGAGCACAAGGAAACATACCTCTGAGACGGTAAAAGAGCTAAGCTTCTTGGTTGATCAATATCCTCATTAACGAGTACAGTGCAAGAAGAACCATCAGTATTGCACACACCAATGTGTTTCTTCTGAGAGTCTGAGAAGTAGACATTCTGGGTAATCCAATCCACAGCCAGGTCCTCAGGAAGGCCAAGACCTGCAAAGGATTAAGAATTGAAATCACATTCCAATCATACAAATTAGAGAGCAGAAAAGGGGAACAAAATCTCACCAGCACTGACTAAAACTTCTTGCTCAGAACCATCTTCATTTGACCTCATGATTGCTTCATCCCCTTGCATAACATTCGTCCAGTAAATGTGGAAGCCGTCATACCCAATTCCAGCAACTTGGCCTAGCTTACTGGCTATCCTGAAGAGATTCTGAGAGGTGATGTAGTAGCCACGTATTTGACTTCCAGCAGAGAATACCATAAGTGCTTCACCTCCTGAAAATTGAAACACCCAGATAAAAACACAATTCTGAAAACACCACAAACAAGGAATGATAAAATGAATAAACAATTAAATAAATACATACCATCAGCTTTGCAGGAATGGCCATCTTTCTGAAGAGAATAACCAGGATCACAGTAGCATTGGTAACCACTAGGCTGCTTGCGGCATTTCTGATCGCAGATACCGTAGGTTGTGCATTCATCATATTCTAAGAAAGCAGAAAGATAAAAAAAGCACGTCAAGCAAGGAGCAGGTTAAACTGATACAGAACAAGGATTACTGCGAATACTTACCAACACATGCTCCATTTTCCAGCCGAGTACCCTTGGGACAAATGCAGACTGGACCACTTGGTGTCTTGTAACACTGATGAGTGCAGTTCTCACACGATTCTGAGCATCGGTTTCCTTCATCAGAATCATCCAGACAGTGTGAGGTGTTGTCACAAACTTGATGGATGTCCAAACAACCAACTCGATCCTTGCAGGCGAACAGCAATTTCTCAGGAACACACTCATCAATAGGCACATTGTGGGTAATCATTTCTGGAAAATATCAGGCAATGAATTTGCAGTTGAAATATACCTGCAGCATAAGAAAGGGTGGTGAAGTACTCACTGCAATCCTCTTCATCACTGCCATCCGTACAGTCATTGGAGCCATCGCACTTGAATTCCGAAGGAATACAATGGTGATTCTTGCACATGAAGCCATCATCACATGAAATCTAAATATTAAAAAAAACAAGGAATACGTATAGCAAATGAAAAGGACAGGATCACAGAACAGGACAGATCAAGTGCCAACTTACCTTAGAAGAGCAGCCAAGGGTCTCATCACTTCCATCAAGACAATCAACTTCTCCATCACAGACCATGTCGCTTGGAATGCACAACTTGTCGAGGCATTGAAATTCTTTCGAAGAACACTTAGCATCTGATACAGGTGGCTGAAATAAGAACACACTGTTAAAAAAGATCAAAGTCTCAACAGTGGACCCAAAAGTTTAAAAAAAGGCTTACCTTAAACAGGTGACAATCGTGTTCATCTGACCAGTCTCCGCAGTCGTTCTCTTCATCACAGACAAAAGAAGCACTGATACATTTCCCAGAGTCCTTGCATCGGAAATACATAGGTGCCTGACACTTCACGAAATCTGAAATGAACCAAACGCATGTTACAACACTTTGCAGAAGCAAGCTCCAACATCCCAGACCGACCACTACTCACCACAATCCCACTCATCATTGCCATCTCGACAGTCTTTGACACCATCGCAGTGCTTGGAATTCCGTATGCAGTCACCATCCAGACACATGAAAGTGCCTTCCGGGCAATCTGAAGTGGCATCTGAAACCAAACAGTGAAAAACAATTAAAACCATGGTAGGGCGATCAGCATGCAGAAAACACAGCGCAAGTTCCACCCGCGCGGCCCGAGCCTCGGCGCATGTCGAGCGATTCAGAAAATCTGAAAGTCAGTCTGTCTCTCTCGCACCCTTACGGAGAGCCCCATGAGTGCGACAGAGACAGAGCGACGAAACTACTGAATCGCTCGGCTGGTCGGGTCAACACATCAACTAGGCGACAATGCTACAGGCAGCCCCATCTCAGACACAAGGAACATGACCATGAAGGGGTCGCACTGAAATACTCAGCGTTCGGATTACACCTCACATGCCACACACTGCATGTTACAGCTAGGCCCCAGTAAGAGGGAAGTCTAGTTTTTCCGGCCTTTGAGCACACGCACGGTAGGTTTACTCCAGGAAAAGGCTTGCACTGTAGAGAGCGACAGAGAGGGAAAGCGAGGGGCCTCGGCGGCCAACACGTGGAACACGTGCAACACGTGGTCCAGGCCGTCAAGTGGGGCAACCACAACAACAGCTCGGTCGTCGATACACGGACTTGAAACCCTGGGTTCGAATACCGGTGCAGGCAAAACCCACTACGCGTGAGCACAGCGGGGACACTGCAGGACACGAGCAGCGCAAACAAACAAGCAAAAGGGGCCGGGGAACCGCGACCACGGCGAGGCACTCGGTCGCGAGCAACGCGACGCGCGCCGCGGAGGAACGCCCGCGCCGCCGGCGACCCCAAGCACAGCGCGGCGAAGGAGAGCGGCAACACACCGTTAAAATCACTCACCTGTGTTGAAGAAGGCCCTGCTCGTGGGGAAGCACGCCAGGACGCACAGCGCGGCCCACACGGGGCTGGGTCCGGCCATGGCTGGGCTCGCAGTGCAGTGGAGTGGACTCGACAGGGGTCGACGACGGGCACCTGTCCCGGCGGACAGCGGGCTTCACGCACTGAGTGGCTCCACGGCGGACGGCGACGGAGACCGGGCGAGTTGGACTGGGCGGTTGGGGCGCCTGCTCCGGGATGAGTGGAGGAGGCCAACTGATTCGCTGCAGCACCGCTCGCTGCCGTCCTCGGCTCCCCCGCGAAGGTGGCGCTCCCTGCTCCCTGCGCAGGCAAAGCACACCGCCGTCGCAGACGAACCACTCCACCGGCACCACAAAACAAAACAACCGCCATCCGCCGCAGGGCTGTTATTTTAGGCCAAGCTCGACTCAAATGTAATTCAGAATATTTTTAAAAATGAATTTGAGACCCCGCCGGTGGTGTAAAATCAACAAATGCAGAATCGGCGAAATACCTGGCCGGGGCTGCGTCTGAGGTGGTCGCGCCGCTCTTGCTCTCTCCACAGCACGACGCGCGCCGGCCGTCCGAAGCAATTCGCACGCCACCGCTCGGGCGGACGGACGCACGCACGTCTTGCCGGTCGCGGTCTTTGGGGTCTTCGGCGTCATCGGCGGCGGGAGATCCGGCACGTCACGGAGTCAAGGAGGGGCGGGCAGCGGCCGCAGCGGCAGCGAACCGGGAGGGAAGTCCGAGTTCGCCGTCGTCTGGCAGTCATCTTTCCGCGCGGTGCCTTCCCTGCAAATGAATGAATGAACGAATGAATGAATGAATGGATGAATGAATGGACGAATGGACGAATGAATGAATGAATGAATGAATGAATGAATGAACGAAGAATGAATGAATGAATGAATGAATGAATGAATGAATGAATGAATGAATGGATGAATGAATGACTCGTGGGCGCTCGTGGGGCTCTTCGGCCGTGAAAGGGTTGCAGACGACATACCGCGGGGAAACAGCAGGCGCGGATACAGAGCGGGAGAGGGGGGGGGCGTTCTGGATCCGCGCCACTGGGAAACAGCTCAAAACATGAAGCAGACCGACAAACTGTTCAGACTGTGTAGTATTCCACCGCAGTGGTTCGCAAAGTGTCGCGGAAAGTCGCTGACAAGGCACAGGATAGCGGCGCCGAGTATTACCCGGTGACAATGGACCCGATTAAAAAGCTACAGCGATTCCATTGGAACTGGTTCCGAAGGCCAGCGGCGCCAGCGGCATGCAGGGAGGCACTCGGAGGCAGGGAGGGAATGCCCGATTCCGATTCGCGAGAGCGGCAGCAGACTGATTCCGAGAGTCGTCGCTCTGTCTCTCTCGCACCTACACGGGACGCCCCGTGAGTGCGAGAGAGACAGAGCGACGGAAACGACTCTCGGAATCAGTCCGCAGCACACGGAGCACGGTGGGCCAGAAGCCCGGTGGAGGCGGCCAAAACTCGAGACGCGTTTTGAGCTCCAGAGTCGCTAAATGGGACTCGAACCGAACGTGTGACCCCACCAATGGATTGCTCTTCAAACGAGGAAGCCATTGGTAGGGTCACACGATCGGTTCGAGTCCCATTTAGCGACTCTGGAGCTCAAAACGCGTCTCGAGTTTTGGCCGCCTCCACCGGTCTTCTGGCCCACTGTGCGGAGCGGACTTGACTCGAATCGAACGCAACGCGTCGGCGAAACACTGCGAGTGTAAGAGGCGAGAGCGCCTGCGAGGTAGGCACAACTCAGCGCCACAGCGCGCGGGCGTGTGGAGTGTTGTCTACCCCGAGTATCACAGGGGCTCCACCCCTAAGATGCGTTAAGTGCCAAGCCAATCTGGTCGGCTGGGAGTTGGCCCAGTTAGCCCAGATCCAGACACTAGTTTTCCTTTCCACTAATTCAACTGTTGATCGTTTGTTTGAACAAAAAACAAGAAAAACCGAATGGGGATACGCATGCTAATGTGACACACGAGTAAAAGAAAATCAAGCATAATACATTGCAACTTTTGTGAGGCCATAGCCTACACACTACACTGTACTGTGTATACATTGGATAAAATTCAATGATCTTTCATTACTTGAGCCAGCACTGATCTGAAACAGCAGCGCATAGTCTAGTCTAATCTAACACTACTCCGTAAACTGTTGCAGTGTGGCTCGTAGCAGATACCGTAAACTGGGGTTACTTTGGCACACCAGGGCATCTTTGACCCATGGGCTGGACACTCAATTCAAGTGTTACTGATTACATTAGTCACATTTTGAACCGCTGGGCCAAAGTTACCCCAGTGGGCAAAGTAACACCGCTTTACCAAACTCAATAGAGTCGACATACTTGAATGCAAAGTGCTGCAGGGGTCCATTAAGATTCGTTGAATTCAAACACTTCAGAGAATCTTCCAACAGGTGCATGACTGAACTTCCGACAAATAATGGCCTGAAACAGTGAACACACAAACTTCAAATGCTAGTGCAAACTACAACGGGTGAACAGGTACATGACAATGAGTGGGTGGGATGAAAAGTCATCATGAGTGTACTGAGAACGAAGTTTGATTGAAATGTCGACGTTTTGATGTCATTCATTCAAGGCATCTGAATTTACAACTAAAAATCCCAAAACAGACATAACCTGCCTTTCCGAGCACATCAACAGAGCAGCGACAAAGATGCCACAAAACGCTCCAGGCGCTTATGGCGAAGCGCAAATACGATCCCTGTCACCCAAAATACTCACATGTTCCACAAAACAAAGACTTTTCCGGCGTTTTGCAAAACAAACAAACAAGTTATCGAAACAAAGCCGTTGTTCGATCTCCGTCACTATCGAACCTCGAACTTCGATAGCTATCGATGGCTATGAGAAATCCAGCTTGCAGGCGCGCGGGCCTGCGCGGGATTTGAAACGCAGCGCAGAGCGGTCACCGGCGCGGCGGGCACGGACAACGCGGCGAACGCGACGGCAGTCGAGCGAGCTTGAGCTGTGTCACTGTGTCTATCTCTTTTCGAAACAAAGTCCTTGTGTCAGTGTGGTGGAGTCTCTCGCTGTCTCTCCCAGCGAACGAAACGGCCTCTGGTGTTGGATAAGTTGCCTGCTTGCACGGCGCAGCACGGCGCAGCACGGCGCCCCGAGCCACTCTGAGCGAGCGGCCGTCGACGAGGGGATCGTGTGGGTTGGCATGGCATAAGAATAAACGACGCACTCGCTTCCGTGACAATACTTATGATTTTATTTCCAGATACACAGTAAGAAACAGACGTGAAATCGTAATAATTAGGGTATAAAAGATAAAATATGTTATGGAACTGAAAACGCTCTAAACGTTTCAACACGAATATAAAGATTTGGTAAAAAAAAGTGAAAACACATAAACCAAATTACAGAGGATCGAATACATACGCAGATGAAAAAATTGCAATATCTAAAAGCGGTTAACAATAAGAAAAATCGAAAATACAAAATGTCATAGAGCGATGAAATGAGGGAGTTTGTACGGGTTTTCTAACAAAAGTAAAAAACGAACGAAATGACCATGCACTTCACGAAATTACAGATTTACAGATGACTATACAACACGTATCTTTACACTCCGAAAAGCCTTACATGATGGGATTAACAAGTGCATTCTTATCCGCACAGCACATCAAATAAGTTTAAATAGTTAAGAGACGTTTAAAAAAATACAAAATATAAATGTTTTCAAGAGAATATTACAGACGATGGCCAAAAAAAAGTTAGCAACTTCGCTACGGGGTGGCAGCTAACAGTTCCTTCGCGCATCAGGCTTCTTGCTCCGTCCACCACAGCCTACACAGTTCGAGAGGACCCACAATCACACTGACTGACGTCACTGCGCCTATCACAGCCAATCACAGCGGAGCTTCAAGCGTGGCTGGATTCCATCCAATGGGTGTATCTAGTTAAGCATTTCAGTTCCAAAGGTGCGGCACACCACCGCAAACCCCCCTACCTTTATTGCGTGAAAGACGAAAGCACGTTCCTGTTGTTGCCCGCTCATGTCTCGACTCATGCATGGCTCTCTGCTGGCGACAGACCAAGACAGACGCGCCCCCCTCCCCCTTCCTCCACGGCCTTCCCCCATATTCCAAATTGTTAAGAAAGACGACTAGTCTGGTGAAAGATTCAAACAGGTTCAAGATGACAAAACCATAAGAGTTACAAACAACAAAAATAAAAATTTAATAAAAATTATATAATCTATAAAAACTTGAATACAAAAACGTAAAAGAATTAAATCAACAAAAATGAAAGCAACAAAAGTCTATGAACTTTCCTAGAAACTAAGCACTGTAGAAAAATACTAATGTACAAATTTAATGATATAAAAATTTGTAATCCTGCTGGACATACTGTGAGTCACTTTATATAAATATATTCATTGAACAGTTGGAAAAATAATAGAACACGTAAAAAAGTATTTAATATATTATATACACTCACTGAGCGTATGGCGTAAAAACTACAATCAGTTTGAAAGTTAATAAATTTAGGTAACGTAACGTCACTATTCACTTTGGTTTAACTTAATAGGTATCCCTTACTGTTGCTCTGTAACTTGCATAAGGAAAAAAATCAACAATCCACTTAAAGAGAAGGAACTCAAATATCAATGATCTGAAAGATATTTTAGCCCGGTGGCTCTGTCACAGTACATTTTTTTGGTATATTATTTTAAGTAAGTCAGTGTAAATTACATAAATTATGCCTTGGCGTTCTGTACCCGATCATGGAAGGTTCGGAATGGGACAGTTACCCGCGAAGCTACAGGACTAAAAACTCTCTCTGGGTGCATGGAAGGAGTTAGACCTAATGCAGCTGCGGCCTGAAAGCGTCGGGAGGATCTGCCGTACTGCTAGTGTACAGGTCGCCTGTCTGGAAGCTAAACCGAAGGCCCCAAGGGCTACGGGGCGTTCGTTCAAAGGTATCCGGGCACCCTGAGAAATCTTTCCATATCACCGGGATGAATCTGAACACAAAGCATGACTGCACTTCCATCTCGATAAACTTTGAACCGGCCCGGAAGATATCAAACCGAATGTACACAACGAGTAAACATCTAAACGTATAGGTTTTATATATAGATATATGTATACATAAAGATCAAGATCCAAAACACGAGTCTACGTTCATGTAGATAACTTTTTATGCCTACAATTTCGAAAACATTTACTAATACTTTTGTTTTTTGTCTACGCGATGAAGGCCTCTGAGAAAGGCAATACAACTACAACTCGCAAGATAGGGAAATAGGTATACATAATACATTTTGGATGCGATTCGAAAAAAGCGAAACACCAACGAAGCGTATCTCAGTGCTACTGGCCCGTCTCACGAGCCTCACGAGGCGAATAGGGACTGGACCAACAGGACCGGCAAGCGAGGTTCGAGCGAGGGATTCGCAACCTTGGGGACATCGCGTCGGGTTCGTTCTAGTCGTCTCCGCGGGGGAGTCTGGAATCATTTTTGAATGATCTGGGCAGTGTCCCCTCTGCTCTGCCCCACAACACCAAGTACCCTCAGTCCATGAAAGAACTCAGAGCAGCCCAAGTCTTAATTAACAATAGTGCAATACAAGGATTCGTGGTTCACAAAGTAGGCCATACAACATTTCATCTAATACCGACAGAGTAAGTTACATAAATTTGAAAAAGACACCGAATGTATACAGCAAACAATTTGAGTAACGATAAGAAATATACTTGTCATAGTAACACACTTGCAATCTTTATTTTATGTTTCTATAAGGGTCATCACATAGTTGAATTGATTTTTTTTGGGCATGTTTCTCTTTTAATATTTTTTTTGGAAATTTCAAAGCTCCTGGCTATGAAAACTACCTTCCTGATAATTTGTCACTGACTATATTATTACATTTATTTATATCGTACAAAAATCAATAAAAAATTTATTTAAGAAGAAAAGGATGCTCCTTGTTATGATAGATTTTGCACCAGACAAGTTTGCAGAGGTTGGCAGGTGCTCACGGACTCCGCCGAGGCACAGTGTTGTCCTTCATTCAGCCGACTCCTAACTGTCCGACGCCCTCCTCGGCCACGCTGAACGAAAACCTCACATCCCCTACGCAATCGACTACCCTTAAAAAAGTACTAAACGTGCAGAATTATTTTAAAACACATCCAATTTCTATTAGTCGTTTAAAAAATAACAAACAGTATACTTTCAGAAGAAACGGCGGCAAGGCACATTTTACATGTCGTCTCGTGTAAGACGCGGCTGTGGCGCCCCGCGTTGGGTTCGGACACGCCCGATGGGCGGGCAAGGCCTTGGGCAAGGCCCGGCGGGCAGCGGTCTCTGCCAGTCTCCACACAGCCGCCGATTTGGAGTCAAGAATGCCACCATTCCCCACCATTACGCTAGCATCATGCTTATTGAAACTTAGCTTAGTTTGTATCAGTAGAACGAGATTATTCCAAGAGGCTCTTAAAGGTTCGAACCACAGCCGTCATTAAGCGATCAACACATGCGAGGTAAACAAGTGGCCCAGCGATATGCGCCACTTCTCAGCTGGCGGTGAGGTAGCTTGGGGTACCGGACTTTACCTCGTCTCGTGTTTCATTATATTAGGAAAAAAAAGAAAGAAATCAAAACGCAACAAAAATGAGGCGTTTTTATGTTTGGCCAGATCGCAAATCTCAGTTCCCCATATACACGTAACCCAAATTAGATTATCAAATGACATAACACTTTATGTTTTAAAAGAACGTATAAAACTGTTGTTTATTACAAAAAATATATCCTGGTTACATTTTCCCGCAATATGACACGCAGTACGGAACTTGTACGGTGTCCATATTGTCAGTATACAACAAAATCCACCTCCACGCTCAACGGGGCCTTTGGCAGACGATAATTTATAATTGTACTAAGGTGTCTGCAGCCCAATGTTCTGTACAGGTTTGGAGACGTGAGCCGCAGATAACAGGTAGTGTCTTTGCGTACGGTTGAAAATTAACCTGCAAACTCGCGAACAAGAAACCAGCCGGCGGTTTCTGTGATACAAAAGTAATACTGTATTCATGAGCCTATGCCGAAGGTGAGAATAATCGTGGTAGAAAACGTTCAAACGCAAAACTAACGCGAAGACGCGATCAGAGCAGGCCCGGTCGATATTCCGGCCGAGACCGGGAATAACGAAATGAAAAGGAGAATCAATACATCTAAATTTCGAAAAAAGGGAAAGTTTATCCAGAAAATGAGGAACTTTGCTAGCAAAATTTACACAGCTTTTCAATAATTTTTGGACAATTTTTTTTTCTGCTCACTGGCGCAGTACTAAGAATGCGGTTCGACACACCAGCATCACCCATTCGTCTTTGACGATGCGCGAGAATTCCATTAGCTCTGCGTTTTCTCCCCGGGTATTCTCCATACATTCTACACATCTTGATTTTTATAACACATTCACACTGGTTTTTATTACAAAGAGATACAAAAATAAAAAATGAACCCACAATAATATCCACAGTTATTTAAATTACACTGAACGCGTGCCGCTCGGGTACACAGAGACGGCCCAAGGAAATCACCAGCTTACTCAGATCAGATATGAAACCATTTCCGTAAGGCGAACGAGAAAAAGCTAAAAGTCGTCACAAAAACGGCAAATCAATTCCTACAAAAGTCAAACAAAAATTAAAATATTTCAAAAAAAAACAATAACAGGAAACAGACGAACAAAATATAAACATACGAGGTAAGGGCAGTGTGGGGAGTGCAACACCAGGTGAAAGAAAAACGCTCGCCTCTGCGGGGGATCGAACCCGCGACCGAACGGTACACAGGCCGAACGTTTCCACCCCGGTGCTTCACCCAAAGCACTGACGAGGAAAAAAACAATACAAAAGAGGTAAAAATAAGTCAACTACTAAGCGTAACCGAGCCGGCGGACGCTTCGCTAGCCTCGCAGGTCTAGCTTGCTCTAGTTGGCCACCAGCAGGTGTTGGTACTGCTGGCTGTTGCTGGGGTGCGGGCTGAGGCTGAAGTTGCTGAAGCCGTCCAGGAGTTGCTTCTCGGCCTGGGACTGCGCCTGGCCGCTGCCGCCCGCCGAGCCCACGCCGCCCAGCGACGAGGACGAGGACGACGAGGACCCCACGCCGCCGCCGATGACGCCCGGGCTGTGGCTGCCCGACCCGGCGCCGCCCGCCGACAGCCCGGAGCCGATGGGCCCCGGAGTCGGCGTCCCGGAGCCGAAGCCGGAGCCGCCGTAGTAGCTGTTGTGCTCCATGAAGGACGAGTAGCCCTTGTTGGAGGAGTACATGTCCAGGAACGGGCTGGGGCCGTGGCTGTTCGAGTCGTACATGCCGCGGCCGCCGAAGTGCTGCTGCTGGTGCTGCTGGTGCGGCTGGTGCTGCTGGTACTGCGACGGGAAGAAGAAGCTGTCTGTGAGCAGCGACGGCGACAGCGAGCGGTGCGGCCCCGCGCCGCCCGGGCCGCCCTGCGGGGACAGCTGCGACGGCGGCGGCAGGTGGTGGTGGCCCACGGGGCCCACGGGGTGGTGGTGCATCTGCTGCTGTTGCTGCTGCTGCATGGCCCGCTGCTTGATGTAGTTGGAGAACTCCGTGGGGGACATCCTGCGGCACAGATGCATGCGTCAGTGTACAGCCAAAAGGGGGAAAAGAAGGGAAGCACTGTCCATTCCCTCAACCCTGAGCCAGCGGCGAGACTTTGCTATGCAGGCCTATTCTTGGTGCCATCATGAATGTGGCAAACAGCCTCGGAACAACGAGCGAAACAAAGGACCGAACCCTTGTAACGCACCGGAACAGCACTCCGACAATGAGGCCCCTGGTGGGGTTCGGCTGTTTAACTTTTCCTTTGGTCGCCACTCGCTCAGGGTTGAGGGAATGGACAGTTTTGGGGGCATCCCGGGCAGAAATGGCTGGTCGAATGCATACCCACTGTCATCAGTGGCGGATCTAGAGTCGGCCTTAAAAGGGGGAGGGGCAAAGTAGCACTTTTTTGCCTTCTTAAAGGGACAAAGTGTTGATCTTGCCTACTTTTCAGTCGGCGATCTACGGGGAGAGGGCGGGGTGGGCCATCCCGGATCCGCGCTTGGCTGTGATTCGACCAACCATTTATGGAGTGGGACTCCCAAGATTTCCCTTCCTGAATTCATACTCCAGGAGCCCGTGAACGGTTAAGTACAGTGATCAGTTCCCTTCGGCCCCCTCATTTGTCGAAGGGGACGCCGACGTGCCCGCCATCGTTCGGCGGCATCCCCTGGCTTAAGTGGCGGTGGCAACGATCGGCTGCACACATCGGCGGGGGGTTATCCGCGGCCCATCTATTGGCTGGCAACACGCTCGGCGCGGCACGGCACGGCACGGCACGGCGCGGCGCGGCACGGCGCGGCACGGCGCGGCGCGGCGCGGCACGGCGCGGCACGGCGCGGCGCGGCACGGCGCACAGTGGGCCAGAAGACCGGTGGAGGCGGCCAAAACTCTAGACGCGTTTTGAGCTCCAGAGTCGCTAAACAGGACTCGAACCGAAAGTGTGACCCCACCAATGGATTGCTCTCCGAACTGGGAATCCATTGGTGGGGTCACACGTTCGATTCGAGTCACATTTAGCGACTCTGGAGCTCAAAACGCGTCTAGAGTTTTGGCCGCCTCCACCGGTCTTCTGGCCCACTGTGCGGCGCGGCACGGCACGGTATCGACGCGACGCTCAAGTCGTTTGAAAGGAGTGCGGCGACGTTCATTCCGGACGGGTCTTATCTGCGCAAGGGGTTCGCGCCCTCCGCCGAGAGGGAAAGCGGCGAGTGCAGCTCCAGGTGTGTAAAACGAAAGGGGAGGGGAGGGGGGGGGAGGGTTTATGGGGGTCGCGACCCCCGGCCCTTTCCACCAAGTCTGGCGGCGCCAGCAGTGAACAGCGGGACGCAGGCTGCATGCAGTGGATCCGCACTCAACCCGCGCGTATCCAAAAATAAACACGCTGCTTTCCAAGTTTGCCACAAGTAGGCAAAAATTCGTGCGATGCCCCAGTGTGATGAGGGTTGCCTACCTCGGCGCGCTATGCTCGGGAGCAAAGCTCAAGCACTGCCGAGAAGGCAGGCAACCCTTTCGACACCGGCTCGCTGCTGCCGTTTTTGCCTACTTCGGCAAAACCGCGAAACGCCAACACACACCTTCGGGGAAACGATTTCCCGGACAACCCACCTGTTGGCCCGCTTGCTGTTGGTCTTGAGCTTGGTGGAGCCGAACTTGGTCTGCGCGAACGTAGCCGTGGTGAAGGTGAGCGGCGCGGAGGACCTGGGCAGGAACGGCGTGACGGGGCTGGGCGAGCCCTTGTAGGGGATGGGGCTGGGCGCCGAGGACGGCGACGTCACCACGCTGTTCAGCACGCCGTTCCCGTGGCCGTTGGCGTGGCCGTTGGCGTGGCCGTTGGCGTGGCCGTTGGCGTGGCCGTTGGCGTGGCCGTTGGCGTGGCCGTTGGCGTGGCCGTTGGCGTGGCCGTTGGCGTGGCCGTTGGTGTGGCCGTTGGCGTTGCTGGGCTGGCCGCCCAGGGGGGCCGGCGCCGCCACGGCGCTGCCCGGCGCCACGGGCTGCCCGATGGCGCCCATGCCGTTCATGCCGAGGCCGCCGTTCTCGAAGGGCGACGGCGGCTGGCTGGGGCTGCACGGCGGCAGCACCAGGCCCGGCATGTGGCCGTGGTGGCCGTTGGCGTGGTGACCGTTGTTGTGGCCGCTGTGGCCGTTGTGGCCGTTGTGCGGCGCCGCGTGCTGCATGGGCTGCATGGACTGCATGGCCTCGATGGGACGGAAGCACTGCGCCTCGGGGTTGAACGTCTTGGTCACCTCGCGGTCCGCCAGGTGGTCGTCGGACAGGTCGTGCTTGTCGCTGAACAGGATCTTGACGGCACCCTTCTCGCCGATGCGGTACGACACCTGGAAGCAGAACGGGGGCGGAGGTTAGAACACACTGTGAGGAAAAAGTACGGAACATGTCTGGTCAATAATTTGCCTAGAACGTCCGTACTTGCTAACTACGGAACGTTCCGTACTTTTTTTCCGTACCCATTTACATGGGTTCATATGGAGCAAGTACGGAACGTTCCGTCCTTTTCTCCGTACCTCCGTACTATATTTTTCTGTACCATTTCCGCACAAAAGTATGGAATTTTTTACGCTGCAGCGTGGCGGAGAAAAAGGTCAACCCGAAAAAAAGTACCTAGCGAGCGAATTCAACCAGATTTCACCAATCGTATGTTGAGACAAACTTCCCAACACTGCAAACTCTCATCAAAACTCCTGCAGAAAAGTTGTGAGGCTTTAAAACTTGTCGCATGGATCACGTTAAAAACAAAAGAATGGCGATTTTTGCCCATACTAAAACTAAAGGGCTACGTCGGGCTACGTCGTGCCTAAAAAAGCGACACTTGCGAGCTCTGAGCAGCAGGTAGGGTCCTATTTTGGGCCGAAGGGCATAACCACAGCTAATTCCCCAACTATCGTCATTGCCTTATGTCACAGGCACCCTACCGCGAAAATGTATTTGTGGCGATTACGTGGAAGGGCGGCTATCTCCGCAACCACCAACGTCACCTCCCCGAACCCATGGCGTAGGCAGCACTGTCAAACGCCCTGCCCATACCTGCAGGGAGACCCTCTGTCCCTCCGGGCAGACTGCCAGACCGCCGAGCCCAGGTCTTCCAAATCGCCCTGATTCCCGAAGATCGTTTCGTCGCTGTCTCTCGCCGCATCAGTGCGAGAGAGACAGAGCGACGAAGCGGTCCTCCGAAATCAGGCGGCAGAGTAACGAGGAGACGGTGAGGGAGCGATCCTGCCGAAAAACCGCCACCCAAACGTCGGAATGACTGTTTCCCAGTGCGGGCACAATGACGTGCTTGGGGGCCTGGCTGTGTACGCGGCCGCACTGTGCGCTGCACTACGCGACGCTACGTGCACCGCGCCGTGCCATGCCGTGCCGTGCCCTGCCATGCCGTGCCATGCCCTGCCGTGCCCTGCCGTGCCCTGCCGTGCCCTGCCGTGCCCTGCCGTGCCCTGCCGTGCCCTGCCGTCCCTGCCGTGCCCTGCCGTGCCCTCCCGTCCCTGCCGTCCCCTGCCGTCCCTGCCGTCCCCTGCCGTGCCCTGCCGTGCCCTGCCGTGCCCTGCCGCCCCGCCGTGCCCGCCGTCCCTGCCGTCCCTGCCGGCCCTCCTGCCCTGCCGTGCCCGCCGTGCCTGCCGTCCCCTGCCGTCCCCGCCGTGCCCTGCCGTGCCCTGCCGTGCCCTGCCGTGCCCTGCCGTGCCCTGCCGTGCCCTGCCGTGCCCTGCCGTGCCCTGCCGTGCCCTGCCCTTCCACAGGAAGAGGGACATTCTCGCAATCAGCAGGGCGGCCTCAGTGTGCCACTGGCTGTGCTGGCTGTGCAGGCTGTACAGTGTGGAGGCTCGCGACCTCGCACTCGGCTTGAAGAGGCCGCGGGGCCCGAATTCGAACAGCCAAACAAACAGCAGACTGATTCCGAGGGTCAGCTCTTCGACCTGTCTCTCTCGCACCTACACGGGGTGCGAGAGAGACAGAACTCTCGGAATCAGCCAACAGACCACCAGCTTGGTGTGACGCGGGTTCGAATCGACGATTTTTGCTTCGCGACCTCGCTCTCTCTCTCTCTTTCGTTTTTCTCAGTGCACTGGATGCACTGCTGAATTTGCAAGGTGGTCCTACTCCTCGCGGTCGTCGCTGACGGGGACCAGAGGACCAGGCCGGCCGTAATCCCGTTGAGTGCGAGAGAGGAGAGGGGCGAGGGGGAGGGGGAGGCATTTCATGGGCAACAACAAAACCACGGCCAGGCCACCTTTGCGCCTCGGGCGGCCAGCCTCCGCCACAGCCTCTGCCTGAGCCAACACGGGGGTCTTGCCCGCGGTCAGGACGGGAAGCGCTCCCCGGCTTCTTGCTCTCCTGTCGCGGCGGGAAACAATATCAGAAGCTAATAAAGATGAATACAAAAGGGTATTTCCTTTCACGAGAAAAATTCCTCGTGGGTTGCTCGTGGGTTTACAAGGGGAATGTGTGTGTGTGTGTGTGTGAGAGAGAGAGAGAGAGAGAGAGAGAGAGAGGAGAGAGAGTGAGGAGAGAGAGAGAGAGAGAGAGTGAGGAGAGAGAGAGTGAGGAGAGAAGAGAGTGAGGAGAGAGAGAGAGAGAGAAGAAAGAGAGAGAGAGAGATAGAAAGAGAGAGAGAGAGAGAAGAGAGAGAGAGAGAGAGAGAGAGAGAGAGAGAGAGAGAGACAGAGAGAGAGAGAGGGCGTTTGAGTGCCCGCGGTGTTGACGACGTCATCGAGTAATTATTGAACACGGCGAGGTGCTGCGAGGCGAGGCGGAGGGCGAGGAGACCGAGGAGACATTGACCCTCGTAAAGCCGTCGTCGCCGTCCTCGTCGTCCTCGGGGAGGGGGTCCATCGTGTTGTTAAACCACACCCTCGCACTGCAGCACGTCGCCACGGCGGCCACGACGACGCGCAACCCGCGACCTACGCGTCGGCCCCAGAGTAAAGAAGGCGAGGCCGCGGCGCCGCGCAGTGGGCCAGAAGACCGGTGGAGGCGGTCAACATCTCGGACGCGTTTTGAGCTCCAGAGTCGCCAAATGGGACTCGAACCGAACGTGTGACCCCATCAATGGATTGCTCTCCGAACGAGGAATCCATCGGTGGGGTCACACGTTCGGTTTGAGTCCCATTTGGCGACTCTGGAGCTCAAAACGCGTCTGGAGTTTTGGCCGCCGGCGCCGGTCTTCTGGCCCACTGTGGGGCGGCGACGGGGAGGAGGCGGCGTCCGCCGTGGTCAAGTCTAGCATCCGCCATGCGTGTGGGGTGCAGAGCGGAGCGGGGCGTGACCCTGGCGGCGGTGGCGGTCGCCGAAGAGAAGTGCCAAGACTGGGAGAGGCGGGCGGCTCGCAGGCCGCTGCTCCACGGGGAGTCGCAGGCGTAGAATCAGATTATCTGCAAGTTGCGACCGACCGAGCGACCGACCGAGTGGTCCCCGGAGTCCGGTCCAGGGGCGCGGCGCGGTTCAGCCCGTCCGGGGTTGCTGGCGACGGCCGGAGGGTGAATTCCAACAATTCGCCTTATTTACGGACCTCCCCCACCCCGGCATCAAATAGCACCCCGACGACGGGGACGCCCGCGTGTGTGGGGGGAAATGGGGATGGGCGAGAGAGAGGGAGAGAGAGAGAGAGAGAGAGAGAGAGAGAGAGAGAGAGAGAGAGAGAGAGAGAGAGAGAGAGAGAGAGAGAGAGAGAGAGAGAGAGAGAGAGAGTGCGTGCGATAAATCGGCCGGCTGCAGCTGCCGCTTCCGATGGCCTCTACTCAGGGCTCGCGATTGATCACTCTCATTTCCAAAGCTTTATGCGCTGACACAAATTGCATCTGCCGGCATCTGCTCCTCTGAAAGTGGGTTGACGTCTCTCCAACAACACCAAAACAAAAACTTAACAGGGTTTGACAACAAACAAGAACCGGGCCTTGTATTCTTTTGTCTCGGTCGCACTTTCGTCGCTGTGCCGCTGGCACCTTTTCAAATTCGCCCTCTGTCTGTATTTTTACCCCTTTTTGGGGGTTTGGGTAAACCCCCTAAAGGGCCCCCGCGCCCCCCCCCCGCCCGCCCCCCCCCGCCCCCCCCGCCCCGCCGCACCCCGCCGCACCCCGCCGCCCCCGCCCCGCCCCGCCCCGCCGCACCCTGCTCCCCCCAAAAAACCGCAAGACGACACAAATCTGGCCGGGTATGGTTGAGTCTCGCTCCGTGCGCCTGACTGATTCCTAGAGGGAGGTCTTTCCCTCTCGCGCGCGCCGTCCGCCGTATGGGCTAGAGAGAGACAGACGACTGCAGCCCCCCCCCCCCTTCCCCTCGAGCCGCGCCACCCGGGCCGCCATATCCCTGAGAGCTGGCTCTAGCCGTATCCATCCGAGGTGCAGGGGGAGCCCCGCGCGGGGTAGGCAACCTGTCGAGCCGAGCACAGCCGAGCCTGGCGGCCGGGCGCCCTGCTCCGCCCTGCGCGCCGTGACCCGGCCCAGCCAGGACGAAGCACCACCAGCGCGAGAGTCGTTTTCGTCGCTCTGTCTCTCTCGCACTCACGGGGGGAACCGTACGGGTGCGAGAGAGACAGAGCGACGAAAACGACTCACGGAATCAGCCCGCTAGCGAGCTGCAGCGGTTGTTTCGAGACACACACACACACACACACACTCACTCACTCTGTCTCTCCCTCCCTCTCTCTCTCTCCCCCCCTCTCTCTCTCTCCCTCTCTCTCTCTCTCTCTCCCCTCTCTCTCTCTCCTCTCTCCCCCTCTCTCTCTCTCTCTCTCTCTCTCGACCCCGCGGCCCGCCCCATGAGTGCGACAGAGACAGCGCGACGCGGCGACGAGGCCGAGGACGGCCGAAGGGCTGACGGCGGCGGGCAAAAAACAGCGCCGCCAAAAACGGGGCGAAGAAAAACATTGTGCGGCGAAATAAAGTAACGCGAGATAAATCTCGTTTTCGCTCCCGGGGTGGCAGCCCTGCACTTTGGGGGCGGCGTCGGCGGCGCCCACGTCTTACTCGGGGGGGGGAGGGGGGGGGGGAGGGGGGGGGGGAAAGGGGGGAGGGGAAAGTGGCAGAGTAGCGGGGGTGGGGCTGAAAGGCTGCTTAATAATGTAGGGCCGTGCTTTACCACGCTATATGCATGTCGCTAATAAAGTGGCGATGACTCGGTAGCCCCCCCCCCCCCTCCTTTTCCGCCAACCACAGCCTGGCTTCTGGTTTCCGGTGGAGGCTGCAGGAGGGGCTGCAGGGGCTGCCTGCACGGGGCCGAAGGGGCGGCAGCGCCGGCCGGCGGTCAGGGGGCCGCTCCACTAATCAGACGGGGCCCATCAGTCCGAGCGAGAAAGAGGGAGGCGATGTTGCGGGCGAGCGCGTTGGAGCGAGAGAGCGAGGGCGACGCGAGGGGCGGAGTCAACGAACCCGCCGCCCCGCCGCCGCCGCCAGCTGAGTGAGACTAAACCGCCGCCGCCACTGAATACCAACTAGTTTTTCATTCATTTTCTCCTCCGCGAGTATGGAAACAAAAGTCGAGGTGAAGATATGAAAAGTTAAACTCGAATCAGAAAGTCTAATTGCGGCTGGCCGGCGCGACACCGAGAGGCCCTACAGGGCCCGGCAGGGGGGGGGGGTTGTTTTCGGACAAATTAATCCGGTGCACGGTGAAAAATAATAACAGGAAAAGTAGCGATATACATCGGCAACTTTGGCCCGTCCCTTACATTAAGAAACGTACGAATTTCGCCTATGTTTGACCCTGACGGGAATTAAACCTGAGTCTGGGGTTAAAATAAATGTCGTTTTCGTCATCACCCCTCAAAAACGTCAGAAACAATGCAAAAACTCGAAAAAAAAGAATGTTCAAAAAATACTCCCTGGATTTGAACCCGGGTCCGAATTTTCTCCGTTCGCCAAAACTGGCACCATTGGTTTTCTCTCGTCCCCCGATTCCAAAAATACCCCTACATGCCCTCCTAGCTGTCCGTTGCCGAGATCCCCTCGCCCCTGTAGACCATGATGCACCTGCAGCAGCCCCCCCGGGGGCTCGGATCGGATTTGCTGCCCCCGGGGCGGTTCTTGGGGTCCCAGAGGGGGCTGCATACCAAATTTGGTCAAGATCGGACACGGGAAGTCCTCGGACGGACGGACGGACGGACGAACGAACGACGCCAGCGGGGACATACTATATGCCCGTCCCTCCGTCATTTTTTTTACAAAAAATTAACGGGACGGGCCAAAAAGCCGAGACGCTTTATGGGGAGTGGGGAGTCGGCGGCGGTGGCGAAATAATCAAACGACAAAGTGAGCGAACCTTTTCTCGAGAACCTCTTAACCGCGGAGAGCCTGCTCATCTTGTTTCAATCATTCCTCTCCTCCCCTGACCCGATTTTCATTGTTTTTTTTTTCCTGTGGGGTGGCCGCGTTGTTGGGGACACGGGACCTCGTTAGTGAAGTTGGCAGACCTGTGCTCGTCCGCAATCCAGCCAGCGCGACGTTGGTATGTTGGCAGCGCCGCGCCCCTTCCCTTGCAAGGCTGCTGCAGTGTCGCCAACCCTATTGTGTGGGTGGCTTTCCAAAAAAAAAAAAAAAAAAAAAAAAACGCCAAACCCTAGCGGTAGGAATAGACAACGAAATAAAAATAATCTTTTTTCTTTAAATTTTGGCGATGCTGTGGCCCTTGATATCTGGTCATCATGAAGTTGCACCCCGCGTACCGGCCACTGCGCGTGCGCGCTCGGACGCAGCGGAACTTGGCGCGGCGCCGAAGTGATTTTTCATTTGGCGAAGGTCGCCATTTTACTTCCGGCTGAAGTTTGTCGTCTTCGGAGCAGAATGAGAGAGAGAGAGAGAGAGAGAGAGAGAGACAGACAGAGAGAGAGAGAGAGAGAGAGAGAGAGAGAGAGAGAGAGAGAGAGAGAGAGAGAGAGAGGACCCATTTTCGTACTTCGCACCGATTATCCCTATGCCCCGTTCTATGTTCTCTTTCTCGTTGTTCATTTCGTGTCTTTTTTTGTTTTTTCCGGTCCGCAATGCCCCTCGCTGTGCGCGCGCGAGGCATGTGTGGAGGACAAGGACGCGCCGCCGCAATTATTATTGCAAAAAAAGACGAAAAAAGAAAGTCCTTGGTTTGTGTGTCTTTTTTTCGCTTTTTTTGGCGCGCCGCGCGAAGTGGTGGACTGTCTGCGCGGCGCCGCGGCGCGCCCCTCCCGAACTTAGTGTGCCAGACATTGTTCTGCGGCGCACGCTTAGCGCACGTTTTGCATCCGCTGCAATGGCTGCAGATAGTTGGGGACAATAAGAGAACACACCATAACGACCTTCCTAAATTAGTCTCTCAGCTCGAGACTTGCTTTGTCCGAACCGCGAAAAGAATGAACGGACCGCCTTTCAGAAAAGGTACCTCGGGGGAAAAATGAAAGAAGAAAAAAAAAAGCGGAAGTTGACCGGGAGTTGAACCCGCGCCCGCGGCGTGCCACGCTGGCTTCTAACGAGCTCGGCTACCGCGCCGGCAGTGCACTTATCTCGAGCGGGAACAGCTTCCCACATTCATGGTACAAAATTTCAGCACATTCCACATTCAGGTGGCAAAAACGCCTGTAAGTAGGCAACATGTGTGGCAAAAACGCCAGAAATCTTGCACATTCTTGCACATTCACACAATCATTGTACACAATTTTTTTTTACAGTGGGTCACCCCTCGACTCACCTCGCCGGGGTCCACCCAGACGGCCAGCTCGTGCGGCAGGTTCTCCAGGATGTCCTGCACGGGGACGCCGCTCTCGCGCGCCGCCCGCTCCAGCACCGGGTCGATGGGGTCGCCGGTCTTGAGGCAGCGGAAGGCGGAGCCGCGGAAGGGCTTCTCGGGGTACCAGTGGCCGCGGAACTTGTCCTTGAGGGCGCGCTCCAGCTCCTCGCCGAAGATGTTGACGCGGCGCCGCGGCAGCTTGTTGTACAGGTAGGAGATGACGAAGTTGAGCGCCACCTGCACCTCGATGTGCATCTTGGCGAGGATGGGGTCGGGCCGGTCCTGCCGCTCCGGCCGGTCCTGGTGGGCGGGCGGCGGCAGGCCGGGCGGCGCGTGGGTCGCAATGGTGGCGGCCGTGCTGACTGGGGCGCCTCGGCGGGCAGAAGGGGGCCGACGGAGCGTCGGGCGGCGCGGTTGTACTATCTTGGTATCTAGGTTAGAGTTTCTTAAAAAGGGGATCA